>NW_024070203.1:82860276-83068627 GCF_014754425.2 Oryx dammah
GTGATGCTTTCTAAGGGCCACTTGACTTCACATTCCAGGATGTCTGGCTCTAGGTGAGTGATCACACCATCGTAATTATCTGGGTCATGAAGATCTTTTTTGTACAGTTCTTCTGTGTATTCTTGCCACCTCTTCTTAATATCTTCTGATTCTGTTAGGTCCAGACCATTTCTGTCCTTTATAGAGCCCATCTTTGCATGTAATATTCCCTTGGTATCTCTAATTTTCTTGAAGAGATCTCTAGTCTTTTCCATTCTGTTCTTTTCCTCTATTTCTTTGCATTGATCACTGAGGAAGGCTTTCTTATCTCTCCTTGCTATTCTTTGGAACTCTGCATTCAGATGCTTATATCTTTCCTTTTCTCATTTGCTTTTTACTTCTCTTCTTTTCACAGCTATTTGTAAGGCCTCCCCAGACAGCCATTTTGCTTTTTTTCATTTCTTTTCCATGGGGGTGGTCTTGATCCCTGTCTCCTGTACATTGTCTTGAACCTCAGTCCATAGTTCATCAGGCACTCTATCTATCAGATCTAGTCCCCTAAATCTATTTCTCACTTCCACTGTATAATCATAAGGAATTTGATTTAGGTCATACCTGAATGGTCTAGTGATTTTCCCTACTTTCTTCAATTTAAGTCTGAATTTGTCAATAAGGAGTTCATGATCTGAGCCACAGTCAGCTCCCGGTCTTATTTTTGCTAACTGTATAGAGCTTCTCTATCTTTGGTTGGAAAGAATATAATCAATCTGATTTCAGTGTTGGCCATCTGGTGATGTTCATGTGTAGAGTCTTCCCTTGTGTTGTTGGAAGAGGGTGTTTGCTATGACCAGTGTGTTCTCTTGGCAAAACTCTATTAGTCTTTGCCCTGCTTCATTCCATATTCCAAGGCCAAATTTGCCTGTTATCCTAAGTGTTTCTAGCTTCCCTGGTGGCTAAGGTGATAAAAGTGTCTGGTTGCAATGCAGGAAACATGGGTTCGATCCCTGGGTCAGGAAGTTCCCCTGGAGAAGGAAATGGCACCCCACTCCGGTACTCTTGCCTGAAAAATTCCATGGATGGAGGAGTCCATGGGGTCGCAAAAAGTCAGACATGACTGAGTGATTTCATTTTCTTTCACTTTTCACTTTCTCGGTGTTTCTTGACTTCCTACTTTTGCATTTCAGTCCCCTATAATGAAAACGACATCTTTTGGGGGTGTTAGTTCTAAAAGGTCTTGTAGGTCTTCATAGAACCATTCAACTTCAGCTTCTTCAGCATTATTGGTTGGGACATAGACTTGGATTACTGTGATATTGAATGGTTTGTCTTGGAAACAAACAGAGATCATTTTGTCGTTTTTGAGATTGCATCCAAGTACTGCATTTCAGACTCTTTTGTTGACCATGATGGCTACTCCATTTCTTCTAAGGGATTCCTGCCCGCAGTAGTAGATATAATGGTCATCTGAGTTATATTCACCCATTCCAGTCCATTTTAGTTCACTGATTCCTAGAATGTCGACGTTCACTCTTGCCATCTCCTATTTGACCACTTCCAATTTGCCTTGATTCATGGACCTGACATTCCCGGTTCCTATGCAATATTGCTCTTTACAGCATCGGAGCTTGCTTCTATCACCAGTCACATCCACAAGTGGGTATTGTTTTTGCTTTGGCTCCATCCCTTCATTCTTTCTGGAGTTATTTCTCCACTGATCTCCAGTAGCATATTGGACACCTACCGACCTGGGGAGTTCCTCTTTCGGTATCCTATCATTTTGCCTTTTCATACTGTTCATGGGATTCTCCAGGCAAGAATACTGAAGTGGTTTGCCATTCCCTTCTCCAGTGGACCACATTCTGTCAGACCTCTCCACCATGACCCGCCCGTCCTGGGTGGCCCCACATGGCATGGCTTAGTTTCATTGAGTTAGACAAGGCTGTGGTCCATGTGATTAGACTGACTAGTTTTCTGTGAATTATGCTTTCTGTGTCTGGCCTCTGATGTCCCTCACAACACCTACCATCTTACTTGGGCTTCTCTCACCTTGGATGTGGGGGTAATAGAGGAGTAATCGAGGCCATAGAAACAAAAGAGAATCCATATCAAAAGAGGGTTGTAGGTAATCCCTTTCACCATAGAAAAAGCTAATGCAGGAAGTCCTATGCAGGAATCCCATCTCTTTGATCTCAGTCCTGGGAGTGGCTTGCACCAAAGCTTGCTGCTACTAGGAACTGATAAGGCACAGAGGGCTCAAGAGAGATAGGAAACAGCACACAGGAATCCCACTGTTAAACATTCCCTGACAATGTACTCTGTATTTAAGTTAAAAAAGCAGCCTGACAATACATAGCCTTGTCGTACTCCTTTCCCAATTTTAATCCAGTCATTTGTGCCATATCTGGTTCTAACTGTTGTTCTTGACCATATACAGGTTTCTCAGGAGACAGATAAGGTGGTCTGTTATTCTCATCTCTAAGAACTGTCCACAGTTTGTTGTGAGCCACATAGTTAAAAGCTTTAGCACAGTCAAAGAAGCAGAGGTAGCTGTTTTTCTGGAACTCCCTTGCTTTCTCCAAGTAGGCTTTTGTTTAGTCTCAAGCTTATTAGAGTCAGGGGTCCATTTAAAAATCTGATGAAAAGCTGTGGAGTTTCAGGGCCATACTAGACTACAGGTAAAAGAAAAGATTGCTTTCTGTCTCTTTTACTTTCCAACCTGCCAGAGATGGCACATACTGCCGGACTTTTATCCCTCCTAGGCTTCTGTAGACTACACTTGTAATAGGTATCTCCCTATTTGTAAGGCCTCCTCAGACAACCATTTTGCCTTTTTGCATTTCCTTTTCTTAGGGATAGTTTTGATCACCATCTCCTATACAATGTTACAAACCTTTGTCCATAGTTCTTCAGGCATTCTATCAGGCCTAATCCCTTGAATCTTTTTGTTATTTCCACTGTAGAATAGTAAGGGATTGGATTTAAGTCATAGAGGCCTAGTGGTTTTCCTTACTTTCTTCAATTTAACTCTGAATTTTGCTCTGAATTTAACCCTGAAGATAAGTGGAGCTGGTCCCTTCAAGTATCAATGTTTAATGAACTAGGAGTTTAACTACTAGCTTTTTAGTCTGTAAAATTAATTATCATTTTTAACCACAAGAAGACCTAGAACTAACATCAAAAAAAGAAAAAAAGTCCTTTTCATCATAGGGGACTGGAATGCAAAAGTATGAAGTTAAGAGATACCTAGAGTAACAGTCAAGTTTGGCCTTGGAGTACAAAATGAAGCAGGACAAAGGCTAACAGAGTTTTGCCAAGAGAGTGCACTGGTCATAGCAAATACCTTCTTCTAGAAACACAAGAGATGACTCTACACATGGACATCACAAGATGGTCAATACTGAAATCAGGTTGATTGTATTCTTTGTAGCCAAAGAAGGAGAAATTCTACACAGTCAGCAAAAAACAAGACCTGGAGCTGACTGTGGCTCAGATCATGAGCTCCTTATTGCAAAATTCAAAGTTAAATTGAAGAAAGTAGGGAAAACCACTAAGCCATTCATGTATGACCTAAATCAAATCCCTAAATATTATACAGTGGAAGAGACAAAATGATTCAAGGGATTAGATCTAATAGACAGAGTGCCAGAAGAACATTGTACAGAGGTTTGTAACACTATACAGAAAGCAGTGATCAAAACTATCCCCCAGAAAAAGAAATGCAGAAAGGCGAAATGATTGTCTGAGGAGGCCTTACAAATAGCTGAGAAAAGAAGAAAAATTAAAGGCACAAGAGAAAGGGAAAGACATACCTATCTGAGTACAGAGTTCCAAAGAACAGTAAGGAGAGATAAGAAAGCCTTCCTAAGTGAAAAATGCAAAGAAACAGAGGAAAACAATAGAATGGGAAAGACTAGAGTTCTCGTCAAGAAAATTAGAGATACCAAGGGAAATTTTCATGCAAAGATGGACACAATAGAGAGGAGAAACAATATGGACCTAAAAGAAGCAGAACAGATTAAGAAGAGGTGGCAAGAATACACAGAAGAACTATTTCATATCCCAGATAATCACAATGGTGTGGCCACTCACCGAGAGCCAGACATCCTGGAGTGTGAAGTTAAGTGGGGCTTAGAAAGCATCACTACAAATGAAGCTAGCGGAGGTGATGGAACTCCAGCTAAGCTATCTCAGATCCTAAAAGATGCTGTTAAAGTGATGCACTCAACATGCCAGCAAATCTGTATAACTCAGCAGTGGCCACAGGACTGGAAAAGGTCAGTTTTCATTCCAGTCCCAAAGCAGGGCAATGCCAGTGAATGTTCCAACTACCGCACAATTGCATTCATTTCACATGAGCAAGATCATGCTCAAAATTCTCCAAGCCAGGCTTCAACAGTATGTGAACCAAGAAATTCCAGATGTACAAGCTGGATTTAGAAAAGGCAGAGGAATGAGAGGTAAATGCCAACATCTGTTGGATCATAGAAAAAGCAAGAGAATTCCAGAAAAACATCTATTCCTGTTTCATTGACTAGGTTAAAGCCTTTGACTGTGCTGATCACAACAAACAGTGGGAAATTCTTAGAGATGGGAATACCAGACCATCTTACCTGCCTCCTGAGAAACCTGTATGCAGGTCAAGAAACAACCGTTAGAACCAGATATGGAACAGACTGGTTCCAAACTGGGAAAGGAGTTCATCAAGGCTGTATATTATAACCCTGTTTATTTAACTTATATGCAGAGTAAATCATGAGAAATGCCACACTGGATGAAGCACAAGCTGGAATCAAGATTGCAGGGAGACTATCAACAACCTCAGATATGCAGATGACACCACCCTTATGGCAGAAAGCCAAGAGGAACGAAAAAACCTCTTGATGACTGTGAAAGAATAGAGTGAAAAACCTGGCTTACAACTCAGCATTCAAAAAACTAACGTCATGATATCTGTTCCCATCACTTCATGGTAAACAGATGGGGAAACAGTGACAGACTTTATTTTCTTCACTTCAAATCACTGTGAATGGTGACTGCAGCCATGAAATTAAAAGGCGCTTGCTCTTTGGAAGAAAAGCTATGACCAACCTAGACAGCGAATCAAGGAGCAGAGACATTACTTTACCGACAAAGGTCTGTATAGTCAAAGCTCTGGTTTTTCCATTAGTCATATACGGTTGTGAGAGCTGGACCTTAAAGAAAGCTGAGTACTAAAAAATTGATGCTTTTGAACTGTGGTGCTGGAAAAGACTTTTGAGAGTCCATTGGACAAAGAGGAGATCACACCAGTAAATCCTAAAAGAAATCGACCTTGAATATTCATTGGAAGGACTGATGCTGAAGCTAAAGCTCCAGTACTTTCATCATCTGATGTGAAGAGATGACTCATTAGAAAAGACCCTGATGCTGGGAAAGATTTAAGTCAAGAAGAGAAGGGGCTGACAGAGGATGAGCTGGTTGGAATGCTGCTGCTGCTGTCGCTTCAGTCGTGTTCGACTCTGTGCGACCCCATAGACGGCAGCCCACCAGGCTCCCCTGTCCCTGGAATTCTCCAGGCAAGAACACTGGAGTGGGTTGCCATTTCCTTCTCCAATGCAGGAAAGTGAAAAGTGAAAAGTGATAGTGAAGTTGCTCAGTCGTGTCCAACTTTTAGCGACCCCATGGACTGCAGCCTACCAGGCTCCTCCATCCATGGGATTTTCCAGGCAAGAGTACTGGAGTGGGGTGCCATTGCCTTCTCCGAGTTGGATGGCATCACTGGCTTAATGGACATGAGTTTGGGCAAACCCTGAAAGATGGTGAGGGACGTGGAAGCATGTTGTGCTGCAGTCCAAGAGGTTGCAAAGAATTGGACACCACTGAGTGACTGACCAGTAAAACCCACAGATGCGGATAAATGCATGTAACTCTAAAGCTAGTCATAACACTAAGTGCCAGTGATGCAAACCATGATATAAACAGAAGGAGGAAGCGTTTCCAAAGTTTCCATGAAGAAAAGTGACAGGAGAAATTCCCTGGTGGCCCAGTGGCTAAGACTCCATGCTACCACTGTAGGGGGTGTAAGTTCTATCCCTGCTTGGGAACTTAAGGTTCCCCAAGCTCCAGGATGGGGTCAGAAAAAAAAAAAAAAAGTGACCAAAGTACAACATAATATTTTTTTGACCAAGTGTCTCTGTAAAAGGTTCTCACTAAAGCAGCCACCCAAGTCTTATGCTCTGTTTCTTCCAGATGTGGTAGGCCGAGATGCTGGAAGGCGCTTTTTCCAGATGTATTGCATTTTAAAGCACTTACTCTCAAGAACTTTTTGAAGTTTGGCTGGTACTGCTTTATTCATTGACTCATGTTTAGGTTAGAGTAACAAATGATCAAGCTGAAACTCATTCTGAAACAAAATTCCTTTCCCCCCACAATATAGTACATAAACCAAGCTGCAGCCTTTGCATTTTTGCCATCTGGCCTGCAGTGTGAGATGATATTAGTAGCATGTCAGGGAATTTTTTCCCCCACTCCTTTCAAAAAAAAAAAAAAAGAGGAAAAGAAAAAAATAATCCTAATCTATAGTATGAAGAGTATTAAATGAAACATCTGCCTCACTGAATGAGTAGATGAACTTTGCAGTCTGCAAGCTGCTGGTGTTTGTGAAGTGCATGTTTACATTGCTGACTGTTGTAAATTTTCAAGATGGTGACATGAAATTGACTTACTAAAATATCTTATTCAAATCTCTTAAAACACATGTTTCATTTATTTTTTTTCTTTTTTTTTTTTACTCCTTTAATGTCCTTATTCTTGATGAAAGGCATTGCCGATTGAGACAGTGAGAGGTTGCTAAGATTCTAGTCAAGCTGAAGGCACTGAGTAGTTAAAAAAACATTACATAATAAAATCTGCCAAGAGCTAGCACAAACCTCTTGTTAATGTAGGCCTAGAATCCTAGATGCTAAAAGATACCAATAAAAGATCATAGAATTTAGGCAAATGCTATGAAGAAAAGAGGGAAGGTGGTGTTCAAATATTTTAAAGGAAAGATTCTTTTAAAAAATAATATATGCTTGATGGGTGATGATAAACTCTACTAAATTCAGTCCTATTCAGTGAATAAAGCTCAGAGAGTGGATGTTTCTCAGTATTTTCTTAAAATATTAACACTTTTGAAAATACCCCACTGTCCAGTTAGGGATTTGAGCTTCAAGTTGGACAGGTCATCAGAGAAGGCAATGGCACCCTACTCCAGTACTCTTGCCTGGAAAATCGCATGGACAGAGGAGCCTGGAAGGCTCCAGTCCGTGGGGTCGCTGAGGGTCGGACACCACTGAGCGACTTCACTTTCACTTTTCACTTTCATGCATTGGAGGAAATGGCAACCCACTCCAGTGTTCTTGCCTGGAGAATCCCAAGGACGGTGGAGCCTGGTGGGTTGCTGTCTATGGGGTTGCATAGAGTCGGACATGACTGAAGTGACTTAGCAGCAGCAGCAGCGGCAGCAGATAGATCTTAATCTAAGTTTTAAGTTTCTTTCTCTTGAGTATAAATGTCCTGTTTTTTCTACCAACTGTATCTAATGTCAGCACAGACTCCAAAAACAAATACCTTTTCCTCAATTTGTTCAGTGTTCAGAGCCCAGGCTCTTCTGCCCATGGGTTTCTCCAGGCAAGAATACTGGAGTGGGTTGCCATGCCGTCCTCCAGGGGAACTTCCCAATCAGGGATCAGAACCTTTGTCTCATGTTTTCTGCATTGGCAGGCAGATTCTTTTCCACTAGCACCACCTGGGAAGCCCTTATACCAAGGGGTCATTCCACATAGTGTTCTCTCTATTGGGACTAGGAAATTTATTCTTGGGGAGATATACTATGTTACAGCATAGGTCTAGATAAGACATTAAAGGCAAATTTTTCCTGCTATACATATAGACATGGTGGTGATTTAGTTGCTTCAGTCGTGTCTGACTCTGTGACCCCACGGACGATAGCCCGCCAGGCTCCTCTGTCCAAGGGATTTTCCAGGAAAGAATACTGGAGTGGGTTGCCATTTTCTTCTCCAGGCGATTTTCCCCACCCAAGGACCGAACTTAGATCTCCTGCATTGCAGGAGATTCTTTACCAACTGAGCTACCAGGGAAACCAACACATATAGACATATCTACCCTGATTTCACTCTCAACCCTTGAATGTAAAGTCTGACCTGACAACTAATTTCCAGTGAAATATATTTCTCTACAGGAGAGTGTTTTTTTTTAATCAGGTGTGCATTCATGTAGCGTCTACTGCTGCTATATTATTCCCGCATTGCCTCCTGAATGGGGAGGAATGACTCTCATTTCTGCTGCCTAAATTCTTGCTTTCCTTCCTCCCTTCCTTCTGTCCTTTCATCTTTCACAGAGCACAGTCCTAGTCTGACACAGACAAGTAAACAAGCAAATATAATACAGAGCAATTTGACTGCAACAGTGATAATTATACGGGGCTGTGGGAATTCATAGAAAGAGAATTCAATCTAGGTGTGGGGTCAGAGAAGGCCTTTAAGATCAAGCAACACCCAAACAAGGACCCAAGAGACAAATGAGTTAGTGAGTAAAGGAGTGGAGTGAAAGAGCAAAGATCTAGAGCAGCATGAATCATTGAAATCCTCGAGGGCAGTTTTGTGCAAGTTTAACATAGTGTAAGTTGAGGAACTTCAAGAAATAAGTTTAAAAGTCATTTAGGGATGGGATAAAACATCAGACAAGCTATGCCATACAGGGTTTGGATTTTTGTGTGTATGACGGCAATGAAAAGCTAGTGAAATTTGAAGGATGATGTAATCAGATGTTCACTTTTTGAAAGTTCTTTGAGTGGCTTTTTGATGGAGAGAATATATTGGAAAATAAGCAGGAAGGCCTAGAAGTGGTAGGAACATCTAGGGCCCTATTTTGGTCATTGAAATGGGAAGGAATGTGAACACACAGAAGTGGGACGCATGGAGGAGAGGAAGCAGATTTAAGCCATCTCAAGGACAACATTTTTAGGGATTAGAGCAGTACATGATGGCACTGTGCCGCAATGAAAACTGAGATCGTGGCCAAGCAACGCCATGGAGTGTGGCCCGCCAGGCTCCTCTGACACTGGATTCTCCAGACAAGAATACTGGAGGGGGTTGCCATGCCCCCCTCCAGGGAATCCTTCTGACCCAGCGATTGACCCCTGTCTCTTGTTTCCTGCGTTGACAGATGAGTTCTTTACCATTGGTGCCACCTGGGAAGCACAAATTTATAAATAAAGGCCTTCAACCTTAGGGACCCTTCCCACATTCACTTAGGTCAAGTTCAAATGCAATCCAGGAATCTGCTATTCAGAGCTGATCACCCTCTCCACCTCTGGGCTATCATTTTTGGCAAGCACTTTGGGTACTTACTCAGGGTTAATGTGGCTGCTGCTGCATGTGGCATTTCCCCTGGGAACAGAGACCCTGATTTTGGATCTCCTGGCCCTAGCAAGCTCCTATCATAGTGACTGCACATAATAGGTGCTCAGCTCATACTTGCGGAGTTGAATTTTTCATGTCTACTCACAGCACGTGTTTCTGCAGCTGCTTTTGGAAGCATCTTGTTCTTTGTCATGATTTTCCAATCAAGTTGGCAAGCAGAGAACTAAAACTCAAGACTGTGATGGACACGCTGTTACAGGAGTAGAATAAATTGTAAATAAATGAAAGGATTTCATCCACTCATTTAGTTTTTATTTCTTAAATTCTTGCAAAGTGTTGCCACCAGCAAACATGAACTTCAGTAAAACAATGAGAAATAAGAGGTACAACTTACTTACTAATGATCAAAAGTTCATATTTATACTTAATTATATCCTTATTTTTTAATGATCCGTGAATGATGTTTATGTTTCTTCTGTTCTAAGAAAGAGAAATGAGAAGCTACTATTTAAAATGTTAACTTAGTCTCTTCATATGTGTGTAAATGTATTAAAAAACTTAGTCCTCTCGGAAGAGGAAATCTAAGGGAAATGGAATAGCAAACCAGACTGCTTCTTCTTTAAGTGAATCTGTTACTACTTCTAATTTTTAAAAAAATACATGTTTCTTCAGTTAACCAGGAACTTGTAAGGCCAGAAAATACTCTGAAGGTAGCTAGAGTAGCCAGGGTCTTCAAATAATATTCTAAGGAGTCCTAGGGTTCTGGAGAGTTGGCTCCTGAGCCCCGGGGAAGGGCGAGAGGGAAGACTTTGGGACTGCCCTCCCCTGCTTCTAACAGAGTACTGAGCTTTTCTCTCATGTTTTCGTTTCTTGGCAAAAGGAATTTGGAGGCTCAACAAAACTCGAACCTAAAACCTACAGAGACCCTCTCATTTACAGATGAGCCACTGAGGCACAGAGAAGGCAATGCAGCTGAACATCATGTTGAGTCTACAGCAGAAAGACCCCGTTTCTAATCATAGCACTGCTGCTTGCAAGGCTAGTGATCCTGGAAAAATTACTTAATTTTCCTGGAACTTCAGGCTCCTTGTCTGTAAAATGGTTTCTGAAGGGATTTGATGGAAGAATATAAGGAAATAATTTACCACAGCACCTGGCATATAGCCAATATTCAAGAACTATATTGACAGATGTCGGAAGTACTGACAGCAGTAGAACCTTAGTTCCAAAGCAGAGCTTTTTACTCTGCATCCGTGTTTTTCCCTATATGCTGCCACAGAGGAACAAGCACATAAGTGAGTAAACAAAAATGTTCTGCATTTTGGCTCATCCAAAGGAAAGATAAAGTTAAGAAGTTTATTTCAGGAAAAGTTAAGGCTTTTCATTTTCTTCGCAGGATACAATGCACTTTCAGATAAGGAAAGAAAAGGAGCATGGAAGTGGTGATAAAAATACATAATTTAGTATTCTAAGAAACAAATGTCTTAAAGTAATGTGCAATGACTTGGATGACAGATATAAAGGTATTTTTCAGAAAGAATGGCTAAGTCACACCACAGAGTAAAACAATATTTGTCTCTTAACAAGAACTTATATTTTGTGGTCTCCAGAAGCATAATGTTTAAAACACTAAATGAAATAAAACTTGCTAAAAAATAACAAAATGCAGAGAGATTTATTTGTCTTTCACTTGCTGTTTAAGTAATTCCTAACAATGAGTTCATCACCATGTATTCTTCCACAGAATTACAACTTCACTTAACATTTGGTAAAAATGAATAAAAGTTCCTGGGCAAATTTGGATTTGGAGAGTAATTTTGAAAGATGTAGAAATCCAAAGTTTATGCTTGATTATCTTCTGGAACATATAACTCTGTTTATTGTAATACAAAGTATCTATATCACGTGCAAAAGTGGATTATTTTCTCATAGAAGCATAGACTCCTTTAGCAATCTGAAATATTTATTCTATCCCATTTTTTAAGGGTTGGTGATATTTTGTATTATAATATTGAAAAAGAACAGTTTAGAGAAACTGCTTTGGTGTTTTGAATGAAACGTGTATAATTTTTCATCCTCTAGAGGAGGGGAAAAGCTCACAAATTCATTGAATTTATGTACAGTTATGAACAAAATTGGCATAATTAAGCTTTAATCATATAATTAAGTTTTAATTGGTATAATTAAGTTATTTTTACACTAAAATTTGAAAAAAAAATTTTTATGAGGCACCAAAAATATATTTTGAATGTTGGTTTCAAAGACTCTAATAGGGATAAACAGTTGGCATATAAAATTTATTACTCTCAGAAATTTGAAGTGAAAAGTAAAAAAGTTGTTCTACTTTTTTTCACAAGATCATTTGCTTTCTGATAGTCCTTTGTCTCTTCTATAAATGATTGAAATTGCTAAATAAAAATAGGGACCAAGAATTCTGAGTTCAAGTGTAACAAGTTGGTCTTCATTTCCCAACTTGGTCAGCTCATCTATGAAGTGAGATTATTGTCAATTCTGCTGATTTGAGTCATGCTAATGAAAACTTACTTTCAAAAGATTGGTCCAGTTCAACTACAATAACCATAATGATGAAATTTTGTTTTCTGTGGGAAATTTCAAGAAGAATAAGCTATTTTTACAAAATAATTATTTCATATAATAGTCATCCATTCAACAAATACTTTTTGGGGATCACATATGTGACTAAGCACTGTTTCAGTCACTGTGGATATAGCAGTGGGCCAAATAGACAAAAGCTTTGCCTCCAGCATCAAACGCTTTAGTGACAATAAGAGAAAGTGAATAATATAATAGCAGGCAGTGATAGGCACTCTGAAGAAAATAAATCAGGATAAAGAGATAAAAAATGGCAAAGCCTCAACTCACAGGGCCCCAATTAGTTCCAGATTAATTAAGCAATTAAATTTTACTAATAGAAAACTATAAGAGAAAACTTACAAATTGCAAGTGAATTTCTTTTGATCTTTGAATGTATAATGTTCTTACAAACATAAAAGCAAATAAAAAACCCACAAATAAAAAGATCAACCCATTAGACTATATAATCATTAACAACCTCTATCCCCTAAACAAATTATTACAACTAAAAGGTAAATGGAAAAATGAGAAACATTTGCCAACTTTATGAAAATGAAGAGTTAGTATTAAAATATAAAGATACAAATCAGTGAGAAAAACAATATAACATATAAATAATTACTGAATATAACTAACTTTTATGTGACAAATCTAACATTTTAGTAATTAAGATGTATAAGTTAAATTAACTCTAAATACAGGAAAAAAAAATATGTATATTTAAAAAGTACACAATACTGGCAAGGTTACAATGAGATGAGCTCCTTTATTCATGATAGAAATGTGAGTCAGTGTCTGCCTAAGAATAAAAGCTGAATCCATTAAGAACCACAAACAAACTTTTTCTCTTTGGCCCAGAAAGCCTACTTATTTATACTGCTAATATTAAAAAAATAAAAAAACCTCCATGAAAATATAGGGAGAAATATACTAAAATTTAGAAGTATTCATCTCTGGATTGTAGGATTCTTAGGGATTTTAATTATCCTCTTCATACATTTTTTACTTTTAAAGACTTTTCATAAAAAACATGTATTACCAGGGCAAGCAGTGAATACTAAGAAGAAAAAGGAAAAAGGTAGAGGGAAGAGTAAAAGGCAGGAGGGTTTTCTGGACTGGCTTCTACCTCTGCGTGGAAACTTCATCCATTTTCTTCACAAATCAGAGATATACTCATTATGGGAAAATAATAAATTTCCAAGAAAAAGTAAGGCCTGGCTAAGAAATCACACTTTGAAAAGTAATTAACAATACAAAGACCATAGCATATTCCCTTGAGCTGTTCTTGTGGATTACTCCTGAGAGAGTAGCTATATATCATAGAAGAGTCATTCTGAAGAAGGGTAATGAGGGAAAACTCTTTGTAGGATGTTAGCTCTGTTTTCCTCATTGTTTCAACTTGAAAGTCTCTGGAAAGATATTCCAGTAACTTCCCTTGCCTTCAGGTTCTAGGAGCCCAGAAAAATCAAGCATTTGTTAGCATGTGTATTGCTGACAGTGATATGATTTATTATTGTGATTTTAAAAAATCTTACCGGAATTCCCACATTAGCCTCAGGACACAGCTAGCATGTCTTGGATATTTTGTAGGCCAGTGAGTGTTTTGGATTTCCTGATGGACATTTCATTTAAACTATTTAGCTAGCAGCATAGCATTTAGAACTGGTGTCTGCAGGATCTTAGAGTACAGCACAAAATGAACTTTATGCCTATTTATTCGTTCGACTTCATCACATTCAAGAAACGTGTTGCTAGTTTAGGATTAGCCAGGACCCCTCTGAAAATACAGTAACAGTCTGACATATCCAAGAATACACATGACTTTCAGCTAAAGAATTGTGGCTCAGACTGTGAAGAATCCACCTGAAATGTGGGAGACCTGGGTTCTATCCCTGAGTTAGGAAGATCCCTTGGAGAAGGGCATGGCAACCCCCTTCAGTGTTCTTGTCTGGAGAATTCCAGAGGAGCCTGGCAGGCTACAGTTCATGGGATTGTAAAGAGTTGGATGTGACTAACTAAGCACAGCACAGCACAGAACTTTAAACTATAATACAAAACTGAACAAATAGAAACTTCAATTTAATGAATTAAAGTAACTTAAGACCTATGTTCCAAACAGCTAAAATAGTTTTCTAAAAGTTTAAGTATTGTCTTAACATTTATTATTATAATGCATTTAATATTCTACTATTAAGCAGTTATACATTTATAGAGAATGTTTATAAAGATATAGAAATTGTTCTACACTGTGGAGCACTTCAACATGCTACAGTTTCTGTATGTATAGCAGAGAATTCAGGATCACAGTTGCCTTGTATGTTTGAGAATTTTGAGGCCATACTTGGGATCCTACACTAGAAAGGATCCTCAGTCATCAGTTCAGTTCAGTTGCTCAGTCGTGTCTGACTCTTTGCAACCCCATGGACTGCAGCACACCAGGCCTCCCTGTCCATCACCAACTCCCAGAGTTTACTCAAACTCATGTCCATTGAGTCATTGATGCCATCTAACCACCTCATCCTCTGTCATCCCCTTCTCCTGTCTTCAATCTTTCCCAGCATCAGGGTCTTTTCTAATGAGTCAGTTCTTCACATCAGGTGGCCCAAAGTATTGGAGTTTCAGCTTCAACATCAGTCCTTCCAATGAACACCTAGGACTGATCTCCTTTAGGAGGGACTGGTTGGATCTCCTTGCAGTCCAAGGGACTTTCAAGAGTCTTATCCAACACCACAGTTCAAAAGGATCAATTCTTTGGTTTTCAGGCTTCTTTATGGTCCAACTCTCACATCCGTACATGACCACTGGAAAAACCATAGCCTTGACTTGATGGACCTTTGTCAGCAAAGTGATATCTCTGCTTTTTAATATGCTGTCTAGGTTTGTCATAGCTTTTCTTCCAAGGAGTGAACATCTTTTAATTTCATGGCTGCAGTCACCATCTTCAGTGATTTTGGAGCCCAGGTAAATAAAGTCTGTCACTTTCCATTGTTTCTCCATGTATTTGGCATGAAGGGATGCAACTGGGTACCATGATCTTAGTTTTCTGAATGTTAAGTCTTAAGCCAACTTTTTCACTCTCCTTTTTCATCTTCATCAAGAGGCTCTTTTGTTCCTCTTTGCTTTCTGCCATAAGGGTTGTATCATCTGCATATCTGAAGTTATTGATATTTCTCCCAGCAATCTTGATTCCAGCTTGTGCTTCATCTAGCCCAGCATTTTGCATGATGTACTCTGCATATAAGTTAAATATGCAGGGTGACAATACACAGCCTTGATGAACTCCTTTCCCTATTTGGAACCAGTCTGTTGTTCCATGTCCGGTTCTAACTGTTGTTTCTTCACCTGCATACAGATTTCTCAGGAGGCATATAAGGTGGTCTGGTATCCCCATCTCTTTAAGAATTTTCCAATTTGTCATGATCCCCCGATCAGAAGCTTTAGCATAGTCAATGAAGCAGAAGTAGAGGATCTTTTGGAATTTTCTTGCTTTTGTATGATCCAAAGGATGCTGGCAATTTGATCTCTGGTAAACTTAGTTTGGGTCTATTCCTTTCATCACTGCCGTTTCACCCCTTGTCATTTCCTCTCGATCATTCACATTTCTGATTAGACTATGCTAATTTTTCACAAAGCTCACAGCAGTTAACTTCTAACATTCTTCTGAAGCATATTTGGTCTTCAAGGTGACAGTTTTTGTCTTTTTTTATTCACTACTATATTCTCAATGCCTAGACAGTTAGTGCTTGGAACATCTTTACCACTATTGAAATATTGAAAAAGATGGTTAAATTTAACATAAACATTGGAATTGAAAATAAAGCAACTCTTTCCACCACACTATAAAGAATTTCTGATTTTATAACCAACAAGAACCTACTGTATAGCACATGGGACATCTGTAATAACTTATATGGGAAAAGAATCTGAAAAAGAATGGATACATGTCCATGTGTAACTGAATCACTTCTCTGTATACCTGAAACTAACACAACATTGTAAGTCAACTGTTGTTGTTGTTCAGTACCCAGTCATGTCCGACTCTTTGTGACTCCTCCCTGCCCCTCGCCATCTCCCAAAGTTTGCCCAATTTCGTGTCCATTGCATCGGTGATGCCATCCAGCTATCTCATCCTCTGTCGTCCCCTTATCCTTCTGCCCCCAATCTTCCCCGGCATCAGGGTCTTCTTCAACGAGTCTGCTGTTTGTAACAGGTGCCCGAAATACTGGAGCTTCAGCTCCAGCATCAGTCCTTCCAACAGTATTCAGGGTTGATTTCCCTTAAGATTGACTGGTTTGATCTCCTTGCTGTTCTAGGGAGTTTCAGGAGTCTTCTCCAACACCAGTTTGCAAGTATCAATTCTTTGGCATTCTGCCCCTTCTTCGTAGTCCAGCTCTCACAACCATTATGTGACCACTGGGAACACCATGGCCTTGACCATGTCAGAGTAATGTCTCTGCTTTTCAACACACTGTCTAGGTTTGCCATAGCTTTCCTGCCAAGAAGCAAACATCTGATTTCATGGCTGCAGTCACCATCCACAGTGGCTTTAGAGCCCAAGAAGAGGAAATCTGTCACTACTTCCACCTTTCCCCCTTCTGTTTGCCATGAAGTACTGAGGCCAGATGCCATGACCTTAGTTTTTTTTAATATTTAATTTTAAGGTGGCTCTTTCAGTCCTCTCCTTCACCCTCATCCAGAGGCCCCTTAGCTCCTCTTTGCTTTCTGCCATTAGAGTGGGATCATCTACATATCTGTGGTTATTGATGTTCCTTCCACCTAGCTTGACTCCAGCTTGTAACTCATCCAGCCCAGCATTTCTCATGATGTACTCAGGGTATAGTTTAAACAAATAGGGTCACAGCAGACAGCCCTGTCATACTTCTTTCTCAGTCTTGAACCAATCAGTTGTTCCATACAGGGTTCTAACTGTTGCTTCTTGACCTGCATACAACTTTCTCAGAAGACAGATAAGATGGTCTGGTATTCCCATCTCTTTAAAAGATTTAAGTCAACTGCACCCTAATATAAAATTTAAAAATTAAATTAAAAAAACAACAAAAATGAATTTCTTACATCAATATGAATAAATTGCATAATGTATAAGTTATGTTGGTTTTTTAAGAAAATAAATCAAATGCCTAAGTCTAAATATAATTTTATAAATATATGTGACTTTTCAAATATAATGCCTTTAATTAATTCTTAGTAGTAACATAATCAAATAATATATATTTTATAATTAGATAGTCTGGGAAATAATCTATATAATGCAACTAAAACTGGAATAGAATACTGATTTGCTAAGGAAAAAATGTTCAAGTTTTTTAATCCCTCTGCTAGTCATTATTGCCTTCAAATTACTAGAGTTAGAGGAAGCCCCTGATAGTTGCTCCCTGCAAACTTAATGCTTCTCCAGCAGCTTACACACATATATTAGATGGTAAGTATTTCACTAAGGGCATAGTTTTCTTAGCAGGCTCCAATCAAGTGGTTCCTGCTTTAATAGTTTGTCTAAAAGACACACTATGAGAAACCTCATCCTTGTACAGGAATTTTTCTGCATTGTTTACATAGGTATCACAGAGCAATGGGCTTGATACAAATTGTTTCAGTTGGAAAAGGCTCTGCCAAACAAAACAGACAGGCAGCTGTTTGCATAGTGCATAAAATTTTTTTTTGTGTGTTAAATATGGCTGCACCTGTGTAAACACAAACTTTATTTCCAAGAAGTACCCCTGCAGCTGCAAAGACTTTCTGACTAACCAGAGCAGCTATTTTTATTGTACTATGTAATGTATGTAATAGGTTTTGGTCAGTTGTCAATCTCAAAAAATCATATAAGAAGGTTCATTTATTTTAATATAGGCAGTTATTATATTTTTCCCAAAACCTTAATATGAGGTTGACTTTATTTCCTATTTAGGCTTCATTTTGACTTATTACAAAATTTGAAATTAATACGGGAACAATGGTCCAGTCATGCAAAGTACATCAGAAAGAGGTGTTTTCTTCAGCCATTCATTCATTCTAGATTCCCTTGTATCTTCTTTCATTTTCCCCATAGTCAAGAAATACAGTAATCTTATACATGAGTTGTTGATGCAGGCCTTTCTCTTTAAAAAAAAAATGTTTACTATTATAGATGCAGATAACTTTAATTATGGGGCTTCTCTGGTGGCTCAGTGGTAAAGAATCAGCCTTCCAAAGCAGGAGGTGCAAGTTCAATCCCTGGATCAGGAAGATCCCCTGGGGAAGGAAATGGCAACCCACTCCAGTATTCCTGTCTGGGAAATGCCATGGATAGGCACTTGGCGGGCTACAGTCCATGGAGTCGAAAAGAGTCGGACACAACTGAGCAATTAAACAACAACAATGGGCTTGTGGGCTAAGTTGCTTTAGTTGTGTTTGACTCCCTGTGATATGGACTCTAGTCCACCAGGCTCCTTTGTCCACGGAATTTTCCAGGCAAGAATACTGGAGCAGGTTGCCATTTCCTACTCCAGCAGATCTTCCCAACCCAGGGATTGAGCTTGTGTCTCTTATGTCTTCTGAACTGGAAAGTGGGTTCTTAATGACTAGAACCACCTGGGAAGCCCAAAACAACAACAAACCTTAATTACAGAACAGAATTATAATCATGATCTGGCCCAGCAGCAAAGAGAACATTTTTTCCCCCACTGCTGAAGGACTCCCCAGACCTCTCTAAAATGTCACTCATATGCAATGAGTTAGGCATCAATGCTAAATTATATCAAAATATTGGCAAATGACTAGTATTAAAACTCATTGTATATACTTATGAAAACCAGGTTAAGCACTATGTTCTCTGTGTGTAAGTAATTTCATCCTTTATATACTTTTAAATTTCCCATAATCACATTTAGAGCAATTGAAACTTAATCTCCTGGATCTTTATTTTTTTTTAATCAAGGAAAATAACAGTTTTTAAACATATTTACAACACGTTTTTGATATGGAAATATTCAAAACATTTATTTCAGGACTACACACATTCTGCAGGAAGTACCTCCTCTGCCCAAGAGCCCAGGGCAGACACATGGTCCTGTTGATGTTCAAGGAGATTCCCAACCTGCTTCTTGGAAAACAAACTGCTTTTTTCTCCCATGAAGTAGGATGTGTATCGATGGTTAACAGCTATTTCACTAAGACCTCAGAAAGTAACTGTAAATCAGTGGTTCTCAAAGTGTGGTCCAGGTACACTTGGGAAGTCTGCAAGATCAGAACAATGTTCACAGTAATACAAAGATATTATTGATATTTGCCTTTTTCATTCATTTTCATGAGGCTATCGTGAAGTTTTTGCAAAGGGTACATGATGTACTATGACATTTGAAAACAAAACATGTTAATATTTGGAAGTTGGTGAACTAATATTTTTCAAATTATCAATGCAAGGTGTTATAAAATCATCTATGGGTTTAAAACATCTTTCAAAGCACTAGTGATACAGAGAGTTTTGATTTATTAGGTACAAAAAAATGCATCACACCCAGTGATGGGGTTTCATATTCCGTATTAAAAATAACTAAGAAATCACCATTTGCTGAGTTTCAGTACTGTCCAAAAGAAATGTCCATAATTTTCTGAAAATACTATTTTCTGAAGGGACTATTCAAATGCTTCTCCCTTCTCTAAAATTTGTATGAGGCAGGGTTTTCTTCATATGCTTCAACTAAATAGCATAGCTCCACAACTTGGAATGCAAAAATACAATAATCCAGTTGTCTTCTATTGAGTCAGATATTGAAAGAAATAAAAAATAATGTTTAAACATGCCATTCTTCACAAATCTTTGTATTGTTTCTTGATTAAGAAAGTATAGCCATTTTAACATATTCTGGACTTCTATCATTCTTCTGAAATAAATAATAAGTAAAATACTTTAAAAAGAAAAATCTCACTGGTGTCCACAATAATTTTCCAAGAGTACAAAGAATGATTGAGATGAGAAGATTCTGAGGATTGCTGCTGTGGATCATACTTTTATACTCCAAAGGAATATAAAATGAATGCATGAAAAGAGAACACTCGGTTAACTTTTAAAAATTGAAATGTACAGAACTCACGCACAAATGCTGTGAATTGTGAAGTATGGTCTCATTTTCACTCCCACAGCCCTTCTCCATCTACTACATCTACTAAAACTGCATCAGAATGTGGTTATTATTATATCCATGACTTTATCACTCCTGTGGATGCCTATTTATTCAGGGAACATACCAAGTTTTTTTAATATAAATGTATTTATTTTAATTGGAGGTTAATTACTTTACAATATTGTATTGGTTTTGACATACATCAACATGAATCCGCCACAGGTATACACGTGTTCCCCATCCTGAAGCCCCCTCCTTCTTCCCTCCCCATACCATCCCTCTGCGTCGTCTCAGTGCACCAGCCCCAAGCATCCAGTATCATGCATTGAACCTGGACTAGCGATTTGTTTCATATATGATATCATACTAAGTTTTAAGTTTCGTACCACCTCATCTCATACTGCTATAGATAGCGCTTGATTGAGCAATCAGAACAGTCAGCTATCTCTATGATATAAACACAAATGTGTCTAATTATTACCCCCCAAGTCACAGAGAATATCTCATTCAAATCAATCCCTCCTTATCTTAGCATTTAATTTGGTCCAACATTCATGAATCCAAGCACTGTATTAAGGCCAGGGACTACACTATGAATTATTCACCCAAGGTTGGAGAGACATTTCCTCCTTGCCACAAAAACTTAAGTTGATCTTTACTGAAACAAGCATGTTTTAACAGATCCAGAAGTTATTATTAAAATTTTAATGTGTTTTATGTATTTACCTATATATTTCTTTGTAAGCACAATTAATAACCTTGTTCTCTGGTACAGAGTTTAACAAGCAGACCCCTGAGAGGACAGTGCGTGGTCATCCATAAATGATTATCCATGGAGACATGCTCTTGACTCCTATGGATGAGAAGACTATGACTGGCTGTGAAGGATGCATTCTCCGATTTTCTTGGCTTCACTTGTACACTCTAAAATCATGTTTCCCAGTAGGGAAGCTGCCTCAGCCTGTGTAGGGGTCAATAAAAACCTTTCTGTGAGGAGAGCGTACTCCATATGTTTAAGTGTTATACCCAACATCTTGCCTGGTGATGCTCACATTATTTCCTGTGTTAGTCTTTTCTATGTTGATTACAATTTACTGGTTATTTAGACCTGGTAGTTTTTCATGCTTTAGAAGTACACGTGTGTAATAAATGAATATTCATCCATGTAGAAGCAAGCTAGCACTTATTTTCAATGCTGTATATCATCGAAAATATTTTAACATCACTGATTATATTTACCAATTTTCCTTAAATCCACATCTTATGTTTTCTTGGAATCCTCACACAAGGTTCATTTTCCTTCTTCCTACAAATTTGAAAACTTTAATTAAGTAGACAAACACGCTGGACACCCCAAACACTTAACATCTCTAGTTGCATTTTATTCAATCCTAATACTTTTATTTATTTCTTATGTTCAAAATAGATCATATATATTTGACATTAGAATTGATTGGAAATCTAATTTCAAAACAGTAAAGTTAGGTACTGCTCAGAAATGCTGAAATTCTTATAACGCTTAAAACTACTTGTCACCATTGGTAATTTACTCCTATGACTACCCATTCTTTGGCAATTGCATAGAAATCACTTACCAGCACTCCCCACTTGAAACATAAATATTAGGTAATTAATCACATATGTAGTACCATTTTTTCTTAGCTCTGATAATCTTTTTACCATGGACCAGAAATGCCCTAGAATTTGTGTCCTTCTGAAAGGGGTATAAATCTCCAGTATCACTAGAATTACAAGTATGTTTTTTTGCTAAACATACTTATCAAATACAAAAGTGCATATCAAAACCCAGTCCTGATTTATTGCAAGTAAAATGGTACAGTGAAATGCAACCTCAAAGATGACCTAATGCCAACTTTGGTGTTTTGCTAATAGAGAAAATGTGCCTCTAACTGCTTAATGAACTTGCTAAAGTTTTCATAGCTACCTGGCAGTAAGGCTAGTATTTGAACCGACCGACTCCCTCAATTCCTAATGCAATATTCTTTCAGTAAACCGAGCTAGAGAACAGAAAAATTTGAAAATAGCATGTAAAAATTACTTGGAAATATATATATAACTTATAGTTTATTAACTTATTGTCTGAATTGCTCAGTTACATGATTTTTTTTTTTTTCTTTCCTCTATTGTTAGAGGGCTTCCTTGGTGGCCCAGTGGTAAAGAATCTGCCAGCAATGCAGGAGACCTGGGTTCGATCCCTGGGTCGGGAAGATCCCCTGGAGGAGTTCATGGCCACCCACTTTAGCACTCTTGCCTAGAGAATCCCATGGACGGGGAGCCTGACAGGCTGCAGTCTGTAGGTTGCACAATGTCAGACATGACTGAAGAGACGAAACAGCAGCAGCAGCAGCATGTTGTTAGAGGTTTGCAGGCTTCTCTTTATTTTACCTTGTAACAGGGCCATATAAAACTCCATAATGTATACCCAAGGCTGATTCATGTTGATGTATGGCAAAAACTATCACAATATTGTAATGTAATTATCCTCCAAATAAAATAAATAAATGTAAACAATTAAAAATTTAAATATAGAGAACAATAAAGTATCAATAAAATTCTAAATAAGATCTTAAAAAAAAAAAACTCCATAACTGAATTAGCACCACATAACATTTTTGAAATTTTTTATCATGATTGTGAAACTTCTCCATTCTAAAATATATCCAGGATGTTTGCTATATTTTGGCTAGAAGTAAATCCTTCTGTTTTTGATAAAGAAATTGGATAAAATTTGAGACTATAGATCTTTTCAGATTCACTGTCATTAGTTTCTCTATAGCCTAACATAAGCCTGGAAGAAAAGAACATTGGAGGGGAACAGAGTGGTGTCTGTCCTCCTCTCCAAAGGCTATTTAGTAACAGCCTCTGTCCTGAGAAAAGGATATGGATTGATATTTATCAAATATTACATCTCCTAGGAGAGGCATTCTACAATGCCAGGCTGTATAATAGTATTAAGTACTAATAATGGTCTCATTGGGTAGCCTGCCTCTGGAATAGAATGGGCTTTTAGTGGGCTCCCGCTTTTTTTTTTTTTCTTTTAGTAAATTTACTGGAAATTCAACTTATAGTAAACCAAGCTCATTTCTTTTTATAGTTAAAAGAAAAAAATACAAAGGTGTGTCCCTGAGCTCACATTTCTGTAGGTTTAAATGAGTCTTTGTATCTGATTTTTATTGCACTGTGAACGTTATAGCAATTTTGGTTTCGGTATATAAACTGGAGCCTGGTTTATGCATAAAATTATGTAGCTCAATTTCCAAATACATTGCCCACCCAAGCATGATAATTAATTTTTTATTGAACAAAGCCCTAAATTATAGAGCATTAGTTGATTATGTGTAGCCCAATGATGTTAGATGTCCAATGGCAATTATAATAAAATATTAAAGCAACTTTATATCAAGAAAAAGATAAAAATATACAGCCACATACTCCTGATTCCGTTACTTCAGCTTTTTGCACATTAAAAATGTATTTAAGAGTTGCCAATTCAGTTGCTTCAGATGTGAGGTTACTTTAGTTTTGAGAAACTCCAAGATTTGCTGAAGTGCATTTGAAATCTTCGGAGGCCCCCAAATTTGCTGCCGCCAAGCCTCATCTAAGCCAAGACAAGTTCACAATCCTTTCTTCAATAATAAATTGAGACTCCTTGTTAGAAAATGTGCCACCGTGCAGCACTCAGACATAAACTATGTTGCAGACATCTCTCTTGAAAAAGGATAGAAATAAGTCGCTTAATAAAGTCTAAATCATTCCTTAGGTTAGCTAATAGAAGCACCCGTGGTTATAAAATTAATCAGTCCCTGCTATTACGGCAAATTGGTGAAGATTATATTGACACGTCTTCGTCTGCATGTCTCATCAGAGGTGTCCGTGCCATTTAGCTACGAAACCCTGGAGGCTTTCCTCCGCACAGAATCTTATAACACTTCAATTAAGGGACACCAAGCTGCCAACCAGACAGCGGCGCATTTATTTCTTGATGACTCCTTAAGTTGTGCCACAGGCCTATCATTAAGAGAATATTTTTCACAGCAGGTTGCAAAGATCCTCGTGCCATTAAAAGGAATTGAAAAAGCATCAATTTGTTGTTTCCACCTAACACAGATATTTTTCATTGCTGGAACAGCCATTAAAAACAATCTGTTTTATTGCATTCTGAAAAGATCACATGAAGGACCCACAATGATTGATTTTAAGGATGACATTAGGATTAAAACCACTGTGAAAATGTAGCATTTGAAATAAATATTTAGGAAAAACAAAGTCTCCAAAATGTGAGACTTTTCTTTCTCCTACCAAATTGGGAGTAGAAACGTATTGGTACCTTGAATCGGAATTTGAAAATGCTACAAAGGAAGGCCTTTGAAGAGAGGATGGGGAAGAAAATCTCTGGAGGGGGATGTCTCAGAAGAATGACATGCCTTCAAAATTTAAGTGGAGTTTCTTTGTAAATCAGTGAATAAGAACGGAATGTTTGAAAGCATAGTAGATCAAATACTTCTTCAGGGCACCTGTTTGGGGATTTTTGTTTGGAGAGGAAGTTTAATGTCACTTCTACACTGTAGAATATTGACTTACAACACTGTTTCTCAGTTACCAGAGTGGAAGGAAACACCCGATTCTGGTTACTTATTTATATTAGAGCAGCCTCTGACTATGCATACCTACCTGAGGTTTCAGTTTGATATAGTGACTTGCTTCAAAACTTATTTTCTCAGTGCTGGAATTCATTACTGCTTGACACCAGCAATAACTTAATAAAGGGAAAATTTCTGTAAAGGAACTTCCTTAATGTTACTACTTAGAAAATTTTAGATGTCTTTCATAAGTTGTTTCTGGCAAAACCTTAAAAAATTGTTTTTAAATTATGCATTCTGTAAGGATTATAACAGTATGTTGAACTCATCTTCTAAAAAACAAGAACAAAACAATCTTCTAAAAAACAACAAGAACAAAACAATCTCATATTCAACCTTTCTGCTTTAAATTGCTGATCAGCTCTCTTGTTAGTAAAATTACCATGCCCCATGTTAAAACTGACCTTGTTAAAACCCACCAGGACCTCAGCGCTCAACCAAGGTAATAGCAGTTGCAGTGGACAGTGTAGTGTGGGGTCAGATCCCCTGCTTCAGGCCTGAGATACTTGTTCTTCTTGACGTTAGCTGAATCCCTTTCTGGGGATTGCCCTGAGCAGAAGACAGCTGCTAAGTCCGAGATTACTTCTCCTGCCCGGGGACAGCTCCCCATTCAAAGACTGGTCCCCAGAGGAGGGGATGTGAAGGTCTTGTCCTTCTGTTGCAACCCCAGGCAATTCTGGGCCACTTAAGCTCAGACCTCCCTGGGTAGGATTCTCAGAAGCCCTTGTTGTAAGCATCCAAATCTCTCCACCCAGCCTTACCTCCCTCCCAGCATCATGGGTGTTGACAGCAGGGATGCTCCCCAACCAACTTCCTCTATGCAAATGCAGTCCAGAAGAATCAGCTTGAGACAATAGGGCCACATGTTTAATGTGCAACATTTGGTTAGTCTGAATAGGAGCAGAAAATAGAAAATTATTGGAGCTATGGGGGAACCTCTTTAAAAACAAACAACCTATGATACATTTGGAATACCTGAGACATTCAGAGCTCATTGCTTGTTTGTTTTATGCTTGGCTGTAAAAATATATCTCTTGAATTCTCTCCCCAGCCTCACTGACACCACCTTTACAATCTCTCCTAGCCTCCAGTTTTCCCCAAGTTCAATTCATTCATTTCTTCATAGCCTACAGAATTTTCTTTCAAAAACTCAGATCTGACGTAACTTTGCAGTTTAAATTTTCTGATGCTTACACATTCTTACAGGGCAAAATTAAGGGTTTTATTCTTTAAAACTCTCATCCCTGCCTTTCTGTCACTTCACTACCTGTACCATTCCTCCTCTGGTGACTAACCTTCGACACTAGCACGCACTTACAGATTTTTTGAGTTTTACTGTTTCCAACATATAGCATGTCTTTCTGTAATTTAATGTGTGCTTTATAACCTGGTGATCTGTCATTCTTTTCTCTACCTCCTTAGTTTAATAAACTTCTGTTGATCCTGAAAAAGACTCCTCAAATCTTCATTTCCTATTCAGTTGTTCCCTGATTCTCCCATCAAAACAAAAGCTCCGTATTTTTCAGCTCTATTTGAAATTCATCTATCACAAAAAGTATGTTTACTGGAATTGGTCATGTGTACATTTTTGGTACCCCCCTAAACATTGAATTTTTCAAGGGCTTGCCATTGAATGTGTACTCTGGTGCTCAACTGTGCCCATATTAAGTACTTAAACAAATAAATGAAGATGTCTTACCTTTGAGTCTCTGCAAAGTAGACCCTAAAGAAAGAACTTGGGTGTAGATGAAGTGAGCCTAAGAAGCAAAAGTGAGCAGAGGGCAGGATGTAACAAGGAAGGAGGGAAATTCAGTAGCAGTTTGACAGGATGTGGCATTGGTCACCACTGTGAGTAGTGGGTCAGACATTCTGGAAGCTTTGTTAGGCTAATGTGGCAAACAACCTCCAAACAGTCTCTATGAAAGACTGGGGGCATTTATCCACTCACTCTCTAGTGAGTCGGTTGCAAGTTCCCCAATATTAACTTTCCCACACTTCCAGAATGTACCTGCAGGGGAACATTGAACTTGCGTTCTGAATTAGTAGTTTGAGGGGTCAGCACTGGTTCTTGATTTAAAATGGTAAATATAACCAAATATATTTTCAGTGCAACTAAAAGTAAACCAAAACTTAAATTTAAGACATGGATGTTATTCCCTTCAGTGGCATTTTCCTTAGTTTTACCTGTCTCTTTTTGTTATCTTCATTATCTGTTCTGTGAATAATGGAGTGTGTATGACTTTGGCACCCTGTTTATTTAGCATATATGCAGGGTACATAATGCAAAATGCCCAAAATGCCAGCTGGATGACTCACAAGCTGGAATCAAGGTTGTTGAAAGAAATATCAACAACTTCAGATATGCAGATGATACCACTCTAAAGGCAGAAAGTGAAGAGAAACTAAAGAGCCTCTTGATGAGGGTGAAAGAGGAGAGTGAAAAAGCTGGCTTAAAACTGAAGATTCAAAAAGCAAAGATCATGGCATCTAGTTCCATCACTTCATGGCAAATAGATGAGGAAAATGTGGAAACAGTGACAGATTTTCTTTTCTTGAGCTCCAAACCCACTGTAGATGGCGATGTGGCCATGAAATTAAGAGACACCTGCTCCTTGGGAGGAAAGCTATGACAAACCTAAACAGTGTATTAAAAAGCAGAGAAATCACTTTGATGACAAAGGTCTATATAGTCAAAGCTGTGGGTTTTCCAGTAGCCATGTATGTAGGAGAGAACTGGACCATAAAGAGAGAAGGCTGAGCACCAAGGAAATGATGCTTTCAAACTGTGGGGCTGGAGAAGATTCTCAAGAGTCCCTTGGACAGCAAGGAGATCAAACCAGTCAATCCAAAAGGAAACATTCATTGGAAGGATTGATGCTGAAGCTCCAATACTTTGGCTACCTGATGTGAAGAGTTGACTCACTGGAAAAGACCCTGATGCTGGGAAACATTGAGGGCAGGAGGAGAAGGGGACAACAGAGGGTGAGATGGTTGGATGGCATCACTGACTCAATGGACATGAGTTTGAGTAATCTCCAGGAGATGGTGAGAGACAGGAAAGCCTAGTGTGCTGCAGTTCATGAGGTCAGAGAGAGCTGGACATGATTTAGCAACAGCAACAACAAACGATGATCTTGACAGTTTAAACACTCTAAGCCTCGGTTTTCTCACAGGTAATGAGGGAATAAGAATCTGTTTCACAGAATCATTTTCCACCTATCCATTCATTCATTTATTAATTAAACAAATTTCTACTGAACAACCACTGTGTGCCAGTCACCACTGTCTTTCGGGCTTTGGAGACCATGAGGAGTAAGAGCAAAACAAAGTAAAAAGAAAACAAAAATTCACACTAACAAAAATTATTTCCCAGTCCTTGTCATAATGGGTCTAATGAAGGAGAGATACTGAACAAAAAACCATACAAGCCAATACAATATAAAAAATGTTATCCATGCCAGAAAGGAAACATGCAATTTCCACAGGGGTGTATAATGAGAGTACGTCATTTAGACTGGTGTTTACTCAGTGGCTCCATGGACTGGCCGTGACACTGGCTGTTATCACCTGCCTGAAGAATGCTGGGGAGTTGGTGACATGAAGTGCTGGGGTGGCGTGGGAGGAGAACACTCTAAGCCAAGGCTGTGAGGCAGAGGGGAAAGCATGATATAAGCTTAATAATAAGGTGAGGTTGCTCACAACGGAGTGAAAGGGGAGGAGAGTTCGTGCAAAATAAGACTAGAGCGGTAACCAGGGACAAGACACTGGAAGCCATCACGAGTACGATGCAATCAGAGGCCTTCGAAAGGTTTTATGCTGAAGAGTTATGTGATGTGAAATCCTCATGGAAGATTGCTCTAACTGTTATATATATATTTAGTGAGTGCTGGAAGGCAGCAGGTGTGACACTTAGTACCACTGTTCTATCGAAAGATACTGATGTCGTAAAGCAACCCACATGCTGAGTTTATTTAGAAAAACATGAATTTGAATTTGATTACATTCCTCTTTTCTTCTTTTCTCCCATTTTCCATTCTTCTTTCTTTTCTTCCCTTAATTTTTCTCTATATGCTAATAACTTTTTTAGCATCTCTTAGAAGAACTTCATTAAGAGAACAAAGTTATGTTATTCATATCCAACGGCCCATCGCACATTCTCTGTCACACCCCTGGGTGATTTGTGCTGCTGAAAAGGCAAAAGGGGATACTGAGCCATTCTGCTCAGAATTTATGGGACAAGGAGAAGGACTCATGGTCTTCGTGGTGTTGTTAGAAGTGAAGGAGCAGAGGTTAGGAGTCATTTGGCAGATGAAATTATGTGTGAAGAGAGGTCAAGGGTGTTGGGTAAACTAGAAGAGGTGAATTGGAGATGGGAGTAACAGTGATTTACTGAAGAGATTTCTGGATATCAGAGTAGCAGACAAGGAACTAACATGTTCATTTCTAAAGAAGCCTAATACAATACTTTCATGACAGAAAAAAGGAAAATGCTAAGAAATTCAGGTAACAAGTATGATGATAATTTTGATATGTTAAACTTGGAACATATGTATATACAATACGAATTTTAATTCTTTTTTTGAGTTCTAATTCTCACGGAGAATTGTAATGATGGTGAATTAGAAATATTTTGAAAACTCCCAAACAAACAACAACAACAAAGGAAAAAGACAAAACAAAACTGTGCTGAGACAAATAACACAAGTCAAGGAAATTCCCAGGCAAAATGTGTAAAGGAATAACCATCCTGATTCTTCATGGAAAAATTTAAAAAAAAGTTTCCTTGTGGATCGCATATCTGAGTTTATTAATAATGATGATAGCACTTTGCATTTTGTTTCAGCTTCCTTGAAACACCGATCTGAAATGTGTGCTCTGATGATTTTGATGTAAATACATCGGTACCGTTACCATAATCTGTAACACAGAGCTTCGCCAGCCCTTGAAGTTTACTTGTGCCCCTTTTATAATCCTTTTCTCCCTCCCATCTCCAAGCAAGCAGTATTTTCTGTCACTATACATTCATTTACATTTCCTAGAATTTAATATGAACGGAGTCATGTAGTACAATTTCGGTTCTTCCATCCAACATAATTATATCGAGATTCATCGTGTATCATCAGCTGATTCTATTTTATTGCTTAGCAGTAGTGGTAATACATTGGATGAATAGACTGCTCTTGGGGGGCCTCAGCCTGCGATGGTTTGGAGCGGGTTTTGGGTTCCCAGGCAGAGACTGAAACCCGGGTGCTTTCTGGAGCTTTCACTGCCGTGATCCCATCTTGGTTTTTGGCTGGAAACCCAAGCCTTGCTCCAAGCCGTTGCAGGCTGAGGCCACCTGAGAACATATCTGGTGCCGAAACCCAGAAATTCAGAAAGTCAAGGTAAGCCCCTGGCCTCGCCCAGCCGTGGCTTGAGGCCCCTAGGGACTTTCGCTCCTGCCTTCTTTCTCTCCATCTCCTCTTTACTTTCAAGACCCGCAGGGCATAATCTCTGTCCGCTCGCAGCAGTATGGCTCCCCACTACACTGGGGGTGCCGGGGGAATTTCCCAGGCCATGCAGATTCAAATAGTGCTTGCGTGAGAGCGGACGCCGCCCTCTGGAGCATGGTGGGAACGTGACTTCCAGTCGTGCGGGGCCCACGGCGTCTCTGCCCCCGTCTCGCTCTCGCTCTCTCCCTCTCTCTGTTCTGTACGGAACCCTCCACCATGCTTCCTTTCCTACCTCACTGGCACAACAAGGCCTCTTTCTTCTAATTTCGCCGCCGTTCTGAGGAATGGCTTCCTAGACATCACTCCTAAACCGCGTCCCCACCACTGTCGAGCTCAGGGCTGCTGTCAGACAAAAGAGACGATTCCCAATTCTACCTTAGCTACCAGGAAGACAGGCAAAGGATCTGGGGCTCAACTGCTGTCTAGGCTCTCACCTCCATCTACGCCCAGAAATCTACTATGCCCTCAGGCCTTGAACACAGTACCCTCTTCCACCGGGCTGACTCCAGTTTCTCCAAGAGTTCCTCTTTGCATCTATGGGACTCCCTTCATCCTAGTCTTGCAGCTTTCACACTGCTATGGACAGTCCGTTGGGCTGGCCACTACCCAGAAGCCCAAATTATAAACTTTGTAGATGTTCAGTCTCAAGGATCACTCCAGCATAGGAAGACATATCATAGGATCTAAGCCCTATAGACAAGGAATCCCACCTCAGGAAAGTCCTGGCACCCTGTCTGCATTGGTTCAGAAGCCCTTCTCCAGCCGTACCAGGCTGGGTACCTTGTGTAAGGTCACGAGGAGGACCAGAGACGTCTGGCCAGAAATCAGTGGTAGAGTAGAAGATACTTGAAACCCCATCAGGTTCAAAGGGAATTTGGCAGATGCCCTGAACCCCTTTGGGTTAAAGCCTCCTGGTAAATGTTTCCAGGACACCAGGTTTCATTCTAGGAATGCTCTCTGATTCTTGGGTGCAGGTTACTCAGCATGGGAGGATCCTCTTTCAAGCTACAAGAAACATCTCTGGAGTATATCTTTAAGAAGTGGAAACTCATTAAAATCGAAGGGTTTAAAAACGGAGCCGGACTGGAACAGACACCTACTGCAGCAATGCCTGGCCTTTGTATACAAAGTTGAAGAATGGAGAAAAATGGCTTGAAAACAGGTCTGTAAATTATAACACCATTCTGCAATTGGATCTTTAGTGCTGCAGAATGGAAGAGTGGAGTGAGATTCCCTATGTTCAGGCTTTCATGGTACTTTACCAAATCCCGCTCTATATGATTCTCATAATTTAAAACCTGGAGAACGAGAAATCTCTTCTGACATTCTGGATGATCACTCCTAGGGTCTCCTGTCTCTCGGGGGGATACCGAGCTCCCTCTGCTCCTGACAGTATTCCTACTTCTCCCAAGCCATCTACTTCTTCTGAGCCATCTTCTCCTGAGTCACCTGTTTCTCCCGGTCCCTTTGATCAATCCCAAATTCCACCTCCCTGTTCCCATCCATTCTCTTTGTTACCCAGAGAAACAGAGACGAGTCCTTTGGGGGTAACTCTCGGTGGAGTCTCCTATCACTCATGACCCGAGAAATTATGCCATTTTAGGGAAGCGGCAAACACTGAAGGGACAATCAGAATACATATGCACTTCTCTTCAACCGTCTTAGTGAAGTGAAAGTGAAAGTCACCCAGTCGTGTCCGACTCTTTGTGACCCCATGGACTGAGTCCATGGAATTCTCCAGGCCAGAATACTGGAGTGGGTAACCTTTCCATTCTCCAGGGGACCTTCCCAACCCAGTGATCGAACCCAGGTTTCCCACATTGCAGGCGGATTCTTTCCCAGCTGAGCCGCATCAGAAGCCCTTACCCCAAGGCAAACAGAAATTGGGTCCATTTCCTGAAGACCCTACTAAGTTTCTTGAAGGGTTTTGTGCCCCCACCCCTCAGCCTTTGATCTATTATTCAACTTGGAAGGATGGTTAAGTAGATCTGTCTACCTGCTGTATTCCGGAGAAAAACAGAGAATCTGGACAGTAGCCTACGGGTGTGTTGACCAGCTTGCCGGAGATGAACCTTAACATTATGCTGTGGGCGGAGATGCCGTCCCAAATCAGGAACCCTTTTGGAATTATAATTCCTGGGAGGGAACAGAAACCAGGAAACATATGATTCAACGTATACTATAAGGGATGAGAAAAAAGTCTGGTTAAAGGAGGGACCCAGGTAGAAAAGGAAAATCCAGCCTTCACTGGTGGCTTGTGGAGGCATTTAGGAAATATACCAGTATAGATCCCTTCACTTCTGAAGGTCCATCCCTGCTGGCACAGCACTTTATTAGACAGTCTGCCACTGATATTAGGTGGAAACTCCAAAAGTTACAATTTGGCTCACAAATGCCCATGCCCCAGCTCCTAGATGTGGCCATTGGGGTGTTAAATGTGCTGTGCTGTGCTGTGCTTAATTTTCAGGCACGTCCGACCCTTTGTGACCCCATGGACTGTAGCCCGCCAGGCTCCTCTGCCCATGGGGATTCTCCAGGCAAGAATACTGGAGTGGAGTGCCATGCCCTCCTCCAGGAAAACTTCCTGACCCAGGAATTGAACTGGGGTCTCCTGCATTGCAGGTAGATTCTTTACCAGCTGAGCTACAGAGTAGGGTATTAAATAACTGAGAACAAACTCAGGAGGAAGAGAGAACCCAGCATGAGAAAAGTCAGGCCAGGGCTAGCGCACAACTGATAGCTGTTGCTATCAGCCATGCTTTGTGACTTCAGGACAGCCTAAGGGGTCCAAGAAAATCTGTCTGTCTGGAGGTAGGACCAACAAGGGGGAGTGCTACAAATGCAAGTTAACTGGCCACTGGGCCCGAGGTTGCCATAAAGAGCGCCCCTGGGCCATACCCAGCCTGCAAAGAAACAGGTCATTCAAAGAGGGACTGACCCAGTTTCAAAGGGAAGGGGGAGGCTCCTGTTCCCAAGATCTCCATGCTGGATGACTGAGGCAAACAAAGGAGTCTTGTGGCTCCCATCCAATGAGACATCTATCTGGGTAGTCCTTGACATGGCAGGTAAGAAAATCAATTTCTTAACTGATATGGGAGCCGCTTACTCTGTCTGAACTTCTCATGCTGGACCTCTCTCCAAAATCTGTTCTGTGAATGGTGCTGATGGAAAGCCTCACACCCATTATTTCACCGGGGCTCTCACTTGCCACTTTGAGCAGCAGTTGACTTCACATGGCTTTCTAGTTGTACCTCAGTGTCTCATCCCTCTCCTTGCGTGTGTGTTAGTCCCTCAGTTGTGTCTGACTCTTTGCGACCCTGCAAACTGTAGCCCTCTAGGCTCCTCTGTCCATGGGATTCTCCAGGAAAGATTTCTGGAGTGGGTTGCCATTTCCTTCTCCAGGGGATCTTCCCTACTTGGGGATGGAACCCCGTCTCCCGCATTGCAAATAGTGGGTAGTTGGCCATTTTTTAAATAGGGGGCATTTCTACAATAACTTGGTGATGAGGGAGCGAATCTCTAGCTCCCTGGGAAATCTGTCTCCTTGGGAGGGACATTTTGAGCTCCCTCGGGGCCATCCTCCAGTTGGGAGGCCTCCAGGAGCCCCTTATTTCAACTCTGACTAAGACAGACCAGCCAGAGAGCAAGGTTCTATTCCTGGTCACATTCTACAAGCAGTAGATCCTTTAGTTCGGGACAAAGGAATTCCCGGACAGGCCATAAACACCCAACCTGTAAGAGTTAGCCTCAGGCCAGAAATCGCCTATCCTAACAAGAGACTGGAAGAGAAGAAGGGTTTACAACTCACTGTGGATAAGTTCCCAAGGCGCGGCCTCTTGGTGCCTGTGCCGGGGCAACACTCCTGTTCTGCCAGTTGTTGAGCCAAATGGGAAATACAGGTTGGTATAAGACCTTAGAGCTGTAAACGATGTGGAGGCCCCCATACATCCCCTCGTGGCCAGTCCCTATAACACATCAACCCAAATCCCCGTGGACACTACAGGAGTTTCCTGTATCCATCTCAAGGATGCCTTCATCTGCCTCCCAGTTCACTCCTCTTCATAAGTCCTGTTTGCCTTCAAGTGGACCCATCCTCACTCAGGCCAAGTGTAGCAGTATGCCTAGAGAGGGTTGTCTCGGGGGTTTTGGGACAGCCCACACCCATTCGCCCAGCCCTAGGAAAGGGACTAAGGAAAATACACCTAAAAGAAAGTGCTATTCCACAGTACATAGACGTTATTTTAACATGTAGACCCTCCATGGCCTCAGATCAAAATGCAACTGAAGTCCTTAATTTTCTTGGGGCTTGTAGTTACAGAGTCTATCAGAAAAAGGCACAAATCTCAAAGCAACAAGTTAAGTATCTGGGATATATTATAAACCCTGGACGTAGACAGTTATTTTGAGATAGAAAACTAGCTATATCAGGCCTAAGCACTCCAAAGACGAAGAAAGTTTTCCATACCTTTTAGGGCCTGGCAGGATTTTGTAGAATTTGGATTCCAGGATTCAGACATATGGCTAAGCCTCTTTATCAAGCCAATAGAGAGTTGGACTGTAAAGAAGGCTGAGTGCCGAAGAACTGATGCTTTTGAACTGTGGTGCTGGAGAAGACTCTTGAGGGTCCCTTGGATTGCAAGGACATCTAACCAGTCCATTCTGAAGGAGATCAACCCTGGGATTTCTTTGGAAGGAATGATGCTGAAGCTGAAGCTCCAGTACTTTGGCCACCTCATGTGAAGAGTTGACTCATTGGAAAAGACTCTGATGCTGGGAGGGATTGGGGGCAGGAGGAGAAGGGGACAACCAAGGATGAGATGGCTGGATGGCATCACAGACTCGATGGATGTGAGTCTGAGTGAACTCCGGGAGATGGTGATGGACAGGGAGGCCTGGTGTGCTGCGATTCATGGGTCGCAAAGAGTCGGACACGACTGAGCGACTGAACTGAACTGAAAGGCCCAGTTAGAGAAGCATTACTTTGGAACAGGGAACATAGAAAGGCTTTTAATGATATCAAGCAGGCCCTCACCTGAGCCCCTGCTCTCAGTCTCCCCAACTTGAAAAGTCTGCTCCTCTTGCACATGGTTGAAAAGCAGGGGACAGCCTTGGGAGTCCTCATACAGAAGCTAGGGGGAGTTCCTCAGCCTATAGGATACGTTTCCAAGCAAATAGAATCCGTGGGCCAAGGTTGGCCCAGCTGCCTCTGAGCAGTAGCTACCACAGCTTTATTGTTGGAAGAAGCTAATAAGCTTACCTTTGGGGAGCCACTTGAAGTAGCCACACCCCTCATCAAGCACAAGGGATTCTAGAAATAACAGGCCACCATTGGCTAACTGGAGGTCTCCCAATAGCAAGACTACAGATTTCCATCAGTTTGCCTATTATTGGGCATTTGGGTTGATTCCAAGCTTTATCTCTTACCAATAAAGCCTCTGTGAACTTGGTGTACAGTCAGAATAGACCTATGTTTTCATTGCTCTTGGGTGAACACACGAATGGAATGTTAGTCCCTCAGCTGTGTCCAACTCTCTGTGACCCCATGGATTGCAGCTGATCAGGCTCCTCTGTCCATGGGATTTCCCGGGCAAGAATACTGGAGTGGGTTGCCATTCTCTTCTCCAGGGGATCTTCCCCTCCCAGGGATCAAATCCGGTGTATACTTAACTTGAAGCAAACTTGCAGAATATTCCCCGAATGATTGTGTCATTTTACGTTCCCACCAATAGTTTAACAAAAATTACAGAGGTTGGCATTGCCTTACACAAGCTTAACAACAATGCTGAAAGGAAAGTTCAGCATTCCTTTCCCCATTATACAATAGAAAGCAAAGTTCAGGAAGGTTAAACAAACCACCTGTGATCAGAGTAACTGAAAGGGAGACTAGGAATTCAAACCTGTGCCTGACAGTGCCAGAATGTTTTTTTTTTTTTTTTTTCAGAATGCATGGGGGAAGTTTTTGTTTTTAATAAACTAAGGACAAGCTCTTGCTTTAAATAAGTGTGGTTCTCATCCACTGAGTTGCTAGCTCCTGCTTGACTTGGATAAATGGAGAGAATGGAAAATTATTTTAGTTCAAGTGATGGCTCATTGGCCAGACAAGGTCAAGGTATAGCTTTATATGGTTGACTGGAATTCAAACTCGTGACCTGCCGTCAGTTGAAGAGATATATAAGACCCTCTGATAAATGAACAATCTTATTAATTTAAGAAGGCAGTTCCAATTCAAATGAAGTGCTACTTAAGTCAGAAACCATAGCCATGCTTTCATTGGTTTAATGCCTTTTTCTTTTTAATGTTGATTGTGTTTCAAAGAACAAATAAAGATGCAAGGACTGGAAAGAAAAAAAAAAGAAAGAAAGAAATAGAAAACCATCTGGGAAACAAAGAAAAAAAGGACAAAGCACCTGGAGGAGATTAATGGACGGAAGTACATTCTCTTTGTTTCCATTTTTAATAAGACAAATGCATTATGTAAAATTTTAAATGTGAGAACTGTACATAGATGTATGAAACACAACCTGCAAGAGGTTCCTGTGGTTTTTGATGCTACTGTTGGCAGTGTTTCTTCAACTACTGACGGGCACTTTGGTTTCTGTAATGGTTACTCTCAGCGCAAGCCTCTGCAGTAACCCAATATCCAGGATAGACAATGATGAAGTCACTACTTCTGCCTTGGGGACATAACATTTTAGTACTGAGATTAAAACAAACAGAAAACTCTACTCTTTTCTTTCTCTGGAAGAATCGGGCATGAGTGCGGTCTGTATTTAGGAATTAGTGAGTGAAAGTCTAAAAACTCAACACAAGAATCATATTTCTCAAAGACTTTCATTCCTCACCATCTGCTGTCATCAATGACAATAGTTTCTTAACTAAATTAGCAAATACAAATATAGGACACGGACTTTAGTTTTCAGACAAAAAAATAATTTTAGTATGATAATGTCCCATCTAGTATTTGGGATACACTTACACTTGAAAAACAAAAAAAATGGACTTCCCAAGCGGCAAAGAACCTGCATGCTAATGCAGGAGATGTAAGAGACCAGGGATTTGATCCCTGAGTCAGGAAGATCCCCTGGAGGAGAGCGTGTCAGTCCACTCCAGTATTATTGCCTAGAGAATCCCACGGACACAGGCACCTGGTAGGCTACAGTCCATAGTATCGCACAGAGTTGGACACGACTGAAGCAACTTAGCATACATGCATTCTAAAATTATTTGTGTTTTTTTCCAAAATTCAAAATTAATAGATTGTCCTGTATTTTTATTTGGCAACTCTGTTGCTAACAGACTTCCCTCCTTTTTCACTCTGACTTCCCTCATTGCAGTGTCAGAAAAATGGGATAGCAAAATTTATTGAAGAAGTGAAATATCTAAGTTAACAAGAGTCATTAAAGATGGAAAAACTTCTGTGCAGTCTTTCAATCATCCCAAAACAGTGAATTGTAGTGTCATCTATTCATATGACATAATATCAATACTTAACATGATAATCTCAGTAAATACCTGAAATGTCATTTTGTGAAATTTAAAACACTCGTTCTTCATAAAGACACGGAAATAATACCAAGGAAAGGTCAGTATTCAACATAGTAAATAATCGAATATGTAGTAACTAACATTCTTGGCCTCTTTCTATGTGTCATGGCAGTAAGGGAGACACATAGAAAATATTTAATTTTAACTTATTTAAATCCTTACATCACAATTAAGGTTTTAAATATTCTTATTTAATCCTCACAACAATGAGAAACAAAACCTTATAAGGCAGGAAAAAAATAATTATTATTCCCATAATCATTTTTCATGGGAAGACTCAAATAGAGAATTTAAGCAATTTGTTTCAAAGCACACAGCCATAATTTATGGAGCTAGGCAGTCCAACCTCAGAGCCCATACTCTATACACTATACTGCCATTGTTCATAGCAGCAGTAATAAATGTACATTGTTTAGGAATAGGCAAATAGAAGATATTCAGAACTCCCACTATTAAAAGCAGCTGAATGACTAGATATATGTCTTGTGTTTTATTAAAAGGCAACGCTTGTAACACCTCAGTTCAGTTCAGTTCAGTTCAGTCACTCAGTCGTGTCCGACACTTTGCGACCCCATGAATTGCAGCACGCCAGGCCTCCCTGTCCATCACCAACTCCGGGAGTTCACTCAAGACTCACGTCCGTCGAGTCAGTGATGCCATCCAGCCATCTCATCCTCGGTCATCCCCTTCTCCTCCTGCCTCCAGTCCCTCCCAGCATCAGAGTCTTTTCCAATAAGTCAACTCTTCTCATGAGGTGGCCAAAGTACTGGAGCTTCAGCTTCAGCATCATTCCTTCCAAAGAAATCCCAGGGTTGATCTCCTTCAGAATGGACTGGCTGGATCTCCTTGCAGTCCAAGGGATTCTCAAGAGTCTTCTCCAACACCACAGTTCAAAAGCATTAATTCTTCGGCACTCAGCCTTCTTCACAGTCCAACTCTCACATCCATACATGACCACAGGAAAAACCATAGCCTTGACTAGACGGACCTTTGTTGGCAAAGTAATGTCTCTGCTCTTCCCAAATAAATATATGACCAGAATTCACTCAGATTTCAAATCATGTTTTTGAAGAAGTTGGCAAAATATTCTAAGATTAATTTGTAAGGGTGCATTAGAAAAAATATTTGAGAGAGTTGCCTGGTGGCCTAATGGTTAGGACTTAATTCTGGGCCTTCACTGTCAAGGCCCAGAGTTCAATCCCTGGTCAGAGTATTGAGATCCCACAGGCCCATTAGTGGCACAGAGTTGCCAAAAAAAGGAAAGAAAAAAGTTGTTGAGTAAAGGGGAATAAGTAGAGAGAGTTTGATCTACAAAATAGATACAATAGGAAGAGTAAATTTTATAAAGATACCAATTTTTCCCAAATTAATCTTTAATACATTTCCAGTGAACTGCAAACAGGTTTGTGTGCATGTAAAGAAATGTTTAAGCCAATGTTAAAATTATGTGACTGGGATTCGTGGTGGCTCAGTCAGGTAACATCTCAGTTCAGTTAGTGCAGGTAAAGAATCCACCTGCAATGCGGGAGACCTGGGTTTGATTGCTGGGTTGGGAAGATCCCCTGAAGAAAGGCATAGTGGCCCACTCCAGTATCCTTGCCTGGAGAATCCCCATGGACAGAGGAGCCCGGTGGGCCACAGTCCATGGGTGTTGCAAAGAATTGGACAAAGCTGAGCGACTAGGCATAGCACAGCACAAAATTATATAACTGGGATTAGTAAATGAAGTATCTTTCACTTCATTCTATAATTTTGCCTATCTAAAATATAAGAGCTTACTCTTTTTAAAAAATGTAACTGGCCACCACTATATCATTCTACCTATCTTAATATTGCCAAATACCCACTTAATGTTCAAATTTCCAGTTATTTCATAAATGTAGTAATTATTTTACAGTTTCTTTTATTGATTCAGGGTTCAAAGAAGGCCCATGCATTGCAATTGGTGTAAAGTCTATATATTTCCTCCCAGCCCTCAGTCTACTGTTTTTCTTTTTGCAATTTAATTGTAGGAGAAGTCAGGATATTTGTCTTATAAACCTCTTACAGTGTGCACTGTATCTCATAGTTTACATCTTCCTCTGCCTTCTGTTTTTCCTGGAAACTGTTAGTTATATGTAGAGACTTGATAAAACTCAAGTACCATTGTATTTTATTTGCTTTTTGACCAGACGCTTACATAGCATTCTTCTACGTAATGCCTCTCTCTTTGAAATATTATCGGTCATTGTTCATCAATGACTAGATCATTAATAAAGATGAGATTTAAAAATGGTGATACTCTAATGCTATGATAATAATTCTTCTACATTATTAGGTAGAATCCTTCTATAAAAAGAAATATTTCTTCACTTACTATTTAATTATCCAGAGTACAGTTTGAAAAGGCAGGAAAACAGCTGATTATTTTAGCTAATATACATTTGATAAACAGTAACAAAGTGAAAAACTCATTCTCTTGGGTGTGAAGATTTATTTTTAAGTATAATAATAAATACAGTCTGGTATTGGCACAGGCATACAGGGGCAAAACAACAGAATAACTTAGGTCCACAATAAATATTTATCAAACTTTTGAAATTCTTTATTGAATTAACTGGCAACCAGATGAAGAATCAGAGCATTATCAGCAATTCAACCTCTATCTTGGTTCCTTTTGATTACTACTCTTTCTGAAAGGCAAGCACTATTCTGATGTCTAAGAGCTGCTTGTATTATACTTCAAATAAATGGAATCATATGGTAAGTACTCCATAGTATTTGGCTTCTTTTGTTCAATATTATATTTATGAAATCCAGTCATGTCATTGTATCCAGTTATAAATAATTTGTTCTTATAGTCTGTATAATCTACCATTTTCCTAAGCACTGTTCCAATGCTGAGCATAGAGCAGATTACAAAAAATTGTGTCTCTGCTTTACTGGAGCTTACATTCTGGTTAACAAAATCTATGAAGACATATATATGTATGTTTTTATATATATGCTGTTTAGTCGATTCGGTTGTTTCTGACTCTGTGCAACCCTATAGACTGCAGCCTGCCAGACACCTCTGTCCATGGGATTCTTTAGGCAAGAGTACTAGAATGGGTTGCCATGCCCTCCTCCAGGGGATCTTCCCAACCCAGGGATCAAACCTGGGTTTCCTGCTTTGCAGGCATATTCGTTACCACTGAATTACCAGGGAAGCCCCTATATATATATATTTATATATAAGAGCTGCATATATGCAGTGGTTGGGATATTGAATTCATGGGGCTGAGATAATTTGTTTCCATTTGGAAAACAAAAATAGAACTCTGTTTTATGTCATACACACAAAAATAATTCAAAGATATTTAAAGCCAAATCTTTTATAAGAATAAATATTAATTTATTAATTATGAGTATTTATTAAACATTTACTTATACCAAGCACTTTTCTAGGTATTAGGGATACATTAATAAAAATAACATACAAAAATCCTAGCTCTTATGAAGCATGCATTTAATGTGGTGAGACAGACAATAAAAACATAAACAAATAAATTATATATTAGAAAATTATAAGTGCTCTGGAGAAAAGCAAAGCCAGTGGGAGTAGGGGGTGGATAAAGAGTGCCTGCAGAGAAAGGGATAGGATTGTAATTCTCGATAGGATAGCAAGGAATATAGCAGAAAATTCTTTATAAGCTTAGAATAGGAAGGATTTATGAAGTAAGACTTAAAAAACCTAAATCAGAAAAGAAATGTTTGATTAATCTGACTACAGTAGAGGAGCAATGTTTATGCATTAAAAGCACAATAAAATTAAAAAGAAAATGAGAAGATATTTGCAATCCATATACTCACCCCAAGGACTAATATCCAGAATAGAATCAAAAGAAATTCTACAAATTAATATGAAAAATCTGACCAACTACCAGGAAAAATATCGACAAAAGATATAAATATGCAATTCACAGGAGAAGAAACCCAAATTATGACTAAACCTTTGGGGGAAAAAGTGCTGAATATCAAGGAAAATGTGAATTCAATTTACAATGATTTTTAATTTAGTACAGTAAGTCCAAACACATTCCATTCCTAAAGCACATTTGTAAGTTCAGTTTGCTCAGTAAGTCCAACAAAGTTAGCCTAGGAAACAACTAACACAAACAGGTGCATTGTTCTATACTGCAATAGGATTATAATACTTTTCAGACAAATACTACACTAAAAAAACCTCAAAAATAAAGCATTTCTGATCTTACAGTACAGCACCTTGAAAAGCACAGTAGTACAGTAGTAGAGCTGGCACGCAGGGGCTGGTATCAAGTGAACAGCCAAGAAGAGCTTCTGACTGCAGGAGGGAGGGGAGGTGGGAGACGCTAGAGCTGAAGGGTCGTCAGCAATGGGAGATGGAGGGTGAGCTGCAGTTTCACTCTTGCCTCACGTTAACTGCACAGGTTCTGGTTCCTTGCTGGATTCAATTCTGTCTTCAGTTCAGTTCGGTTTAGTCGCTCAGTCGTGTCCGACTCTTCTCGACCCCATGGACTGCAGCACGCCAGCCTTCCCTGTCCATCACCAACTCCCGGAGTTTACCAAACGCATGTCTATGGAGTCGGTGATGCCATCCAACCATCTCATCCTCTGTCATCCCCTTCTCCTCCCGCCTTCAATCTTTCCCAGCATCAGGGTCTTTTCAAATGAGTCAGCGCTTCGCATCAGGTTGAAAACATGATCCAGTGATGTTTGGGTAGTAGCTCTTTTTTTTTTTTCTTTTTATAGATGACATAATAGCCCTGGATTGCATTCTGAATGGCTGATGCAACCTTCATGTACCTCAGAACCTCACAGTGCCTTTTCAAATAAAGAACATTCCCTTGCCATTTCCCGCATCGTGACTCTCTTTGGTTCTTCAGTTTTATTTTCTTCCTCTTGTCTCTCTTTGTCCTTTCTCTGGACTTTCAATTCCATCGGGTCTTTGTAAGGAAGCTCCTTGTGTTGCATGGCAAGGAGTGCAAGAAGTTGCCCTCTTGGAGACTTAGCGCCAGCTTCTCACTGAGGGTCACTAAGTTGCTGAAGACCTCTTTGGACTCCTCAGTAAACATAAGCCTTTGCCTCCAAGTTTTGAGATCTTTGAAGATTAAACAAAGAAAAAAATAATACAGTGGGAGGATGTGAACTGAGGAAACTTGAAATGCCACCCAGCCAAGTTGTTGTCTAATTACTTAAGAAAAAGAAATCCAATTTTTGGATAACCCAGGACCCTTGTTTCCTATTTTCCTTCTTGATGCTTAATTAATACTCATTTCAACTCAGTACTTACTGTTAACCCATCAGAAGTGATGTAATTCAAATTTGTTAAAAATGGTTGCTCCTTAAAACTGATGTAAAAATGAACCATCCTGTAGGTAACGGATATGTGATGGTGGCTGAAATAGCTCAGTTGTTAGACTGAAAATCTAAACGTCCCTGGTTCAATCCCAGATTTTGGCAACTGTTTCTGACCCTTTGGCTTCCCTGATAGCTCAACTGATAAAGACTCTGCCTGCAATATAGGAGACCCCCTGACCCAGATTCCTGGGTCATGAAGATCCGCTGAGAAGGGATAGTCTACACACTCCAGTGTTCTTGGGCTTCCCCTGTGGCTCAGCTGGTAAAGAATCTGCCTGCAATCCGGGAGACCTGGGTTCAATTCCTGGGTTGGGAAGATCCCCTGGAGAAAAGAAAGGCTACCCACTCCAGTATTCTGGCCTGGAAAATTCCATGGACTATACAGTCCGTGGGGTCACAAAGAGTCGGACATGACCGAATGACTTTCACTTTCACTTTCTGTATGTGATGTCAAAGCGAGCTTTCAAAAATGCAGATCGGATCACTACACCCCCATCTACATTCTGAATTCCAGTTTTAATAACTGACATGCTCTTCTGCAAACGGAAGATACCCTTGTAATGAATACAGTCTGCTCCCTCTACATGCTTTATTCAATAAGTATTTATTGAGCACGTGCAATGTTATATGAGCACCTAGGTTCCAGGCACTGAGGTTTTATGTATGAATAAAAAATAAAGTTTCTATTTTTATGGAGCTTAAATTTAAGTGAAAGAAATAGACAATAAGCTGAAAAAATATAACATGTTAATATATCCAGTGTTCTGAAGGCTTTTTTTTTTTTTTAAAGGATCAGGGTACATAGTGATGGAAAAATGATATTTTAGGTATTTTGGTTAAAAAGTTTCAGATAAGAAATTTGAGTAAAGACTCGAGGGAAATAACAAGTAAATCATGGTTATCAAAAAAATGTGTACTCTATATTTGTCAACAACAGAATTAAAACAGAAGATTATGATAGTTTAAGGTCTAATGTATGGGGAGGGGGGAGATTCTAGCCACTAAATGAGAATAATGTTTCAAATAGATTATATCAAAGAATATGTTTCTTTGAGGTAAAGAAAATGATGCAATTTTTTTTTTAAAATTCTGCACACTCTCTTGCTAGTTGCATTATCAGTTCTGCAAACCTTGAACCACAGAAACATTTAACTTCTGAAATTCAATATGGTACATTTTATTCTTATAAAAATTTTTGTTATAGAAAATGAAAGTGTCTGATACTTGATTGAAGGCATCCATATGATTCACCCATTTTTACCTAAGGTAGCTCTTAGATTTCTCTCTGCTCCATGTATTGTCATTTCTCATAGTCCTTTCCGGAAATCAAGATACTGAAAGCAGGATTACCAAGGTGACTGTGAACACTTGAAAAACTCTTTAAAAAGAGTTTTCCAACTATGAATTGAGTGAAAAAAATGTGATAAATGTACCTGAACTTTCCTGGGGACATTTAAAAAGCTGGCGGTAATTTGAGGGTTTGTTGTCACAATTTTCCAGGTGGCCCAACCAGCCTTTCCAATAACCCCACTTTCTCAGGGGCTGATCACAGGCTGGGCTAACCACAAGTGTGACCCCCACTCTAGGCACCGGGAGCTCTCTCTCAGCCTCCTACCCAACCACCTAAACACAGCTGCTGCTGCTAAGTCGCTCCAGTCGTGTCCGACTCCGTGTGACCCCATAGACTGCAGCCCATCAAGCTCCACCGTCCCTGGGATTCTCCAGGCAAGAACACTGGAGTGGGTTGCCATTTCCTTCTCCAATGCATGAAAGTGGAAAGTGAAAAGTGAAAGTGAAGTTGCTCAGTCGTGTCCGACTCTTAGCGACCCCATGGACTGCAGCCTACCACGCTCCTCTGTCCATGGGATTTTCCAGGCAAGAGTACTGGAGTGGGGTGCCATTGCCTTCTCCACCCAAACACAGAGTCCACTCTGAAACCCCCCTGTCTTCTGAGTTTCTAAAATATACTGGGTGTACTAACACCAAGCATAACTCATCCCGTGAACTCTCCTGGTGGGACATGGAGGCAACTGAAAGAGAACTGATACCAGTACAGTCATATCTGGTATGAAAAATATGCTTAAAAACAAAGCACAGGAGGAATTTTTAAAGGCATCCCAATTACATATTAAATGTGGAAAATAGCCACAGAATACTGGGGAAGTAAAATGGCAAATTTTACCATTTGGAGATCCATTCATTTTAAAAATTCATTCATTCACTTATTATGCATTCGACAAACACTTCATGAACACTTACTGTCCGTTGGTTTTATAAGAGTGCCAAGAATTAAATGGTCGTTTCGTAATATAATCACTTGTCCTTGAAGAGCCAGTAGGTCACATAGACATATGAATTATTACAACACAGTTTGGTGAGTGCTTTGTTATAGGTTTATGCAGTCAACTCAGACTGTGGAGAGTGAGGCCCAAAGCCCACTCTGTGTTGGGGAGAAGAGAATGTCGAAGAAAGCTGCCCAGAAACCTTTTTTTCCTTGAATTTGAATAATCATTCTAGTAATTTAGTGTATCAAAGTGAAAGTGAGAGTGAAGTCGCTGAGTCATGTCTGACTCATTGCGACCCCATGGGCTGTAGCCTACCAGCCTCCTCTGTCCGTGGGATTTTCCAGGCAATAGTCCTGGAGTGGATTGCCACTTCCTTCTCCCGGAGATCTTCCCAACCCAGGGATTGAACCCGGGTCTCCTGCATTGTAGACAGATGCTTTACTGTCTGAGCCACCAGGGAAGTGTATCAAAACCTAGAATATTTCTTCACCATAAATGGTGCATAGATTAACAATTTCCTATTATTTGCACATGCATACATGCCTTTTCTTTAACTTTGTCATCAGTTACACCAAAATGATGGTGGTCACTTTTCCAGCCATTCCCAGAAATGCTTACCTCTTCCTCCCCTCTCTTGGTCAGTGGTTTTTGCAGAAATAGATGATGACATGATCTCAACTGTTTAACCATACATGAAACTATGGGGCCATTCCTGGAAATCCTGCATTTAGGGGCTGACATGTGATCTGAAGCCTGAACAGGCAAAGATTCCACTTGTTCCGCTTGTACCTCTGAAAATTATCTTTCAAAGCAGAGGCATTAGTCTCTGGAGAGAACTTGACCATACTTCTACGGTGGAGAAATATTTCAGCTAGTTTATAAGGTACGGTTGCTTTCTGCAGTGATTTCCTTTTGAAGAGCAGATGAGCGTCAATAAAGGCTCACTCACGCTGAACTTTCAGTAATCGACTCATAAGGAACTTTAATGTAATTTGTTTTTACATAATGCAGGCTCATAAAATGCATCGCTTTTCTTACTCAATTCATAGTTGGAAGATTTATCATTAGGAGGTTTTATTGAAGGCCAGACCCTTCAAAAAAATATGAACAGTTTCTTTCTCATTCTAGCAAAATCCTCCTGTTAGAGAAGTGAAAGAAGTGAAGTGCTTCAAACACCCTAGTAATGGTACAGTAAATTACATTTTCTCATTTGGAACATTGTAATAGATTTCTCTACAGAGTGATTTATCATGCAATAATTAGGAACCCAAGGGAATTAGATGACCATTTTAAATTTTATCAGCTTGTTTCAATAAACTGTTAATGTGACCCTAATGTTTGGGAAGCACTTTAATATAATCAGATTTTGGTTGTTCAATCTACAGACATTAATGGCCACCTCATTAATCATCGCATTCTCGCTGAGACCTTGGAGGCTGAACTAAGTTCAGTGGACCAATTCTTACGATAATAAAAACAGGCAATTTTTGACAGGGAAATAGTCTCACTTTAGCTACAAAATGCATTTTGTTGTTTCTGAGGGACTGACGGGGGTGACTGGAATCTCTAAAAGCCTACAAAACAACAATTAAAAACCCTTTCGGTTTAATTCCCGAATTGATCAATTAAATCAAGATCTCATATAATTATTACCTGTAATGATTTTCTATTATTTTAAAAGTATCAAACTATACACCAAGACCTAAAATAGGCCAGACAACAAATACTTAATAAATGCCTGTCTCCCAAACCTGGGTAGCATCTGATGGCTTGTACAAATACTGTAGTGGTGAAACATTCCTTCAGTTTTCAAAACCGTGTAGTTAATTCCTCAGTGGTCTTTCAGGAGGGAAATGAAAAAGTTACTACAGGTGATTTATAAGATTTCAGGAAATTGTGTGTAAATATAGGGGTCAATTTTAGTACTCTTGAGTTTTTTTATTGTGATAATAGACACTCTCTCAGTCTCTCAAATGTCTATAGAACTGAAACAAGAATTATTTTAAAACCACTATATCACTATAGTTTTCTGCTTCAGTTACTATTATAAAACACCTTGGTATTATATGTCATGACTGGAAAAAAGGACTTAGTACCATCTGTTTCTAAAATTATGGTTTTGTTTTATTAATTTTTCTTGTTAAACTTAATAGAATATGATCTTATTGGAAACAGTTTATAAAGCTATATAGTTAGCTGAAAACAGAAATATCAGATGTTTTTAAGTCAGGTTAAAATGCCCTGTGCTTTACAAGAATTTCATTTTTGGTTTCAAGGAAATCTCATCATTAAGTGTGTGGTTTGTACTCTGGGTTTTATATTACCCACAAAGATTAAACTACAGAAAACAGTCTTAAAAAATCAAATATAAAAATTCATAAAAATGAAACCAAATGTATCTACTCAAAGCAGAAAATTTTTTGAAATGTAATGTGGCTTAATCACTGTTCATATTTTTTTTAGTTCTTAACTTTTTCTTTACTTAAAAATACATCATTTTGAGTAAAGATTCTTGAGTAGATAAGTTTAACTTTATTCTACTGTACAGGGGAATAAGCCCTCTGAAAATGTCTAGTACGATATGCCTTCTCAAGGTAATTATGAATTTCATAGTATAATTTCATTGCACCTTGAGTTATCAAATTCTTGTTAAGTATCATATATCTTATAGGTGCTATGTCTCTTAGACTCTGAATTCTGAAATTTTATATGTTAGGTTAAGTGCATGTTTTGTCCATAATAATACTTTGATGTTGTAAAGAAATGATGTCTATTATACTTTGCTTAGCATTCACCAGGCACTCAATTATTTCATGCATGTTAAATGGATACATTACTAGAATAACAAATAACAATCCTGCTTGTTAACAGTAACAAATAACATTTTAGAAACTGTGAACTATGTAATTCTCGATATAAACAAAAGCCCTTCATTGGAGGACTCCCTGTTTCCAAGCAGACCACTTGCAGGGAAAAATTATGCTGTGCAAGCAAAGATAAAGGTGGTTTCATTTTCAGATATGCCACACAGTTTTGTTGTTGTTGTTGTTTAGTCACTCAGTCATGTCGGACCCTTTGAGACCTCATGGACTGCAGCATGACAGGCCTCTCTGTCCTTCACCATCTCCCAGAGTTTGCTCAGACTCACGTATGTTGAGTTGGTGATGCCATCCAACCATCTCATCCTCTGTCGTCCCCTTCTCCTCCCGCCCTCAATCTTTCCCAGCATCAGGGTCTTTTCTAATGTGTCAGTTCTTCGCATCAGGTGGACAAAGTATTTGGAGCTTCCGCTTCAGCATCAGTCTTTGCAACGAATATTCAGGACTGATTTCCTTTAGGATTGACAGGTTTGATCTCCTTGCAGTCCAAGGGACTCTCAAGAGTCTTCTCCAACATCACACTTCAAAAGCATCAATTCTTTGGCACTCAGCTTTCTTTATGGTCCAACTCTCACATCCATTCATGTCTACTGGAAAAACCATAGCTCTGAGTATGTGGACCTTTGTTGGTAAAGTAATGTCTCTGCTTTTTAATATGCTGTCTATGTTTGTCATAGCTTTTCTGCCAAGGATTTTAAATATATTATGCCATTCCTTTCTGGCCTGCAAAATTTCTGCTAAAAAATAAACTCATCATGTTATAAATTATTCATAGTTCCTTTGCACATAATATAACTAGCTGCTTTTCTCTTGCTGCATTTAAGGTATCTTTAAATTTTTGATATTTTAGTCATAATATGTCTTAGAGTAGGAACTTGCCCAGTGGCTCAGGGGTAAAGAATCTGTCTACAATGCAGGAGCCACAGGAGATGCAGGTTAGATCCCTGGGGCAAGGAAGATTCCCTGAAGGAGGGCATGGCAACCCACTCCAGTATTGCTGCCTAGAGAAGCTTACAGACAAAGGAGTGCGGTGGGCTACAGTCTACAGGGTCACAAAGCATCGGACACGACTGAAGTGTCTTCTCATCACGTCTTAATGTGGACCTCCTCAGGTTCCTCTTGTTTGGTGCTTTCTATGCCCTGGAGCCATCTATTTTCTTCTCTAATTTAGGAAAGTTGTCAGGTATTATTTCTTCAAATAAGTTCTCTGCCCCTTCTTTCTTGTCCTTCTGAGATCCTTATAATTCAATTATTAGCTTGCTTAATGTCTTAGAAATTTCCTAAACTGTCCTCATTTTCAAATATTTAGAAAAAAATTTTTTTTCTATTCAGCTTGGGTGATTTCCACTACTCTGTCTTCCAGATCACTGATTCCTTTTTTTCTATTTCATTGAATCTACTATTGATTCCTTCTAGTTTTTGTAAAAATTATTTTGGTTATTATATTCTTCAGCTGTTGTATTTTCTAGTCCTTTGTGGAATTCTCACTGTGTTCTTCCACTCTTCTCTTGAGCTTGGCAAACATCTTTATGATCATTACCTTGGATTCTTTATCAGGTATTGGTTACGGCCACTTTGTTGAGTTCCTTTCCCGAGATTACGTCCTATTCCTCCATTCGAAATTTATTCCTCTCTGTCCTAACTTGAACCTGCTCTCTGTGTTAACTTCTGTGTTAGGTACGTTGGTTTCATTTTCTGCAATGGGAGAAGGTGCTCTATTAGGCACAGCAGCACACTCGCCTCTGATCACCAGGGCCATTCTATGTGGGCTCCATCTGCAGTTCTGATTTTGTGGGGCCAGTTACTGTGGCTGCCCAGGTAAGGTGGGCTGCTTTTCAGTCTCGTTGGCTGCAATGCTCTGCCTCATGCAGTGGCTATCAGACAGCGGGAGGGTGGGTTCACATTCCTATGCAATTGCCTCTTTAGCCTGTGGGGGCTGAGGGCTTGTGCCAGCTTGCAGTAGGCAGGGTCAAGTCCCCACCAATATGCCATAGAATTTTTATTGGGCTGCATTTTTCTGATTATTCCTCCAGCTTTCAATTTTTTTTCCCTTTAAGCATGGATTTTTTTTTTTCCCCAAAGAAGTATTTATCTATTAAGCTAATAAAATTTTTATTTTTGAGAGCTAAGAGACTCTATGTGCTTCCAACAACACAAGAGAAGACTCTACATATGGACATCACCAGATGGTCAACACCGAAATCAGATTGATTGTATTCTTTGCAGCCAAAGATGGAGAAGCTCTATACAGTCAAAAAAAACAAGACCAGGAGCTGACTGTAGCTCAGATCATGAACTCCTAATTGCCAAATTCAGACTTAAATTGAAGAAAGTAAGGAAAACCACTAGACCATTCAGGTATGACCTAAATCAAATCCCTTATGATTATACAGTGAAAGTGAGAAATAGATTTAACGGTCTAGATCTGATAGATAGAGTGCCTGATGAACTATGGAATGAGGTTTGTGATATTGTACAGGAGACAGGGATCAAGACCATCCCCATGGAAAAGAAATCCAAAAAAGCAAAATGGCTGTCTGGGGAGGCCTTACAAATAGCTGTGAAAAGAAGAGAAGCAAAAAGCAAAGGAGAAAAGGAAAGATATAAGCATCTGAATGCAGAGTTCCAAAGAATAGCAAGAAGAGATAAGAAAGCCTTCCTCAGCGACCAGTGCAAAGAAATAGAGGAAAACAACAGAATGGGAAAGACTAGAGATATCTTCAAGAAAGTTAGAGATACCAAGGGAACATTTCATGCAAAGATGGGCTCGATGAAGGACAGAAATGGTATGGACCTAACAGAAGCAGAAGATATTAAGAAGAGGTGGCAAGAATACACGGAAGAACTGTACAAAAAAGATCTTCATGACCCAGATAATCATGATGATGTGATCACTCATCTAGAGCCAGACATCTTGGAATGTGAAGTCAAGTAGGCCTTAGAAAGCATCACTACGAACAAAGCTAGTGGAGGTGATGGAATTGCAGTTGAGCTGTTGCAAATCCTGAAAGATGATGCTGTGAAAGTGCTACACTCAATATGCCAGCAAATTTGGAAAACTCAGCAGTGGCCACAGGACTGGAAAAGGTCAGTTTTCATTCCAATCCCAAAGAAAGGCAATGCCAAAGAATGCTCAAACTACTGCACAATTGCACTCATCTCACATGCTAGTAAAGTAATGCTCAAAATTCTCCAAGCCAGGCTTCAGCAATACGTGAACCGTGAACTCCCTGATGTTCAAGCTGGTTTTAGAAAAGGCAGAGGAACCAGAGATCAAATTGCCAACATCCTCTGGATCATGGAAAAAGCAAGAGAGTTCCAGAAAAACATCTATTTCTGCTTTATTGACTATGCCAAAGCCTTTGACTGTGTGGATCCCAAGAAACTGTGGAAAATTATGAAAGAAATGGGAATACCAGACCACCTGACCTGCCTCTTGAGAAATCTGTATGCAGGTCAGGAAGCAACAGTTAGAACTGGACATGGAACAACAGACTGGTTCCACATAGGAAAAGGAGTGCATCAAGGCTGTATATTGTCACCCTGCTTATTTAACTTCTATGCAGAGTACATCAGGTGAAACGCTAGGCTGGAAGAAACACAAGCTGGAATCAAGATTTCTGGGAGAAATATCAATAACCTCAGATATGCAGATGACACCACCCTTATGGCACAAAGTGAAGAGGAGCTAAAAAGCCTCTTGATGAAAGTGAAAGAGGAGAGTGAAAAAGTTGGCTCAAAGCTCAACATTCAGAAAACGAAGATCTTGGCATCCGGTCCCATCACTTCATGGGAAATAGATGGGGAAACAGTGGAAACAGTGTCAGACTTTATTTTGGGGGGCTCCAAAATCACTGCAGATGGTGACTGCAGCCATGAAATTTAAAGACGCTTACTCCTTGGAAGAAAAGTTATGACCAACCTAGATAGTATATTCAAAAGCAGAGACATTACTTTGCCGACTAAGGTCCGCCTAGTCAAGGCTATGGTTTTTCCTGTGGTCATGTATGGATGTGAGAGTTGGACTGTGAAGAAGGCTGAGCGCTGAAGAATTGATGCTTTTGAACTGTGGTGTTGGAGAAGACTCTTGAGAGTCCCTTGGACTGCAAGGAGATCCAACCAGTCCATCCTGAAGGAGATCAGTCCTGGGATTTCCTTGGAAGGAATGATGCTAAAGCTGAAGCTGCAGTACTTTGGCCACGTCATGCGAAGAGCTGACTCATTGGAAAAGACTCTGATGCTGGGAGCGATTGTGGGCAGGAGGAGAAGGGGACGACTGAGGATGAGATGGCTGGATGACATCCCGGACTCGATGGACGTGAGTCTGAGTGAACTCCGGGAGATGGTGATGGAGAGGGAGGCCTGGGGTGCTGCAATTCATGGGGTTCCAAAGAGTCAGACACGACTGAGCGACTGAACTGAACTGAACTGAACTGAAGAGACTCTATAGTCAACCTCTCTTCTCTCAGAGACTCCTTAGAATTCTACCTTGTGGCTGAAAACCACCATTTCGATTATTTCATTCTTTAGGGTCACAAATGAAATTTATACCCCTCCATGTTTTCAGAAGGTATTTACAGACCTTGTTCCATATGGTGTATTTTTTCAACTGTGACAGAACTTTCTATGAATGACAGTGGAAATTACATATATGAAATGAATGGAAAATTAATCTCAGCTGACACCAAAATTTTTCTTGAAAGATACGTGCCTTTGTTTAGAAATATACTTTGAGAAACCTTTTAGAGTGGCATCTGATACCCTCAAGTCATGAGCTTTGAAGATCAGCTTTAAAATGATAATTAAACTGCTCTGCCAAACAAATATTTAGGATGTAGAGGGCTGGAAAGGGATGAAGAGAAAGGAGCTGGTGAGAGAAGAGGCAGTGGACATCAAACAAGACAGTGGGAGACATATATCGTTTATGTTTTTTATTTTATATTGGAGTGTAGTGGATTAACAACGTTGTGATAGTTTCAGGTGAACAGTGAAGGGACTCAGCTATGCATATATATGTATCTTTTCTCCCCCAAACTCTCCTCCCATCCAGGCTGCTACATAACATTGAGCAGAGTTCTGTATGCTATACAGTAGATCCTTGTTGGTTATCCATTTTAAATATAGCAGTGTGTACATGTCCATCCCAAGGGACATATTTTTAAAAGCCAAAATGTATACCATACTCCATTAAAATTTCAATTATACATTTGTATGAGTCTCCTCCTTTATGGAATATCAGTTTCTGTTACAGATGCTTTGAGGCTTTATCTAATTTATTTCTAATCCACATAACAATCCCATAATGTACACTATATTCCCACTTGACTAATAAGGATAAGTAAGACCAGGATTCTCCATTTACATATACATTCTGTTTGACAGTAACTTATTGATCACTTACTAGCTGACACATACCCTGTTAGATGCTGGGGGTATGGTAGAAAACAATGGAAGTTAAAAGTTTCTGGTCTCAGTTAGTTTACATTTATCTGCATTATGCCTGTGATGACAGATTCAATTCTAAGTTAAATTACTTAATAGTCACAGGAATTGCATACTGTGTAATAGCTGAAAAGACTAAGCATTTTTGTTATGTAAAAGTTAAAGCCCGATGGGTTTTTTTCAAGAAAATACAGTTCTAATAAGTCAAACTCTTTAAACAAGGCTACGCTTAAGAAGTTAACAATCTTGGCTTTTCTACTTCTTTCTGTCTTATAATAGACCCAAGGTGGGTGGATAACCTACTACAACTGCATACCTTACCATGTGTTATTGATTACTTCAGGCACCTTTCATAGCTGCTCACAGACTTGGAACAGTGCTTTGAATTTAAAATGTCTTCTTCTGTGCTTGATGTGCCTAATTATGTCAGCACCAGCTGGAAGGAGATATTGACAAGAGAGTACAACACGGCTATGTTCCCTACATAATTCAAATTCAGTGGCAGACTTCCACTTCCATCTCCCCTTCTACCTCCATCAGAATAAAGTGGCACAAGCCTACTGCTTCATATTTAAATGCACAAAAGAAAGGGCATGCAAAGACAGATTTTATTGTGCTTTCAATACTTCAGTATCAAAGGTCGCGAATATCAAAATTATCATCAACAGTTAAATTACTTAATAGTCACAGGAAATGCATACTGTGTGATAGCTGAAAAGACTAATCATTTTCGTTATGTAAAAGTTAAAGCCCAAAGGATTTTTTTAAAGAATTCTATGGCCTTAAACTTCTATAATATGAACAATAATAAGAATATTATTTTAAAATAAAGCTATGCTAATTATTTTAATATTGCTATATGAAATTAACATAAGTCCCTAATGCATTATATCTACACAAGTGCTTAAAATATGAACTGTTTATGGAAATAAACTCATACATTTCCCCCTATAGATTAGGCATGGAAAAGAAACAAAAAATCTTGCTATAGAATGTAGAAGATTGTCCAGTATTAAAATCCTATAAATGCAGTTTTTCATTATTGAATGTTGGTGCACTAATAAACTACATTAATACGGTACATATTTTAAGTCCCAAAGTTAACGATTTTTTTTCTGCTATTTTGGTTCTTATATAGGTTCTTTTGTTTGCAAGGAACAAGGATTCATTCAGGTTACCTCCTACAGGGAATCTTATAAAAATAAAGGAAACAGGAATCTTAGCCAATCCTCAAGGAAAGCCAGAAAAAAAAAAGGTGTTTTAAGCAAGAATAAGAAAGACTGAACAGCTAAACCTTGTGGCAACTGGAATGTAGACTTGATGCAAATGCAAGTTGTCTCCTTGTTTTCTCAGCTGCCTGGGCTCCACCCCCTGCTCTCTGTCCCTCCCATTCAGCTTCCAGTTTCTGCCTCAAATGGGCTCACTCAGGTATGTTTTCCCCTCCACTTCCACCACCAACAAGCTACCTCTCAATGTGTCTCCCAGTCTAACCCCCACCAAGAGGAAGACTGGGAATCAGTGTTACTGTGAAGGAAGACTCTGACTTCACCCCTCCTCAGAAGCCCCCAGACACCCTGAAGTTGGACTTCCAACTGATACATCATGGCGGCCAAGACCGCAGAGTCAGTTGGTAAGAGAACATGACCACCCAGGACCAAGCTGCTGCCTGAAGTCCTCGCTTCGGGCCATTTATTAAATTACTAATTCTTACTTCTAACACTTTCAGGGTATAATGTAGCTTCTCATATGCTGATATGAGCACTCTATGCAATGAAAGAGGGGATTATTCTCTAGGAGTTTCAGTTTTCTCAGGAAACATGAACAGCATGCAGACAAAATTGAAACCAGAAGCAAGTACATTATCTTTTGCATCAAAAAACTTTGAAAAAACGTAAGGGGCTTCCCTGGTAGCTCGGATGGTAAAGAATCTGCCTGCAATGCAGGAGACCTGGGTTTGATCTCTGGGTTGGGAAGATTCCCCTGGAGAAGGGAATGGCAACCCACTCCAGTACTCTTGCCTGGAGAATTCCTTGGACAGAGGAGCCTGGGGGACTACAGTCCAAGGGATTGCAAAGAGTCGGACACAACTGAGTGACTAACACTGTTGCTACTGCTAATAGTCAGTATCTGTCATTAAATAAAGTGGATGAACTAAAAATAGGGTTTAAAATCTTGAGGGATTTACCAGATGAAGCTTTATCAACACAAAATGAAACAATTAATTGCCTCACTGAATTAACTAAAAGGTGAGGTCAAGAACCATGAACTCAAATCAATGTGTTAGCTATTCAATGTTTTCTTGTTGCCTATGTATTTTGGTAGTACACACCTATCAATAGACATGCTGCAAATGGGCAAGGTCATGTAAATTGTTATTAATAATTTAAAATGTCAGTAACCCATTTGCCAACATTTATTGACTGATTAATATGTTATATACTCTGCTAAGTTATTTTGATATATTAGCTTATTTAACATCCCAGCCCAGTGAGTTAGCAAATATTAAAACACCCTACTTATAGTTGAGAAAATTATGTTGTAGAGAGGTTTGATTATTCGCTCAAGGTCAGTTTGCAGCTAGGGAGTGCTGGGGCCAGGATTTTATAAAGGCACCCTGGGTCCAGAAGCCCATTCTCTATACCACCATTGTAGGAGGTTCTAAAGAGAAATGTTTAAATGAATAGATCATCCTGACTTTAGTGGAAATTTTGCTTCCTTACGTAATCCTGCTGAGGAAATAGAGTTTTCTTTCAACCTTTAAGCATGTTGGTGGTCAACAGATCAGGAAGAAGAAGAAAAAACATTAAGAAACATCTAACGGAATTGACACTGAGGATTAATTTTCAGAAAGGTTGGGTTTTTCTCCCTTATTTTCAGACTCTAAACACATATACACATCACACCACCCAAAGTACTTTCCCATAAATTTTGTTATTAACCAAGAGTTCACTAATTGCTAAAAAAAATCTTTTGTGTATATGTGTATATATACATATATATGTTTCCCAGGTGTTGTTAGTGGTAAAGAATCTGACCAGGAGACACAAGAGATGTGGGTTTGATTCCTGAGTCAGGAAGATCCCCTGGAGTAGGAAATGGCAACCAGCTCCAATATTTTTTCCTGGAAAAGTCCATGGACAGAGAAGCCTGGAGGGCCACAGTCTTTGGGGCTGCAGAGACTCAGATATGACTAAACACACATTACATATATATATATATATATGTATATATATATACTGTCTCTGCCCATCTTGTATTAATACTATGACATTTTGTGTTCCTCAACTTGTGGAAGGGAAGCTGACTCTGGTTAAGTTGATGCCAGGTCCATTTTGAGCTCTCACAATTGAGGAAAGCAGGAGAGCAAGGCTATCCATGTAATTGTGTGTGTGTGTGTTGTAGAGGGCAGGATTTCTATGTAGTATCAGGACTCTGAAAACTGTTAAATACAATGCCAATGAGCCTTTACTCAAGCACTTTTAAGTTTACTTGAAAGGCAAGGATAAAAGAAATTGTCAAAGGCACACATTTTATTCAACTTATTTTACTATAAAAACCTGCCTTTCTTGTCTTTGGGGTTAAAAAGAACACAAAACTCTCTTTAATGATCAGATTATTTCTCCTACCACCACTAGAATCTTGGATATTAGAAGAAACTCTGAAGCAGAAGTACAAACAAAGCCCACATACAAACTGGGCTTTGGCTACACTGACAGTATTTTTGTCTGAAATCAGATGCTTTGGGGCAATATCGCTCTCCATTCATGGTATCCATCATGAGGGATTTTCCACCAAAACATGTCAAAACAGGAAGGATGCAAGAATAGTACTGCAGTTTTTGTCAATTTTTTATTTTCCTTTACCAGATTTCTTTTCTTTCTCATTTCTGTTCCAGGTGATCCTTAATCCAGGAAATGGACCTAGACTCATTAAGCTCAGAAGCGGTGTGGCTTCAATAAACTGTTGTCAGTTGTTCTTAGAACCTAACCCATCTACAAGGCATTTGAGTGTCTTCAAGATCTGTTCTTTGTCTACCTTTACTGCTAAGATTATCTCTAGCCTCATACTTTGTGTATGGAAAAATTCCAAACTTATAGAAGAATCAAACAAGTATCACAATATACATGTACCCTTCATCAAAAAAAAATAAGTGTTAGCATCCAGTGGTGCTTTCTTCAGAGCATTTTTTTTTAAAGAAAATAAGGTCTTAATTCATTCAGCAAGTATTTTTGAGCACCTGCTGTGGGGCAGCAGTTCTTCTTGGTGTTTAGGATTTATCAGGGAGCAAAACAGATCGCAGTTGCTGCAAATGGGAAGCTTGTGTTCTTTGTAAGCTATTTTAAAATCTTCTAGAGAGAAAATCTTACTGCCTACTGGTGCTGTCTCCTTAGACATAGAGGTCACTGTCATTAGCGTAGCAATATTGGCCTCTCCAAACACTTATCTGTTTTCTGAGGAGGGGCTGTTTATTTTGGTGAATGTTGAGAGAAAAAACAGGGTTTGGGCATTCAGCTCCTCCTCTTCAGACAGTAAAATCACAATATTGCTCTCCCACAGCACAACAATTTTACATGGAGAAAGACCCTACAAGATTTGACCCTCAAAGAATGATCTATTTACATACGTATGATCTATTTATATACATAAACTTATGTCCAAAGCTGCTAGTGACAGTGTGGACAGCTTTGTCTAAGTTTATTTTCAGTATTATAAAATCTATTTTTCTGTATCTCTACACTGCAGTCCTCAACCTAGACTTCATTAAAATAGAGGCAATATTTTTGTCTTCAGTTGTCATCGTTTTTTTGTTAATTGATCCTGAGGTTAGTAAAGGAGAGAGTCAAATATTGGGACCTCTCAAATACTCTGAATAATATTTCTCTTCCAATCTTCCAAGAGTAATAGCTTTCTAATATTAGTGCATATTCTTCTGGTCTGTGGTCTTTTGTTTTTTAACTACATTTGTGTATAACCATTAAAAATTGAGTATTTATTTATGTAGTTTTAAACTTTACACATGTTCCACATGTTATATGGAACCTGTATGTAGGTGAAGATGCTACAGTTAGAACTGGACGTGGAACAACAGACTGGTTCCAAATAGAAAGAGGAGTGCGTCAAGGTTGTATATTGTCACTGTGCTTATTTAACTTATATGCAGAGTACATCATGTGAAATGCTGGGCTGGATGAAACACAAGCTGGAATCAAGATTGCCGGGAGAAATATAAATAACCTTAGATGATACCACCCTGATGGCAGAAAGTGAAGAGGAACTAAAAGAGCTTCTTGATGAAGGTGAAAGAGTAGAGTAAAAAAGCTAGCTTAAAACTCAGCACTCAGAAAACTATGATCATGGCATCTGCTCCCATCATTTCATGGCAAATAGATGGGGAAACAATGGAAACAGTGACAGACTTTATTCTCTTGGGCTCCAAAATCACTGCAGATGGTGATGGAAGCCATGAAATTAAAAGATGCTTGGTCCTTGGAAGAAAAGCTATGACAAACCTAGACAGTATATTAAAAGGCAGAGACATTTCTTTGCTGACAAAGGTCCACCTAGTCAAAGCTGTGCTTTTCCTAGTAGTCATGTATGGATGTGAGAGTAGGGCCATAAATAAGGCTGAGCACTGAAGAATTGATGCTTTTGAACTGTGGTGTTGGAGAAGACTCTTGAGAGTCCCTTGGACTGCAAGGAGATCCAACCAGTCCATCCTAAAGGAAATCAGTCCTGAATATTCACTGGAAGGATGGACACTGAAGCTGAAGCTCCAATACTTTGGCCACCTGATGCGAAGAGCTGACTCATTGGAAAATCCCTGATGCTGGGAAAGGATGAGGGCAAGAGGAGAAGGGGATGATATAGGATGAGATGACTGGATGGCATCACCAACTCAATGGAGATGAGTTTGAGCAAGTTCCAGGAGATGGTGAAGGACAGGGAAGCGTGGTGTGCAGCAGTCCATGGGGTCATAAAGAGTCAGACATGACTGAGTGACTGAACAAGAAGAGCAAAAACTATATGATATATATTCAATTGGGTGTTTCTTTTCCACTGAATTTTGTTATTAAATTTTATTCATGCTAATCTATGTTTAGCCAGTTTGTCTATAATAACTGTATAATTTTGTATCATATAAACGCAACAAATTTTTCCCCCTTTCCCTCTGTGGCCGGCCTTCCTTTGTGGCCTTCTGACATTGCTCGAGCTGTTGCTCGGTTTTTGACGCACAGTATTCTCTGCTCTCTGCCTTTGTGTCTGTTGAATATTCTGCCATACATACCTGCCTGTACTCAGCTCACCCCGATTCCCATGCCCTAAGCCTTTGGTCTGACGCTAGCTTTTAGGACTCAGCTCAGGCACGTCTTCTTTCAGAAAGTCTTTCCCAACCTGCATCAGACCATTGCCTTGCCCAGATCATAGGGATTGGATTCACATTTCAGAAACAAGGCCTGAATTTGAAAGTATTTCTAAGCTGGATTGAGTCTCTATGTAAGTGAAATATTTGCAAGGTTCATTTTGTAAATTCTCTGAGTTACATCTCAGCGAGATTAAAATTACAAGAATGCTTTTCTCCATTGTTGGTAGGTTTGTCTCTCCAAGACTAGTTTAGAAAAGCTAAATTGGTAATGAAGCCAAATATGCATCTCATACTCTCTTTTTTATCATGTCACACTGAATAATTTCTATTTAGAATATTAAAATATCCCCTGATTTAAAATCTCTCAGTGAGATCAATGCCAGAAGGCACACAGAAAAGTGAAAAAAAAAATTGATCTTTTTTGGATTAGCAAGTGGGCAGCATTTTGTTTTAAATAAGGGGCACTGCTTTGAAAAATATACTTTGTTCATTTATTGTGATGGCTGTACTCTAGTTTAAATTATTTATGATGATACTTTATACCATATTTTATAATCTGTGTAATATGAGTCCTCACTAAAGCTCTATGCTATTAAATCTTTGCTGAGAAGCCTTGAAGATCACTAGTTTTCAGTGAGGATTTCCAGAATTAGTAAAAGAATTAATATGTTTTTAGGGTAGAGTATACATAATAAATTAAGTTCTGAGGAATATATATATATGTTTGTATAGCTAAGGGAAGTTTTGCTTTATTTTATTAAGTTTTATTTGGAAAGAAAGATGGTTTTGTTTCTGATATATAAGGTGTTTTGTGGGTAACATTCATTAGGGTTAATGGGAGTAAGATGCAAAAATCTCTCCTGCTTTGTGAGAAGTACAGGCTCCATAATGTTTCCAGGAGGAATACTCTGAAACCTTCATAAAACATTTATATCAGTGGATAGAAAAAAAAAGAAAACAAAAATCTCCTTTAATAAAACATTTGCCCCTATTACACTATGCTACCATTAGAATTTTATTTATTCAAGAATCACATGCAATAAATTTGCATCACATGTACATCTTGCAAAGAATGAGAAGATACCAATGTCCTCATGTCAAACAAAGGCAGTCTTCTGCACAGTGAAAGTGAAGATTTTGGTAAAAAATTGCATGTTTCTCTGCTGTTCTGGGTTTATGTGTGTGTTATTGCTAGTTAGGGTTCCAAGACCTTTATTCAAACATTCGGCCTCAAATTAATATGAAAAGCAAGCTGAGAAAGCTTTGCTTATCTAACTTTCTGAGTGAGGGTTTAGTAAAATGATAAAACTAAAAAGATATAATGGGAAAAATAGTCCATTTAAAAAATAAAAAATCTTTTTGCAGAATAACCACACACTATATTTATTTTGCAGTATTGTTTTTTTTTGACTATATGTTAAATGTTATAATTTGGCTGGGTTCTTAGAAATATGCTGGAATTTTGGAGAGGCTTTTTTTAAATAATATACTTTTTCAAAAGTCTTTCAATAAAAATAAAAATCACAAAAGATAAAAACCTCTTTATGAATTACTTCATGTCCATATATATACATACTTTTTATAAATTCTAACAAAATATTTCTAGTCAATTTTTGGTAGAGCAGTATATAGTTAATATTTATATCTCAAATGAACTATCCCATTCTTCTTGAGGAAATGTTAAAATGTTGAACATCTATGTTCTCCACAAGTAAATAACACATTGTATAGCTACATTATGACCAGATTATATCTATTAGTTACTGCTGTGCACGATGTAAATCTCTACAGAGTCCCCTGGGAAATGAGAAAATCATTTCAGACTTCAATAACTAACAATCAGTTATTGCTCTGGGCAATAATAAAGCTGAATGCAATTACCTAAAGTGAAGTTAGCAGTGTAACAAATGAAATACAGGTTTTTTTTTTCCCCTCTCTTAAAATAAATGTAGCATCTCGCCTCACACTATTATGTATTATAACAGGGTCCTCTAAACAATGTATTCTCACATAGTCTCGATACTTGAAATATATGTGATTAAAAATTATAAAGTTATTTTTTATGATATCACTTGATTGTTACTCAAAACATCAATAACAATTTCAAACAAACAAACAAGTCAAGTAGTAAGATTCACAAAATTGCAAAACATAAAACATTTATTTTATTTAAAACATTTCTTAGATGGCTTGTGTCTTTAAAAATATTATATTTTTCCAATGAAAATGTTAAAACTTATTCTTAGTATTTTGTTTATATAGCAAAATAATTTTAATGAAAAAAGTTAAAAGAATTTTGAGAGTAAGCTATAATGGGCTTACATATATATTGTTACTTGATTGAAATGAAAAGCAAAAAGAAAAAAGTTCTTCACAATAATGGCTAATTCACAAATTTTAATCTTACAATATCTTTTTTTCTGTAACATTATTTATTTATCCATAATTGATTTCTAATTCATTATTTGCATATATTTCCTATTTGTCACAACAGAGTGCAATTATACTGAAACAGATTTCCCAGTAGAAAGTTAATCCTGCTGTTCCACATTTTGTTTAACCATTTTTTATGTATAATTGTAGTCTGTGTTTTGGCATAGACCACTCATGAAACAGTAGATTTTCTGGCAATTTGGCTGTTAGCGTATATTTGATGGTGAATATAGCCTTTCATTAGCTCTGTATTCAAATAACACTGCCAAAGTATTTTTCATGTTCTTTACTCATTTCTGTTTATAATAAATCCTTGGAAGCTTGAAGCTGACATCTGTTTTCTGAAGTAATCCTTTCTCTTTCCTCTGTATGGGCACATACTGACATTATTGTAGGGTTGTTTATTATAGTTGGGCTGCTAGTGATTATTATTATTTAAGAAAAATGGATTGTTTTGTGGCGGGAAGCACATAGGAAAACTGCATGAATAATGTTACAAAAGGACATGTAAAAATTAGCACCGACAAACACTGACAGCATCTGCTTAACAACATATTTATATTCTGTAGTTTTATTATATGTTGAGTACTTTGGGAGATACTTCTATATTATGGACCACACACAATTTAAAAATCAAATTCATGCACAGAAGTAAAATCTTTATTGAACTTGCATGTCTGAAAACCCTATTTTAACTCCTTTATCTTGTTCAAGTTGTCTCTTCTTTCCTGCCCTTGCAATCCCCCTTCCCACTTCCCTCATTCCTTTCAATAGCATGTATTATTTATTATTATTATAGCTTACCGTATGACAAATACTGTGAAAATCAATAAGACATGGACCCTAACCATAAGAAGCTCACCATCTAATAAGGAAAAGAGATAAATAAATGGACAATAATAATTATTTTTTAAGTTGTATATAGTCAAGCCAAATAGTCAAAGTGTTACTAAATAAAGCCTTATTTAATAAGGACAGAAGTGTTTAAAATAAGGATTTTCTGTCAATTGAATCTTGGAAGACTTTCTTTCCAACCATTACTGAGTGATCAAAAGTTCTTGTAATGTAAGTTCTGTTAAGTTCAGTCACTCAGTCACGTCTGACTCTTTTCAGCCCCATATACTGCAGCATGCCAGGCCTCCCTGTCCAGCACCAACTCCCGGAGTTTACTCAGACTCATGTCCTTTGAGTTGGTGATGCCATCCAACCATCTCATCCTCTGTCATCTCCTTCTTCTTCTGCCTTCAATCTTCCCCAACATCAGGGTCTTTTCAAATGAGTCAGTTTTTTGCATCAGGTGGTCAAAGAATTAGAGCTTCAGGTTGACCATCTGTCCTTCCAATGAATATTCAGGACTGATTTCCTTTAGGATGGACTGGTTGGATCTCCTTGCAGTCCAAGGGACTCCAAGAGTTTTCTCCAGCACCACAGTTCAAAAGCATCAATTCTTTGGCCCTCAGCTTTCTTTATGATCCAACTCTTACATCCATACATGACTACTGGGGAAACTATAGCTTTGACCAGATGGCCCTTTAACAGCAAAGTGATGTCTCTGCTTTTTAGAAAGCTGTCTAGGTTGATCATAACTTTTCTCCCAAGGAGCAAGCATCTTTTAATTTCATGGGTGCAGTCACCATCTGCAGTGATTTTGAAGCCCAAGAAAAAAAGTCTGTCACTGTTTGCACTGTTTCCCCACCTATCTGCCATGAAGTGATGGGACCAGATGCCATGATCTTAGTTTTCTGAATGTTGAGTTTTAAGCCAACTTTTTCACTCTCCTCTTTCACATTCATTAAGAGGCTCTTTAGTTCTTCACTTTCTGCCATGAGGGTGGTGTTATCTGTATATCTGAGGTTATTTATATTTCTCCAGGCAATCTTGATACCAGCTTGTGCTTCATCCAACCTAGTGTTTCTCATGATGTACCCTGCATGTAAGTTAAATAAGCAGGGTGACAATATGTTGCCCTGATGTACTCTTTTCCTGATTTGGAACCAGTCTCTTGTTTAATGTCCAGTTCTAACTATTACTTCTTGACCTGAATACAGATTTCTCAGGAGACTGATCAGGTGGTCTGGTATTCCCATCTCTTGAAGGATTTCCCACAGTTTGTTGTGATCCACACAGTCAAAGGCTTTGGGGTAGTCAATAAAGCAGAATTAGATGTTTTTTGGGAACTCTCTTGCTTTCTTGATGATTCAGTGGATATTGGCAATCTGATCTTTGGTTCCTCTGCCTTTTCTAAAACCAGCTTGAACATCTGGAAGTTCACGGGCCACATACTGTTGAAGCCTGGCTTGGAGAATTTTGAGCATTACTTTACTAGCGTGTGAGATGAGTGCAACTGTGTAGTAGTTTGAGCATTCTTTGGCATTGCCTTTCTTTGGGATTGGAATGAAAACTGAACTTTTCCAGTCCTGAGTTTTCCACATCATCTTTTAGGATCTGAAATAGCTCAACTGGAATTCTATCACCTCCACTAGTTTTGTTTGTAGTGATGCTTCCTAAGGCCCACTTGGCTTCACGTTCCAGTATGTCTGGCACTAGGTGAGTGATCACACCATTGTGGTTATCTGGGTCATGAAGATCTTCTTTTGTACAGTTCTTCTGTGTATTCTTGCTACCTCTTCTTAATATCTTCTGCTTCTGTTAGGTCCCTACATTTCTGTTCTTTATCGAGCCCATCTTTGCATGCAATGTTCCCTTGGTATCTCTAATTTTCGTGAAGAGATCTCTAGTCTTTCCCATTCTACTGTTTTCCTCTTTCTTTGCACTGATCACTGAGGATGGCTTTCTTATCTCTCCTCGCTATTCTTTTGAACGCTGCATTCAACTGTGTGTATCTTTCGTTTTCTCCTTCGCCTTTTGCATCTTTTCTTTTCTCAGCTATTTGTAAGGGCTCCTCAGACAACAGGAACCAAAAACAAGATTTTTGGAGAGATTAATATAAACAAATCTGAAAACTATGGTCATGAAAAAGGAGGAGAACACATTAGGAACTCAAGTTAATTCATTTGTTGAGTAAAGTTGAAAATATTGTAAGAGAATGTACAATATTAGACAATAAATTTTTAAGCCTACAAAAAAAGTATATGCTTTTGAGAAATTGTGAATTTTCAAGTGTGTTCAAGAGAAAGTAGAACAACTGAATTAAACCTTTAACCTTCAAATAAATTGAAGTTGTATCAGTCCCAGGCTTTTCCCTAGTGAGTTCTGGTAAGACTTTATAACGTAAACAACATCCCAACTTTCTGCAAAGTTTCCCAAGACAAAGAGCTTCCTAAGTCGCTTTATTAACCTAATATACCAAACAGTTCCCCAACTGGGCAATGATAGCAATGTCCCACAGTATGCCAATTATACTTCCAAAGTAGATACAGAAAATATAAAAAGTATTAACCAATAAAATTAGGCAGTATATTTAAAAAAAATCATGACCAATAACGTTTCTTTAGGATAAAACACATTCCCGCATTAGAATAGCTACTATTGTAACAACTGTAAAATGCTGTTGCTCATTTCAATGGGCAATAATAAACATTAAATAGAAGCAAATATTCACTCATGATAAAAATATTTAACAAAACAAATCTAGACTAGAACCTCCTTAACTTAGTAAAGTTAAGGTGATCATCATATCATAATGCTGAAACTTTAGAAATATTTCAAATTAGAATTGATGCCAAGGTGAAGATTCTCTTTATTGTTGTTATTCTTCAACATCATATCAAAGGCACTAGCTAAGAGAATAGTAAAAATAAAGTAGTATATACACTGGAAAGGGAGAAACCACTCTTATCAGTTATATATAATTCTAAATTCCAAGACAGTTCATTATTATTTTTACATGATTCTGAATTTCAAATCAATCAACAGACAAACATTTATAGTAGCTAAGAAATTAAACCAAGTTGAATGGCTGTATACATAATCAGTTTGCAAAAATCAGTAGCTTTCCCACAAGCTAATAGTAAGCAATTAGAAAATATAATGCATATAGTAAATGCAATCCATAAAACAGAAAAACTACAGTATTCCAAGAAACAAACCTAAAAACAAATATGCATAAAAAATATGCATGACCTATAGTGCAACTTAGGCTGCTGCTGCTGCTGAGTCGCTTCAGTCGTGTCCGACTCTGTGCGACCCCATAGAGGGCAGGCAGTCCCCCAGGGTCCCCCGTCCCTGGGATTCTCCAGGCAAGAACACTGGAGTGGGTTGCCATTTCCTTCTCCAAAGCATAAAAGTGAAAAGTGAAAGTGAAGTCGCTCAATCGTGTCTGACTCTTAAGGACCCCATGGACTGTAGCCCACCAGGCTTCTCCGTCCATGGGATCTTCCAGGCAAGAGTACTGGAGTGGGGTGCCATTGCCTTCACCGCAACTTAGGTTAATGAGATATAAAAAAGATGCACTATGTACGTTCAAGGATAACACTTAATATTGCAAAGGTATCTAAAACTACACTTGCTTCTAGGAAGAAAAGCTATAACAAATCTAGACAGGATATTAAAAAGCAGTGACACTGTTTTGCTGACAAAGGTCCATCTAGTCAAAGCCATGGTTTTTCCAGTAGTGACGTATAGAGGTGAGAGTTGGACTATAAAGAAAGCTGAGCACCAAAGAATTGATGCTTTTGAACTGTGGTTCTGGAGAAGACTCTTGAGAATCCCTTGGACTGCAAGGAGATCAAACCAGTCCATCCTAAAGGAGATCAGTCCTGAATGTTTATTGGAAGGACTGATGCTGAAGCTGAAGCTCCAATACTTAAGCCACCTGATGAGAATAAATGACTCATTAAAAAAGATCCTGATGTTGGGAAAGATTGAAGGCAGAAGGAGAAGGAGATGACAGAGGATGAGATGGTTGGATGGCATCACTGACTCGATGGACATGAGCTTGAGCAAATTCCAGGAATCGGTGCTAGACAGGAAGGCCCGGCATGCTGCAGGCCCCAGAGTCACAGAGTGGGACATGACTGAGGGACTTAACTGACTGAATCTCTTAAATGGGTAAGAATATTCAGATATTTATTTGCTGAGATTTGAATATGCAATTGAAAAAAGATTCAAATAAATAATTCACCATTTTTATTTAAATCTTACAGTATTTATTTACACAATATACTTATTAATTTAGAACCAGAACACATGTTAGTGTAAAACCACATATTTTTATACTATTAAAGTAACATAATGCAGATCATGAGTTATATAAATGAAAACACTTTCATACAGAATGGTTCATAACTAGCAAACTTTCAGAAGAATTTGGAAATTTAGTACGTTAAGAGGATAAAATCCTTTGTAACTGGAATGTGTTTCCTTTACTCCAACAGTTTTATCATAGTATGATGGCCATTTTAATTGACTCTCAACACACTTATCCAAAGGCATTGTTTTTGTTTGTTTTTATTTTATTTCTTACTACCATATCTGACAAGATAAACACTTCTGGGTATTGGTATAATATAAGTATATATGATTCTATGATATAATATAGAAAAAGGATTTTACTGTTTTAAAGCTGCTGCTGCTAAGTCGCTTCAGTCGTGTCCGACTCTGTGCAACTCCATAGACGGCAGCCCACCAGGTTCCCCCGTCCCTGGGATTTTCCAGGCAAGAACACTGGAGTGGGTTGCCATTTCCTTCTCCAATGCATGAAAGTGAAAAGTGAAAGTGAACTCACTCAGTCGTGTCTTACCCTCAGCGACTCCATGGACTTCAGCCTTCCAGGCTTCTCCAGCTATGGGATTTTCCAGGCAAGAGTACTGGAGTGGGGTGCCATTGCCTTCTCCTATTTTAAACCTGCACACATGCAAATCTGGTTAAGACTATTAAGATAATTCCATTTAACTCTACGGCTATTTCTGGAAGGGGAACTGGAGACCAACAAAGGATTTAGAAGGGCAGAAAATAAAATTGCATTTTAGACTCAATTCCTGACCCTGATATCTTGGGACATCTCACAGAATTTTCTAGTTAGTCTGTGTATACTTGTCTCTTTTGTAAGCTATTCCTTTCTCAAGGTTTTCATGCACTTGTTTGTTTTGAAAGATTTGATGAACTGGCCTAGAGGAAAGTGACTTATACTTTAATGAGACAAAAATTAAAATGGAAGTCACGTAATGTTTTTAAAAAAGAAATTTAAGCTCATTTTACCACAGCATAAAAATAATGACTGCAGGCACTATGACAATTGAATGAATGTCACTTTCCGACTCGGTTTCCTTGTCCATAGATTGTGGATAAAACTTTCATTGGGTGTTGTGAGGATTGCTGCTGCTGCTGCTGCTGCTAAGTCGGGTATAAATCATTCAATCGTCAGACGCTGTGGAAAAGACAGCTAGTAACAATATTTCATTCCCATTTTGTATGTGTGAAAGGTGTGAAAACTGCGAATCTGGACATATCGCCAAACCTTAAATGTTAGGTTTCAAGAATCACCTTTCTTAGTCTGTTAAAAGCTTGCATCTGCAAACAACATTGCTTTCCTAGACAGTTCATCCTTCCCTCCGGGGATGTCCGCCAAAGAGTTTGGATGGGGATGTGTGTGGGTGAGAGACGTGAGAAAAGTTCAATAATCAAAAGAACGTATTTCCGTTTTTTATATTTAAAAACAAGTGGCAGTCCTTATTTTCAATTTCTAGAGTCAGTTTGCTAGGCGGGAGTGAGGGCTTGAGAATCCCGTTAAACGTTGAGGAAAGGCCACATCGCCCGCGCATTTCCGTCGGGGGGCTCAAGCAGAGGATAGACAGAGAGCCTGGCCAATCGGAGCGCAGGTTAGAGCTGCTCCCGCCCCCTTCCGTCGAGCCCGCCTCTTCCCCGTGCCGCCCTCTGGGAGTCCGGCAGGCTCGTCCCGCCCCCTCCCCTGAGTGACAGGACCGTGGACAGCAACATTTCCAGCCGGACACGTAGTTGGTCGGCCCTTGCGCTGGCTGAACTGAGGTGTGTGTGGTGTGTGTGTGTCAGGCAGGGGCGGCGAGGGGATTGGGGAGGCCCTGCCCGTGAAGCTCGGGGTCTGGGGGTGAAAGCGGTTCCTCACTGGGCCCTCAGTGCATTTAGGGGACGCTCGGTCCACCCCTGGGAGCCGCACTTGGGCGTACCGGGCGGAGGTGGGCGGGCAGGGGTCTTTGGCAGTGGAGGACCCCAGAGCCCAGGAAACCCCGTAGGAACGGTCGTGGCGTGAGGAGCCTTCCGGGCGCGTGGGGCGCTCGCGGTGGGGGTGGGGCGGCGGGCGCGGGGCTCGCGGGTGGGCGTGGCTGCCGCGGTTGCTAAGGAACGGCGGGCCCCGCCCTGCCAGCGTGTCTGGTCCTGGCCGCCCAGCCCTGCGAAGCGGGGCTCGGGCCCGCCTCCCCGCGGCCTTACCCTTGGCTTGGGGCTGGCCCCGGTTGTGCCCTCAGTGAACTAGCGTCCCCTGATTTCAATGTCCTGCTCTCCGGTGTAGTGGGTACAGAGCTCCCACTCAGGCCTCCCTCTCCCATGTTACTACTCTGCACACTTAAGCTCCTCGCCTTCCAAAATGAACAAGGATCTGCAGACCAGAACACGTTCAGAGAAGGGTTTCAGGCAGCCTGAGGTGGCTTTATTTGCCAGGATGGTGGGGGCGGGAATGAGCCTTTTCCTGGGATTTGGTGAATGCTTGAAGCCACAAGGTAATGGTGTCCCTGTGGATGAGTAGGACAAGGGAGATAGGAGATGTGATTTCTTCCACCTGGAAGTCTTTTTGATTGCTGCTGCTGTTTGAGCTTCTCAGGAAGTTGAGGCAAGTCATTTTTGGACAGGTCCTAATAATGTATGATCTCCCTTTCAGACCCTCTTATGGAGAAGGGTGGTTGGTACTAAGTAACTGAAGCCCTCTTTGGCTTCAATGCCCCATTTAATGATTAACTGTGAGATAGAAACCATAGATAACCATTCAGATCTCTTCTTTGCCCCTATCGTCTGGCCCCAAATGATTCAGCAGAGCAAACAATCCACAGAGAAAACACAAAGAAACTAAAAGTCTGCTTTTACTTCCTTGTGCTAGGTTTACTGTAGAAGGAAGCTTGTAGTGCCTGTTACCACTAGGAAGAAGACTGACCTAAAAATCAGGAATCTAGCTGTTAGGAAATATTTGCTATTGGGCAGTAACCTTTATAACTTCTCTCATTTGGGAAGTGGAGATACTTATGTGCCCTTTGGTTATAAAACGTAAGGAGAGCTAATTGTAAACTGTTATTGATTACACTTTTAACCTTTTTTTTTTTTTTGGTCTATATGAAATCTCCGTTGTTGATTCAGTATTAGCTCTTCTTATGTAGTACCTGAAATGTCCTGCATACATTTCCCCCCCATTGATATCACTAGATTTTTTCAAGTATATGCATAGTCTGAAAAAATTGGGACAGATTACTTTCTAATTCAATGATGAATGACCTTTTTGGTGGTATATACCATTTTGAGAAGCCAAGGGAAACTACTGACTCTCCCCTTAGAGAAAGACACAATTCGAAACATAAGTGGATGTTGGATAAGGAACATCTGTTTTCGATCAACTTCTTGAGTGTTAAGAAAATTACTCTCCCATCTTGCCTCACTCCAAAGAGTGACTTGAGTAATTTATATCCAAAAGTACTGGGAGGAGAGTTGGGTCTCTTCCATGTCTTCCACAATGCATCTTACTGTAGCTTACCTTAGTTTATGGTCTTCAATGAATCCTTTTTCTTCTTCTTTAAAAAAAAAATGTTTTTTTTTTTTTAGTATTTAACAAACATGAACTGCCAATGATCAATAAATTATAGCTGACTCTTAAAACCATGTAAATTGAATTTTTTTATTAATGCCATTTGATCATTCTTTCAAAGAATATTCTTACATTTAAGCAAATGAAAAGAGAAATTATTGTCAACTTGTTTGGGGAAATGTTAAATTGTATTTTTTAGACAAACATTAAATACACAAACTTTCTCTTCTATCAAAGTCCATTTTTGACAAATAAAAACATTACTTTTAGTATATGCTACTAGAGTTCTTTAATTCAAATGAATGACCTTTATAACATAATTTCCCATGGCTAAAAAATACTGTATTTGACTCTGGTTTGGCTCTTTTCCTGATTTCTGTATTAAAATGGAAGGCAGTAAATAGAAATATTTTGTTTGCTAATATACCTTTAATCTAACTTTGTTAGTAAAAGTGGGCATCAGTAGTAGATACTATCATTAGATAGGGAAAACGATGAAAAAGGAAAATATGTATGTTTTGTAATAAACACGAGTATTGTTCTTTAGCACTTACAATTTTATTCAAACTGTTTAGTATTTGACTATTATTTTGTTAACTCACGTCATTTATAGTAGAAAAACTAGTATAAAGATAAATTGATTACAGAGACAGTTCTAATGGAATTAGATAATGTTTTAGGGGCTTAGTAAATAATAGCTATTGCATTTGTAAACAGACAGATGGAGTTGGTAATACCCAGTTCATTAGAACAGAGCTGACTGGATGCATTGCTTTCAGTGGGAGACCAAAACTGAGTACTAGTACTTCCTTCCCCTTTCTAGCTCTACTCCCTGTCTCAAAACCTAGACTTTAGTCCAGTGAGATAAAATTTCAGTTTAAAGAACAGATAGATACACTTAGAATTGCTGGTCTATATGATCTAGCACAGAGAGGGGAGAAAAAGAAGATAAACCTCTAGTGTTTACAGGTTGGTAATAGGTTCTCTGCTAAGTCGCTACAGTCGTGTCCGACTCTGTGTGACCCCGTAGATGGCAGCCCACCAGGCTCCCCTGTCCCTGGGATTCTCCAGGCAAGAACACTGGAGTGGGTTGCCATTTCCTTCTCCAATGCATGAAAGTGAAAAGTGAAAGTGAAGTCGCTCAGTTGTGTCCGACTCTTAGCGACCTCATGGATGCAGCCCACCAGGCTCCTCTGTCCATGGGATTTTCCAGGCAAGAGGACTGGAGTGGGTTGCCATTGCCTTCTCCAGGTTATCTCTACCCATTGAAATAATATGGACCAATGCATTTCAGCGTTGAATCAAATAACTTCCTTGTTGAGTGAGAACCTGTGAATACAGAGTGGGATCTGAGGCCAGGGCTATTAATCTAGTCCTCTGGTTTTTCATCCTGGATAGTACCTCTGGGCCATTTGAAGTATGTAGGGATGTTGTTAAATTGTTTTTGTTCAGTCACTAAGTTGTGTCTAAAGCTTTGCAACTCTATGGATTGCATCAAGCCAGGCTCCCCTGTCCTTCATTATCTCCTGGAGTTTGCTCAAACTATTATCAGGATATCCTTAAAAGGTACTGACTTTTAGGACCTTGAAGTTTAAGGATGTTGAATATTGTATAATGTAGAGGTCCACCAGCTCAGTAAAAAATTTCCTTCCTCTACTCCAATGCCAAAATCATCTCCAAACTATTCCAGTGGCGTTCCTCCATAAAGAAACATGAAACTAGAGCAAATTTACCGCTAGCCTTTGTTCCTGTGTACCATATTTTTTCTTTCTTTTTATTTGTTTTCTTTAAAATTTAAGTGTAGTAGTTTTATAGTATTGTATCAGTTTTAAAAGCTACTGGGCTTCCGTGGTAGTTCAGCTGGTAAAGAATCTGCCTGCAATGCAGGAGATCCCAGTTCTATTCCTGGTTCAGGAAGATCCCCTGGAGAAGGGCTAGACTACCCACTCTAGTATTCTTGGGCTTCCCTGACAGCTCAGGCAATAAAGAATCTGCCTGCAATGCGGGAGACCTGGGTTTGATCCCTAGGTTGGGACAATTCCCTGGAGGAGAGCATGGCAACCCACTCCAGTATTCTTGCCTGGAGAACTCCATGGACAGAGGAGCCTGGTGGGCTACAGTCCATGGGGTCACAAAGAGTTGGACACAACTAAGTGGCTAAGCACACATACAACATAGTGATTCAGAATTTTTGTAGATTATACCCCATTTAAATTTATTATAGAATATTAGGTATATTTCCTATGCTCTATGGTATATCCTATGGGATGTTTATTTTATACATAGTAGTTTATGCCACTTAGTACCCTACCCCTGTTGTACCCCTGCTCTCTTCCAATCTCCCCACTGATAACCAGTAATTTGTTCTATGTGAGTCTGTTTCTGATTTGTTATTTTCATTCGTTTTATTTTTTAGATTCCACATATAAGTGATAATATACAGTATTTGTCTTTGTCTTATTTCACTGAGAATAATACCTTCTAGGCCCATTTGTATTATTGCAAATGGAAAGATTTTATTCTTTTTATGGCTAAATAGTATTCTGTTTTATATATATACTTGCACACCACATCTCTGCAGCCCCACGGGCTGTAGTCCCCCAGGCTGCTCTGTCCATGGAATTTTCCAGGCACGGATACTGGAGCAGGTTGCCATTTCCTACTTCAGGGGATCTTTCGATCCAGGAGTCAAACCAATACCTCTTGCATCTCCTCCACTGGCAGGCAGATTCTGTACCACGTGCCACCTGGGAGGCTTTTATATTTACATACCACATCTTCTTTATCCATTCATCTGTTGAGTATGTACCATGTTTTTGATATCAATAGATTTGACTCTAAGTGTGAAGGTCTTAAAGATACTGCTTAGAATATGGTTATTTTTTGGTATTCTCTCAGAATGACTAAAATTATATTAGTGGAAAATAGTGATATATATTTAATTATATTTGATATTCTTAAGACTAAATATATCCTTACTGAACATAAAAGAATCATAGACTCTTAAGTGCTAAGTTTTGGTCACACTTATGTACATTTAATCCTTTCTTATATGGTTCAAGTGTTAAGTATCTTTGCAACAATAGAGTGAGTAGGTATATATTTTCATGAAAAAGAAAAGACGGCTTCTTAGCTAACTTTTTACTAATTCCCTTGTAGCTCAGTTGATAAAGAATCTGCTTGCAATGCAGGAGACCTGGGTTTGATTCCTGGGTTGGGGAGATCCCATGGAGAAGGAAATGGCAACCCACTCCAGTATTCTTGCCTGGAGAATCCCATGGACAGAGGAGCCTGGCAGGTCACAAGAGTGGGACATGACTTAGTGACTAAATCACCATAGCTTACTTTTTAGTTTTGCAGTGTTAAAAAACAATGATAGAAAAAAAAATCCCACAAAGCCAAGAAAAAGGAAATTGGCAGAATACTCATAGTCGTACCTGTGAAAATCTGAGAAGAATTTTTAAGGTAAGGAAGAACATTTTATAGAATTCTTTGATATCTAACACATAGAGAAGAGAACTCTATGTAAAAAGAGCCATGATTAAGTGACGGTGGAAAGAAGAAAAGGTAGAACAAAAAGAGGATGAAAAAACTGAAAAAAAATGTGAGAATTGTATTAGTTTTATATTCCTGATGTAACAAACTACCACAAATTCAGGATGTTATAATTCTATACTTCAGAAGTCTGATACAGGTTTTACTGAACTACAATCAGTGTATGGGCAAGAATTTTTTCTTTTCAGGGGCCTGTGGGAGAGATGTTTCCTTGCCTTTTCCATCTTCTGGAGGCTGCACACATTCATTGATTTATGAAGATGGTTCCTCCATCTTCAGAGCCAGCAACATTACATCTCTCTGACTATTCTTCTGTAGTCAAATACACTTATGACCACAACTAGGATAACTGAAAACATTTAGAGACTCAGTTGGATAGTCCAGGAGGTTATTCATTGAATCACATCTGCAAAGTTCCTTTTGCAGTATAAGGTAACACATTCGAAAGTTCTAAAAATTAGAACTTGGACATCTTTGAGGGGGAACATTATCCTGCCTACCACAATAACATACTAAATAAGTCCATATTTGAGGCAGTAAAGAGTAGAACTGATGTTACTATAGAAAATTGAATGTGTGGGAAAAGTTATCTTAGCTAAAATACTGAATGCATGAAAAAAAAAAAACTGTTTGGAGAAAAAAAGAATGAAGTCCATTATATGAACACTTGGAATTTCTGATAATTGTTCCTAAAGAAGAGAACAGAACAATTCAGAAAAATGTAATGAAGAGATTGTTGTTGTTGCTGTTTTTCAGTTGCTAAATCACGTCTGACTCTTTGTGACCCCTTGAACTGCAGCACGCCAGGTTTCCCTGTCCTTCTCTATCTCCTGGAGTTTGCTTAAACTCATGTCCACTTAGTAAGTAATGCCATCCAATCATCTTATCATCTGTTGCCCTCTTCTCCTCTTGCCTTCAATCTTTCCCAGCATCAGGGTCTTTTCCAATAAGTGAGCTCTTCGCATCAGGTGGCCAAAGTATTGGAACTTCAGCTTCAGTCCTTCCAGTGAAAATTCAGCGTTGATTTTCTTTTGGATTGACTAGTTTGATCTCCTTGCTGTCCAAGGGATTCACAAGAGGCTTCTCCAGCACCAGAGTTTGAAAACATCAATTCTTCAGTGCTCAGCTTCCTTTATGGTCCAACTGTCACATCCATACATGAGTACTAGAAAAACTGTAGCTTTGACTATATGGACCTTTGTTAACAAAATGATGTCTCTGCTTTTTAATACGTTCTCTAGGTTTGTCATAACTAGTCTTCCAAGGAGCAAGTGTCTTTTAGTTTTGTGGCTGCAGTCACCATCCACATTGATTTTTGAGTCTAAGTAAATAAAACTTTTTACTATTTCTACTTTTCCTCCAACTATTTGTCATGAAGTTGTAGGACTGGATGCCATGATCTTTGTTTTTTGAATTGAGTTTTAAGCCACCTTTTCCACTCTTTGACTTTCATCAAGAAGCTCTTTAGTTTCTCTTTACTTTCTGCCATTAAAGTAGTATCATCTACATATCTGAGGTTGTTGATATTTCTCTCAGCAATCTTGATTCCAGCTTGTGCTTCTTCTAGTCCAGCATTCACATGCTGTGCTCTGCATATAAGTTAAATAAGCAGGGTGACAGTATGCAGCTTTGATGTACTCTTTCCCAGTTTGGAACCAGTTCGTCATTCCATGTTCAGTTCTGACTTTTGCTTCTTGTCTTGCATACAGGTTTCTCTAGAGGCAGGTAAGGTGGTCTGGTATTGCCATCTCATTAAGAATATTCCACAGTTTGTTGTGATTCACACAGTTAAAGGTTTTAACATTGTCAATGAAACAGAAGTAGATGTTTTTCTGAAATTGCCTTGTTTTTTCTATGATCCAGCATATGTTGGCAATTTGATCTCTGGTTCCTCTTCCTTTTCTAAATCCAGCTTGTACATCTGTAAGTTGGTTCATGTACTGCTGAAGCCTAGCTTGAAGGATTTTGAGCATAATCTCAATGGTATGTGAAATGTGTGCAGTTGTATAGTAATATGAACATTTTTGGCATTGCCTTTCTTGAGATTGGAATGAAAACTGACCTTTTCCAGTCCTGACGCCACTGTTGAGTTTTCCAAATTTACTGGCATAATGAGTGCAGCATGTTAACAGCATCATCTTTTAGGATTTGAAATAGCTCAGCTGGAATTTCATCACCTCCATTAGCTTTGTTCATAGTAATACTTCTTAAGGCTCACTTGATTTCACACTCCAGGATGTCTAGCTCTAGGTGAGTGACCACACCATCATGGTTATCTGGTCATTAGGAGCTTTTTTGTACAGTTCTTTGTATTCTTGCCACCTTTTGTTAATCCCTTCTGTTTCTGTTAGGTCCTTGCCATTTTTGTCCCTTATTGTGCCCATCTTTGCATGAAATGTTCTCTTGGTATCCCCAATTTCCTTAAAGAGATCTTTAGTCTTTCCCATTCTATTGTTTCCCTCTGTTTCTCTGCATTGTTCACTTAAGACTTTCTTATCTCTCTTTGCTGTTCTTTGGGACTCTATTCAGTTGGTTATATCTTTCCCTTTCTCCTTTGCCTTTTACTTCTCCTCTTAGCTACTTGTAAGTCCTCCTCAGAGAACCACTTTGCCTTCTTGCATTTCTTTTTCTTGGGGATGGTTTTAGTATCCCCTTCCTGTACAGTGTTACGAATCTCTGTTCATATTTCTTCAGGCATTCTGTCTACCAGATCTAGTCCCTTGAATCTATTCATAAGAGTTTTGGTATATTCATAAGAGTTTTGATTTAGGTCATACCTGAATGATCTACTTTCTTCATTTGGAGCCTGAATTTTCAATAAACAGAGATAGCAGGAAATAAAATTTTCTGAGCTAAAAAAGATCAATAGACACAGAATGGATATTTCTTATATAAGATATGACAACTCAGAGACACAATTGCAACAGTTTTTCAACTCATAATGATAAAGGAAAAAAAATCCTTCCTATATATAGAAGGAGAGAGGAGAAGGTAAGGTGTTATTATCAGGAAGCCAAACTTAATATGGTTGCAGATTTTTTTTCAGTAGTTTTAAATACTAGATGACAACAGAGAAATATTTTTAGAGTTAAAAACAAAATTCCATGCAATTTGTTTTGTTCACACTCAGCAACAGAAAACCATTCTTAAGTATATAAAACCTCTAAACTATATACTTTTTACTTCTGGAGGAAAAAAGATAATAATAAGATGATACAATTAAAATGCAAAAGCAATGGTATATTAAAAATCAAAACATAGATTTTTAGGATATAGAGTGGCTTTAAATAATTAAGTCTAATTAAAAATTTAAATGAAAAAAACTGTATGAGAAGATATATAATGTAAAAATTTATTCAGCAACAATAATCTAGATTTAGATAAAGCATGTGATCTTCTGATTTATTTATGCCAGAGATGAAACCTGGTAATTCAAGAGTATGAATAAATTAAAAAATACATCCAGCAAATTGTGACCCAGGCCCACCCACATCTGGCTTGTTTTTATAGAACTCAGGAACCAAAAATATTTTTTGTGTTTTAAATGGTTGAGAAAAAATTGAAACAATAATTTTTACAAGGTGAAAAGAATATGAATTTCTAATCTTATTGATTATAAATAAAGTTTTATTGAAACACAGTTACACTCATTTGTTTACATATTGTCTATAGCTGCTTTTGCATTAAAACAGCAGTTTTGAGTATTTGCAACAATGATGTAAATATGGTGCTCTCCTTGCTTTGCATTGCTCCTCAGAGCACTACAAATCACACTGACAAAATTGTTATAATTTGATTTTGCCTCTTCACCTGAAGAGCCTAAAGTATTTTTGATCTGACCTTTTACAGAGAAACTTTGCAACTCCTAATCTAAACTATGTATATGAACTTTGGTGTATAAGACTGAGACTTTGATTTCAGTCTACAGTACCCAAATTTACTCAGCTATTGCCCTTCAATATGCTACTTACTGTAGCATCTCTTTGGTCTTATATGGACTGAGGTTAAAACCAAGTATATATTATTCTGTATATTTAATAATCTAGATTTTCTCTTTTTCATTTCATGCTTTAAATGAAACAAAATTCATGTAAAGATTTCGAATATCACTTCCAAAGACAAAAGTCAGTTAATACTGCTGTAAGAAGAAAAAATGAATGCTTTGCTATGGTATGCCAAAATTGTACGTGCTTTTAGAGGTAAGCACATACTACATTTAATAAGTTGGTTATGTATCAATCATTTAATCAGCCTATATTTGTGGCAAGCGTAGGTGAATTATTTCAGAGGAAGTGGCATTGAAACGCAGTTTTGAAGGGTGCCTGCAAATTCAAGGTGAATGAGGCTGGCGCTAAGGTAACATGGAGAATAAGATGTATAAAGCCACTAGGCTGTCAGTAGGGTCGTGTGACTGACAGAAATTCTGTAGCTGGAACAGAATTTGGAAAAACAGTTGCTGAAGTTGAAACAATAAAGACCTGCTAGCGAGCCTGGTGGGCTGCCGTCTATGGGGTCGCACAGGGTCGGACAGACTGAAGCGACTTAGCAGCAGCAGCAGCACAGGCTAAGAAGCCTAGTATATGTCATGCAAAACTGTCTTCATCTTGTGGGCAACGAGGATCCATTTCAGATGTTTGAACTGTAGAGACACATGATCAGATTAGTATTAATAATATTTAGATTTTGGTTCTTAAATTTTTCAAATATAGCCCTCCCTAAAATTCTCCAATGTTGTGACTTGTAATTTCATGTGGCATAAGTTGCCTTGAGATATAACCATTTATATTCTATTTATAACAGTTCTTCCTTGAGGGAGATATACAAACAATCCCCCAATGTCTTTTCTCCATTTTACAGATGTAAAATCTATATCTCAGATAAATGATCTGAACACAGCTCTTGCTTGTAAAGGAAAGTGAGTGAGTTCTTTGATGAGATAGATTTGAATTCAATTTTCTACCTTTTCCCTGTTAACTGTGCATGCTTGAAAAACTCACTTAATAATTAGAAAACCTAGTTTTCCAGTTGGGTTTTATTGTATTTATCCCACAGGAATATGAGAATTTCTGATAATGTATGTGACATGCTTAACACAATAAATGGAAACTGCTGATATTTTTATTATTACTAATATTAATCATCATCATTATAAAGGTTCAACACCCATTATTCACATTTTCAAAATCCAAAGTTTTGAAAAATTATTTTTCCCAAGATTTTCACAAATTCATTTGATGGAAACCAGCCTTGAAGTGACAGGGACGACTTATATAGTACTTATTTTTTTAGTCAGTGTCAATATTGATAAGATTTTGCTGTGAAGTATTGCTATGCTGCCCCCATACATGTTATATAATTATAGTAGCTATGAGACATAGTTACTTTCTGTAGTCTCCAAGACACATCTGGCCAAGCATTTTAGGTAAAGACTACATATCTATATTATTATGATTCCTTTAATAACAGCTTCATTGAGATATAATTCACAGTCATAAAATTTATGATTTTAAAGTGTACCATTCAGTGGTTTTAGCATATTCAGAGTGAGGTGTGTGATCATCACTATCTAATTTTAGAATATATTTGTCACCTCAAAAAGTATCCTTTATTCAGTTCAGCTGCTCAGTCATGTCCGACTCTTTGCGACCCCATGAATCGCAGCACGCCAGGCCTCCCTGTCCATCACCAACTCCCGGAGTTCATTCAGATTCACGTCCATCGAGTCTGTGATGCCATCCAGCCATCTCATCCTCTGTTGTCCCCTTCTCCTCCTGCCCTCAATCCCTCCCAGCATCGGAGTCTTTTCCAGTGAGTCAACTCTTCGCATGAGGTGGCCAAAGTACTGGAGTTTCAGCTTTAGCATCATTCCTTCCAAAGAAATCCCAGGGCTGATCTCCTTCAGAATGGACTGGTTGGATCTCCTTGCAGTCCAAGAGACTCTCAAGAGTCTTCTCCAGCAGCACAGTTCAAAAGCATCAATTCTCTGGCGCTCAGCCTTCTTCACAATCCAACTCTCACATCCATACATGACTACTGGAAAAACCATAGCCTTGACTAGACGGACCTTAGTCAGCAAAGTAATGTCTCTGCTTTTGAATACCCTTTATTAGTCATTCCCTATTTCTTCTGCTGTCACCCTCAGCTATGAAAAGTGAAAGTGAAAGTCGCTCAGTCATGTTTGACTCTTTGTGACCCCATGGACTGTATAGTCTATGGAATTCTCCAGGCCAGACTACGGGAGTGGGTAGCTGTTCCCTTCTCCAAGGTATCTTCCCAACCCAGGGGTTGAATCCAGGTCTAACGCATTGCAGGCAGATTCTTTACCAGCTGAGTCACCAGGGAAGCCCCAAAATCCATGAGTGGGTAGCCTATCCCTTCTCCAGAGGATCTTCCCTATCCAGGAATTGAACTGGGGTCTCCTGCATTGCAGGCGGATTCTTTACCAGCTGAGCTACCAGCCTAAGTAATCAATTATCAGTCTATTTTCTGTCCCTATGCTGCTGCTGCCACTGCTAAGTCACTTCAGTCGTGTCCGACTCTGTGTGACCCCATTGAGGGCAGCCCACCAGGCTCCCCATCCCTGGGATTCTCCAGGCAAGAACACTGGAGTGGGTAGCCATTTCCTTCTCCAGTGCATGAAAGTGAACAGTGAAAAGGAAGTCGTTCAGTTGTGTCAACTCTCTGTGATCCCATGGACTGCAGCCCACCAGGCTCCTCCGTCCATGGGATTTTCCAGGCAAGAGTCCTGGAGTGGGGTGCCATTCCCTTCTCTGGTAGATTTTCTCATTCTGAATATTATATATAAAGAGAACAAACAGGAATGATGCATAATTGGACTTTTTGTAAATGACTTCTTTCACTTGGCAAAAGTTCATCCATGTACCATGGATCAATATTTCATCACTTCTTTTTATGTTGAATTAATATTGAATTGTATGGTTATACCACATTTTGTTTACCTATTCATCATGGATTGTTTTCACTTTCTGGCTATAGGGATAATGCCTCTATTTACATTTGTGTACACATTTTTATATGCCCATATTTTCACTTCTGTCCCATGTTTACCTGGAAATGGAATTTCTAGGTCATGTGGCCTTTATGTTCAGACTATGAGGAGCTGCCAACCTGCTTTCCAAAATGGCTGCACCATTCTGCCTTCCTACCAGCAATAGGTGAAGGTTCTAGTTTGTCCACATCCACATCAATACTCCTTATTGTCTGTCTTTTGGTATAGCTATCCTTCTTGTTGTTCAGTCTATAAGTCGTGTTTGACTCTTTGCAGTTCTATGAACTGCAGCATGCCAGGCTTCCCTGTCATTCACTCTCTCCCAGAGTTTGCTCAAATACATCTGTTGAGTCAGTGATGCCAATCCAACCATCTCATCCTCTGCCGCCCCCTTCTTCTCCTACCCTCAGTCTTTCACGGCATCAGAATCTTTTCCCATGAGTTAGTTCTTTGCATCAGGTGGCCAAAGTATTGGAGCTTGAGCTTCAGTAGCAGTCCTTCCAGTGAATAGTCTGGACTGATTTCCTTTAGGAGTGACTGGTTTGATCTACTTGCTGTCCAAGGGACTCTCAAGAGTCTTCTCCAGCACAATACTGGAAAAACTATAGCCTTGACTACACATTACTTTGTCAGCAAAGTAATGTCTCTACTTTTTAATATGCTGTCTAGGTTTGTCGTTGCTTTTCTTCCAAGGAGCAAGTGCCTTTTAATTACATGGCTGCAGTTACTGTCCACAGTGATTTTGGAGCCCAAGAAAATAAAATCTGTCACTATTTCTACTTTTTTCCCACCTATTTGCCATGAAGTCATGGGACCACATGCCATGATCTTCATTTTTTGAATGTTGAGTTCTAAGCCAGCCTTTTCACTCTCCTCTTTCACCCTCATCAAGAGGCTTTTTTTCCTTCACTTTCTGCACTTAGAGTGGTATCATCTGCATATGTGAGGTTGTTGATATTTCTCCCAGCAATCTTAGTTGCAACTTATGAGTCATCCAGCATGACATTTTGCATGATGTACACTGCATATAAGTAAATAAGCAGGATAACAATATATAGCCTTTACCTACTCTTTCCCAATTTTAAACCAGTTTATTGTTCCATGTCTGGTTCTAACTGTTGCTTCCTGACCTGCATATAGGTTTCCTAGCAGACAAGTAAGTTGGCTTAAAGCTCAACATTCAGAAAACGAAGATCATGGCATCTGGTCCCATCACTTCATGGCAAATAGATGGGGAAACAGTGTCAGACTTTATTTTTGGGGGCTCCAAAATCACTGCAGATGGTGATTGCAGCCATGAAATTAAAAGGCGCTTACTCCTTGGAAGAAAAGTTATGACCAACCTAGATAGCATATTCAAAAGCAGAGACATTACTTTGCCAACAAAGGTCCGTCTAGTCAAGGCTATGGTTTTTCCAGTAGTCATGTATGGATGTGAGAGTTGGACTGTGAAGAAGGCTGAGCACCGAAGAATGGATGCTTTTGAACTGTGGTGTTGGAGAAGACTCTTGAGAATCCCTTGGACTGCAAGGAGATCCAACCAGTCCATTCTGAAGGAGATCAACCCTGGGATTTCTTTGGAAGGAATGATGCTGAAACTCCAGTACTTTGGCCACCTCATGTGAAGAGCTGACTCATTGGAAAAGACTTTGATGCTGGGAGGGATTGGGGGCAGGAGGAGAAGAGGATGACAGATGATGAGATGGCTGGATGGCATCACTGACTTGATGGACGTGAGTCTGAGTGAACTCCGGGAGTTGGTGATGGACAGTGAGGCCTGGCGTGCTGTGATTCATGGGGTTGCAAAGAGTCGGACACGACTGAGCGACTGAACTGAACTGAACTGAAGGTGATCTAGAATTCCCATATCTTGAAAAATTTTCCATAGTTTGTTGTGATCCACATAGTCAAAGCCTTTAGCATAGTCAGTGAAGTAGAAGGAGATGTTTTTCTGGAATTCCTTTGCTTTTTCTGTGGTGCAGTGTCTTTTTGAATTAGTGTTTATTCTCTTCAGAAAAATACCAGTAAATAGAATTAATAGATTATATAGTAATTCTATTTGTAATTTTTTTAGGAACCTCCATTCTGTTTTCGTAATGGCTATACCAACTTACATTCTCACCAACAGTTCCCTATGTTCCTTTTTCTCTACATTCTTGCCAACCCTTGTTAATTTTTGTCTTTTTGATCATAACCGGTCTGACAAGTGTGAAGTAATATCTCATTTCCCTGATGATTAATGATTTTGAGCATCTTTTAATGTGGCTGTTGGCCATCTGTATGTCATTGGAAAAATGTCTATTCAAGTCTTCTGTGCATTTTGTATTTTGTTTTTTTTTTGAAAAGCTGAGTTTTATGCATCCTTGTTATATTTTGAATATTGACCCTGTATCAGATCTGTCATTTGCAAATATCTTCTCTCATTCAGTGGGCAGCACTTTCATTTTGCATAGTTTCTTCAGTTGTGCAGGAGCTGAAGAAATACATTTCTTATTTAATGTAGTCCTATTTGTTTATTTTTGCTTCTATTTCCCATGCCTGGTGAGGCATATCCAAAAAAATATTGCTGAGCCTAACATTAAAGAGCATATTATGTTTTCTTCTAGGAGTTTTATGGTTTCATGGCTTACATTTAATTCTTTAATCCATTAATTTTTTTTTTGTATATTATGTGAAAAAGTAGTGCAATGTGAGTCGGTCACATGTAACTGTCCAGTTTACCCAACACCATTTATTGAAGAGGTTGTCTTTTCCCTATTTCATAGTCTTACTTCCTTTTTTGTAGATTAATTGATCAGGAAAGTGTACGTTTCTTTCTGGACTCAGTTCTATTCCATTGATTTCTGTGTCTTTTTTTTGTGCCACTATCATACTGTTTTGACTACCATAGCTTTGTAGTGTAGTTTGAAGTGAGGGAGGGTGATGTCTCTATCTTTGCTCTTCTTTCTCAATATTGCTTTGACTCTTCAGGGTCTTTTTGTGTTTTTATACAAATTTTATAGTTATTCTGGTTTGGTAAATAATCTTTTGGGATTTGATAGGAATTGCAGAAGTCTGTTGATTTCCTTAAATAATAGGATCATTTTAACCATAATATTTCAGTCCATGAGCAAAGTATATTTTTCAATTATTGTGTGGCTTCAGTTTCCTTCATCAGTGTCATAGTTTTCTGAATACAGGTCTTTTGCAACCTTCATTAGATTTATTTCTAGTATTTTATTCTTTTTAATGTAATTATAGATGGGATTGTTTTCCTAATTTCTCTGATAGTTCATTGCTAGTGTATAGAAATACAACAGTTTCTCTATATCAACATTTTGAACTTATTGAGGAGTCCTAACCATGGAGTCCTAACAGTTTTGTGGTTATATCTTTAGAATTTTCTATATATTTGTATATGTATATAAATTATATGGGTTTCCCTGGTAGCTCAGCTGGTAAAGAATCCACCTGCAATGCAAGAGACTCCAGTTCAGTTCCTGTTTTGGGAAGATCCTTTGGAGAAGGGATACCCAATCCGGTATTCTGTGGCTTTCTTGGTGGCTCGGATGTAAAGAATCCATGTGCAATGTGGGAGACCTGGGTTTGATCCCTTGGTTGGGAAGATCCCCTGGAGGAGGACATGACAATCCACTCCAGTATTCTTGCCTGGAGAATCCCCATCGTCAGAGGAGCCTGGAGGGCTACAGTCCATGGGGTTGCAAAGAGTTGGACATGACTGAGCAACTAAGCGCAGCACAGCATAAATTATATAGGACATACATATCTTACATATATATGTATATATATAGTATACACACACACATATATTCACGTCATCTCTAAATAGTGAATTTTGTCTCTTCCTTTCCAATTTGGATTTCTCATTTCTTTTTCTTGTTTGATTGCTTTGTCTAGGACTTCTAATACTATGAAGCCATCTATGTCTAGACTTTGTTGAGAGTATTTTTTTAAAATATATTACTGATTAAATTTTATTACTGGTAATTTTTCTTCTTCATATTTTCTAATTCTTCCTGATTCAGTCTTGGGAAATTCTACATCTTTAGAAATTGATCCATTTCATCTAGGTTTTCCATTTTGTTGGCACATAATGGCTTGTGGTGATCTCTTATGAGCCTTTTATTGGCACTGGCGAACTGTGGTATCAGGTGTAACGTTTGGGCCGACTGTGGTATCAGGTGTCATGTCTCCTTTTTCATTTTGATTTAATGTTTTGAGCCCTCTCTGTCTTTCTTGATGAGTCTGGCTAAAGAGTCATCTGTTTTGTTTGTCTTTTCCAAAAAACCAACTCTTAGTTTTATTGAACTTTTCCCTGTCTCCCTCTCTCTCCTTTTTAGTCTCTGTTTATTTCTGTTCTGGTATGTTTTATTTCTTTCCTTCTATTAACTTTGGATTTTGTTAGGTCTTTATTCGCTATTCTTTTTGGTGTAAGATCAGATTGTTTATTTCATATTTTTTGTTTCCTGAAAAAAACAGGCTTTTATCACTGTAAATTTCCATCTTAGAACTAATTTTTCTGCATTTCAAAGATTTTGGGTGGTTGTGCTTTAATTTTCACTTGTCTCCAGGTATTTTTTTCCTTCATTTAATGTTTGTCTGTTTCTCATTGCTTGTTTAACTAGCATATTGTTTAGCTTCCACATGTTTGCATTTTCTGTAGTTCTTTTTTTTTTTTTTTTTCCTTCTTGTATTTGATTTCTAGTCTCATAGCATTTTGGTAAGAAAAAACTGCTTGATATATTTTCAGTCTTCTTACATTTATTAAGGTGTATTTTGTGGCCTAGCATATGATCTATCATTCAATGTCCCATGTGCATCTGAAACAATTGTGTACTGTGATATTTTGAGATGGAATATTTCGTGTGTATCTACTAATTCCGTCTGCTCTAATATGCCATTTAAGGCCAGTGTTTTTCTCATTAATTTTCTGTCTAGATGATTTGTCCATTGATGTAAGTGTGGTGGTAAAATCCTTTACTACTATTGTATTACTATAAGTTTCTCCTTTTTTATTGGTTAATATTTGCTTTATTTAGGTACTCCCATACTGTATGCATTTATATTTACAATTATTATATCTTCTTGTTGGACTGATCCCATTATCATCATATCATGACATTCTTTATCTCTTGTTACAGTTTTTGTTCTAAAAAACTTCATCTGTCAGTGCTGCTGCTGCTACTAAGTCGCTTCAGTCTTGTCTGTCTCTGTGCGACCCCATAGACAGCAGCCCACCAGGCTCCCCGGTCCCTGGGATTCTCCAGGCAAGAACACTGGAGGGGGTTGCCATTTCCTTCTCCAATGCATGCAAGTGAGAAGTGAAAGTGAAGTCGGTCAGTCGTGTCCGACTCCCAGTGACCCCATGGACTGCAGCCTACCAGGCTCCTCCATCCATGGGATTTGCCAGGCAAGAGTACTGGAGTGGGGTGCCATTGCCTTCTCCAAGCAGCCTCTTCCATTTCTCACTGTTGTTGGCTTCCTCTCCATTTTATGCCAGGCTTTTTTGTTTCAATTTACATGAGTAGTTTTTTCATTTCCTCACTTTCAGTCTGTATGTGTCTTTAGATATATAATGAATCTTTTGTAAAAAGGATATATATGGGTCTTAATTTCTTAATCCTTCAGTGAATGCCTTTTCATTGGAACATTAAGTCCATTTAAGCTTAAAGTAATTATTTGATAGGTATGTACTTATTGTCACTTGATTAATTGTTTTTGGGTTTTTTCTGTAGTTCTTTTTTCTTTCTTTGTTCTTTTTCTTCCATTTTGATTTGATGACTATTTTAATGTTGTTTAGATTTTCTTTTTTTGCAGTTTTGTGTGTGTATCTATTTTAGGTTTTTGATTTGTGGTTACTGTGTGGTTCATATATAACAACCTGTGTATGTATGTATACACATATGTATATGTGTGTGTGTGATTATTTTATGATCTATTTAGTTTGAAGGCATTCTGACCATCTTATATTTTTATTCCCCCACTGCTACATTTGATATTTATATTTTTGTGTCTCTTAACTATTTGGACTTCCCTGGTGGCTCAGACCATAAAGTGTCTGTCTACAATGCGGGAGACCAGGGTTTGATCCCTGGGTTGGGAAGATCCGCTGGAGAAGGAAATGGCAATCCACTTAAGTACTGCTACATTTGATGTTTATATTTTTGTGTCTCTTAACTATTTATTGTGGATATAGATGATTTTACTACTTTTGTCTTTTAATGGTCCTGCTAGTTTTATAAGTAGGTGATTTATTACTTTTGCTGTATGTTTACCTTTATCAGTGAGATTTTTTTCATTTCATAATTTTCATATTTCTAATGTGGCCTTTTCTTCTTAGAGGAGTCCCTTTAATATATCTTTTAGACTGAGTTTGATGGTATTGAATTCAGCTTCTGCTTGTCTGTAAAACTTTCAGTTTTGCTAAGAAATCTGAATGGAAGCCATGTCAGGTAAAGTATTTTTGGTTGTGGGGTTTTCCCTTTCATTGTTATATATATTATGCCACTACTTTCTCATCTGCAGAGTTTCTGGTAAAAATCAGCTGATATGGGAGTTTCCTCAAACTTAACTTGCTGCTTTTAATAGCCTTAGCAGAGTTCCTTTGTATAACTTGTTGCTTTTAACTTACTGTTTTTAATATCCTCTTGTTATCTTTAATTTTTGCCATTTTATTTATAAAGTGTTTTGGAATGAGCCTTTTTGTGTTCATCTTGTTTTGGAATCTGTGCTTCCTGGACTTGGATGTCTGCTTCCTTCCCCTGGTTAGGGACATTTTCAGCTATTATTTCTGCTCCTTCCTCTCTTTCTTCTGAGACTCCTATAATGTAGATGTTAGTTCCCTTGATATTGTCCAAGAGAACTGTTAAGTTATCCTAATTTTTTTTAATTCTTTTTTTTTTTTTCCAGTCAGCTTGGTTAATTTCCACTAGTCTATCTTCCAGATGGCTTATCTGTTCCTCTGTATCTAATCTACTATTGATTTCTGCTAGTAAATTTTTAATTGCAGTTATTATAATTTTTGCTCCATTTGGGTCTTCTTTATATTTTCTAGTACTTTGTTGAAATTCACACTGTGTTCATCCATTCTCCTGAATTTGGTGAGCGTCTTTATGATTGTTACCTTGAACTCTTTATTGGATAGATTGCTTATCTCACCTTTGTTTGGGTCTTTTTCTGAGATATGTTCCTTCATTTAAGACATATTTCTCTGTCACCTCATTTTGCCCAGTTCTCTGTGTTTGTCTTTGTTAGATCGATCCATTACATTTCTTATTCTTGAAGTGGCCTTATGTAATAGACATCCTGGGTGGCCCAATGGCATCCTTTGCTCTAGTCACCAGAACTATATGTTCTGAGAGTGTTTCCTATGTGGACTGCATGTGCTGTCTGTTGTGGCGGGGCCAACTACCATGTTTCTGATGGTAGGTGAGGCTGGCCCCAGCCTGGTTGACTGTGAAATCACGTGTTGTATGGTAGCTGTAGGCCTGCTAGGGGTAGAATGAGCTTCCCATGCAGTTGGTTGTACAGCTTAGGGGAAACAGGACTTGCTTCTCACCTGTTGTTGGGTGGGGCTGGGTCCTAACATGACTATTTGCATGGTCCAGGGGGATACTGGGCTGGTACTTATTGCTAGAGAGAGGAGCCAAGTCTGAGTGGCTGTCTACACATTCCAGGGAGATATGAGCCTTTTGCTGTCCCACTAATGGCTTGAGGCAGGATTCCAAAATGAGAGTTGACAATGCTGATTTTACTGCCATAGAATGAGCTCCCAGAAATGGTTGTTGCCAGATTCTCTATCCCCATGGGGAGCCCCAGTTGCTTCCTGCCTCTCTGGGAGGCTCTCTGAGTCAGCAAGTGGATCTGACCAGGCTCCTCTCAAGACTGTTGCCTCTGTGCTGGGAGGCAAAGCTTGTGAGGTTTGGGGCATGCCCTTTGAGAGAAGAGAGTCTATTCCTGTAGCTTTCTGGTTTTCCCAAACACAAGACTTTCTGGTTTTCAAAGCCAAGTGTTCTGAGGGTTTGTCTTCCTGGTGCAGGACCCCCAGGCTAGGGAGCTTAGTGTGGGGCTCAGACCCCTTAGTCCTTGGGGAGGAACTCTAAGGTTTTGATATTACTTTCATTTGTGGTTGGACAACTTGAGGAAATGGGTTCTGACTATATAGCATCTCTCCCTCTCGTATTCATCTCTGTGTTTTCCCTTCTTTATGTGTTTAGTTGTAGAAGATTCTTTATGCTAGTCTTAATGTTGTTTTCATGGAGAATTGCTCTGTAAGTAGGTGTAATTTTAGTGTATCTGTTTGGGATAAGGTGTGCTCATGGTCTTCCTACTCCATCATCTTGGCCACTTCTGCAAGATGTTTTTAATGATGTGATTATAATTAGTAAAAATTGTATTCTCAAATACCTAGAGTTACATTTTGAGTTGCTTATTATTATCAGATAGCAGTTTGGAACCACTTAAATTTGATATTCCTATTTATGTGAGAACAATTGGAACATAAAGCTAGAGATAAGTTCAGTTCCTGGATAATAAATATTTAATAAATATTTTTTTAAACAAAATGAATAAACTGTACATTATTTTATTTTCTTATTGCTTTTTAATGAAAATTTGGCTTAGAAAGTAACATGTACTTAACAAATTATGGTTGAATAAATATAATTATGTTTATAAATCAACTCTACAAATTGCACTAATGGAAAATAAATTCAAATCAGTCTCTATATTAATATTTAAGTCTAAAATGTAGAAGAAACATCTCTTACTGCTTTACAGATAATCACTATACAATGAATCATTCTTAAAATGTGATCTGCAGAAATAATGTTGCTGTTAATTATAGTGAAAGAAGGTCTTTACTTAAATAAGTTTGGGACACCTCGGTTCAAACAAATTTCAGTAGGCTTTTCTATTACAGGACATCTCAGAACCTTTTAATGAAATTGTATCTTGTGTAAAGGGGGAATAGTATGCAATGTTTTTTCAAGTATATGTTGGCATAGAAACTTAATTTGAATGAGCATATAATAGAGTTAGCAAACCATAAACCACAACTTGGAAAATGCTACTACAGTGATTTTATTTTGCATACACTGAGGAACTGGAGATCATCCATTTAATATTTCCATATACTCTATTTGAATTCCAGTAAGAAAAAGCAATCAGAGTATTATTATTGGTGGAATTGAATTTGCCAGGAATGCGAGCACAGCTTCCTCAGTAAAGATCTTGCCTTTGGAAACATCTTACCTCTTGGCAGCTCTCCAGAGTTCAGACTTGGCAGCCTCAAGGACAAAGCACAAGGTGTGTTTATTTGATTTAACATTTGGCAAAAGGTGTTTTGACTTGTGGTTTGTTTTCTTTCACTTTGTTTTTCTTGTTTTTGTTTGTTTTTGGCAATGAACTTGAGTTTGGAATTTGTTCTTTCTTATGGGAGGCAGAATTACGATGGGGAAATGTTTTTACTTGAATTTATTTTGTGATTTTGGACAAATCCAAGAAAACAGAGTGAGATCTATATAACCGTAAACTTTTATCTGATTAATTTGTTAAAGCATTTAGTATTATTGTCTATGAGAATTTGTTGCCAAAGTAAAATATTTGATCTCTCTTGATATTTGGTACACTATGATATTTTGGTACATTACTGTATTTTGATAATTATACATTGGTTAAAATCAATGTACCTGCATATAAGCAATTAAGGTCATAGAACAAATTAAGATCATAAAATATTGATTATTCAATATTATTTTAAATCTTTCTTGATTAATTATACATTGATGTCTCATAAGTTTCATGGAGAGAAGAAATTTGTCATAAAATGGAAGAAAATGGGCCCCTATTATATATGTGACCTTATCCTCTATTCTCTTCTTCCACCCCTCATTCTAATCAGAACTCTTTAGTGGTTCCCCATATATTTATGGTTTAGACTCCAGGGCACAAAGGAAGTAGGACACTTTTAATACTTGAAGGAGACGGGACACTTCTTACACTGAGATCAAAGTACTGACATGATCAATGTTTGTGTCTGAGCACTCGTATGTGGATTTTTGTCTGTTTGGTGTATGTGTAAATGTGTGTTTTGGTGTATGTGAGAGAGTGAGAGTGAACTTGCATAGTCAGTTGACCTTACCTAAAGATCTATATTTTTGTGATTTGGGAAACAAACTCATGTGCCCAGACTGAGATGAAGATGTGTTTCAGGAGAAACACAACCTGGAGCTGCTACTGAATCAAACAGGAGATGAGGTCAACTTGGGACTGAGAGGTTGCTGGGCAGAGTTCTGTACTTGTACAAAATCAGGTTAAACATTTTACTGCAAAAATTGCTTTGGGAAGTTCAATTGTTTTTTTTTCTTTAAATTGTTCAGAGTTCAGTAATAATTTGAAAATAAACATTTTAAGTGAATTTTGTGTATGCCATTTTCATTAAAAGGGCCCATGATATGTAATCTATTCCCTACTCCCAAATTTTGGTTAAAATAATAAAGACCCAATAGTAGGGGAAATATTTCTAAAATTAGTGAGGTAGCTATCAAGTGCTTTTATAAAGTCATTTTTATGATGGACCTTGAAATAAATAGTATGTTATAGTGAAGTTAATTTTCAAAAATAAAATAGAGAAGTGATTTGAATATTATATTTTTCTTAAGGGTTTTTTTCTGGGAAACATTGGAATGGACTGTAATATAAAGGATATCCTAAAATTATATTTCTTACTCAGCATTATATTTTAGAGTTAGGGTCATTTTTAACATTTGGAATGCTAAATTTGGTACTGCAAATTCAAGTTTTGATCATTAATGGAACCAGTTTTATCTAATGTCTGATTACCACTGCTCTAGTAAAAAGAACCATACTGACCTACCTAATGCAAGTGTGAATATATAAGAGAAATTGTGACATATAGACTTAGAAATAACATCAAGGATTTACAACTCCTGAACTCCTGAGGAAGGAATAACAGAGAAGTAGTGCAAGTGTTGAACAGAGAAGATTCTTTTCTTAGACTGGAGAATAATTTGAGATTTCTGACAAAGATTAAATTGTTATTAAAAAAAAAATGGGGCCAGTGTTCAAGATTTTTGTTGTTGTTCAGAAGCCTTCCATTTTAGAAAGTATTTTAGAATGCTCCTTATGTACATAAACTGTAAGCATATAAGCGATAATCTATTCATCCAAAGTTTTCGACACATTAAGAAGACTGTATATGTAATTTGCTGTTTTAAGTTATCCAAAGATACTTTTGCTGAAGCCACTTAGCTGATGATAGAAGATGGTTAGGAGACCAAATGATAGCAGAAAGGGTACTATTTATATGTAATTAAGTTACACATAGATATGAGACCATCCTTTTCTTTTTTTCTTTATATATCTCAGTGACTTTTTATGTGAATATAAGGTCTTCAAGTTCAGATTAGTTTTTTTCTCTTAAAAAGCTTATTTGGACTGTATGGTGACTCCACAGTGAGTAAGTGATTAAGTCAGTATGAGGTAATGATGCTAACAACATTTATCCAGCACTTACTATGTGAGGAGCACCATGTTAAGTACTTTAAATGAGCTAGCAATTTAATTTAACACTTACAGCAGCCACATGAGATAGGAATTCTTACTGTACTGATTTGAAAAATGGTAAATGAGCTTAGCTTAGTAAACAACTAAAAAGGGACAGAACCAGAAAGGAAATAAGTTAAAGCAAGGAAGAGTTAACTCATAGTTTATCAGACTCATCTCCTTATAAAAGAGAACTTATAGTAATATTTTAAAATTCAAAGCTTTAAAAATCAAATTTATAATAAGTAAGCATAAAATGTGGATGTTTTAAGTTAACATAATAGTTCTGGAAAATATCTGTTCAGAAAAGTACTGAGTATCCAGTGTTCTAATTTGTTTGAGATTTTTTAGTAACAAACAATTGTACAAACCTTCTACTGAAGGGAAGCCAGAAAATAAAAAATAGACTAAATTTAATATGAAAAGAGCTTTTTAACCTTTTAAAAGTAACAATTGATAGGTCTAAGGTAAAATAACTTTCCTGTTGCAACACTTATCATCTAATTGTTCATATTTTGTCATGCTTGTATCAAATCATGAAGAAATGAAATATTGATTGCTATAATATGGTTATTTTTTTAAAATATTATTGACCATGACTTTGAAGAAATCACTTCTCCCCTCCCTTCTTATACACTGAAGATGCAGCATTCCAAGAAAGCAATTAAATGTCATTTATAAAGGAACTTTTATTTTCTATAATTACAGACCTAGGTGGTCTGTGGCTTAAATGGATTGACAGTGAGAAGTCTTAGGACATATTTTTCCTATGAAGGACACATTTAAGTGCATTTTAGCATCAAAATAGCTATAAATGCTCATTATTAAAGATTCAATCTTCTTTTTGTTTGCAGTGTATAGGGGTGTGCTTATGTGTGTATAGAAAAAAAGAGGAAGGGAAAGAATAAACATGAAAATGAGAATGAATTATGCCAAGGCTCCCTAGGTGTTTTGTTTTAGTAGCTTTTCAGAATCCTACCACTGTAATTCAGGGAATTGACTAAACATTTACATTTATCATTAAAATACAAGATACCATTTTTTTCTGTTCTCTGTTTCCTCTATTTTTTCTCAGGTGGTCTCATATTACTGTAGTGGATATTCTTTTATGTAGATATCTTTACTATACCACTCTGAATGTCTCTGCTTGGTAGATCATCTTACATCTATTCTTTCTTGTAAATGCTTTAAGGAGTTAAAAAACGGATATGGTTTATGAACTTCGTTATTGAAGATGTAATAATGTGGCACAGTGAAAAATTGAAGTGTTCAATCACAAGGTCATTAACAAAGAATGAAAAATAATTAAGGGCAAAAGATGAAAGGAGGTTTTAAGGTAAATTTGAAATTCAAGCATGAAAACACCACTGTGTTGAGAGAGGCATAGGAGAGATTTTTGCAGAGGATAGAACCTGTATTGAAAGTCAGGTTCTGTAGTAACTAGACTTTTGTACTGAAAGAGATAACATGTAAGTCTTAGGAATAGGCTGTAAAAAATTTTTGGGAAAAGGTAGCAAAAGTGACAAATGTATTATAGTTAAAATTAAACAGTAAGGGAATATGATTCATCAAGGAGAAATTTGGACCAGAGATTGTGATTATGGTCAATAATGTAAAAAAGTTGAACAATTATATTTTAATTTGGGCTTCCCTGGTAAAGAATCTGCCTGCAATACAGGAGACCCTGGTCAATTCCTGGGTTGAACAGTTGAAAAATTATACTTTTTTCTTCATTAGTTGCTTCATACAGTTTATGAGTGCACTCAATTGTTTACTTTCATAAAATCCCATTTTCTAAAATGAACCGAAAAGGGCAAATTTAAAGACAGGGGCCCAGAAGAGTTCACAGCCTTTTTATGACATTCATTTCTAAATGCCTTGTTTGAAAGAGAATGTCCTGGTTTATGATTTTCATTTTTTTTTTTTTTACTTTTAGAAAGAGGCAGATGGTATGAAAACTGGACTCCCTTATTTAAAGGGAATGTTGATATTTATAACCAAGCTTATCTCCAGCAAGATTTGTTTTTTGCAGCTGTTCCAGGTTGGAAAAAAATATCTTAAAGTCCTGGCTTGTTTTTCTTTCCACATTTGGGGTTGGCGGGGGGGGAGAATCTTCAGAATGTGAAAAAGTGATGTTTGATTTTAAACATGAATGCAATGTAAACTGTGATTTTTTTGCTTCTATATGTGAATTTTCTGTTTGTATGCTGTGATGATATTACTCTTTTTTGTTTCGCTGATCTATTTCCTAGATGCATCACACTTGGGAAATAATTTACTCATCATTTTCCTATCATCAAAGTATTCTAGGAAGTGTAGTAGATTTTCACTGAGTTAGCCTTTATTATTAAACTATTTTCTGACTTTTCATTTTGATATATTAGTCATTTTCTTTCTTCCCAGAGTGAGTATAATTTTCTCTGGGAAATAAACGTTTTCTGTCCTTTTTTATAGTTATATTATTTTTTATAAGGTGTGATAGTCTTTCTTATTCTATTCTTTGCTTCTATTTTCAGTTGTAAAAGCTGCTATTTCTCTGAACATATATATCTTAGCAACTTCCTTTTATAATTTCATTGAACATTAATTGTATTTTATACTCTAAACTTAATACATGGAACTGTCTCTTTGGGAACACGACAACACTGGAATGAATATCTAAGTTCAGTTCAGTTCAGTCACTCAGTCGTGTCTGACTCTTTGCGACCCCATGGACTGCAGCACGCCAGGCCTCCCTGTCCATCACCAATCCCCAGAGCTTACACAAACTCATGTCCATCGAGTCGGTGACGCCATGCAACCATCTCTTCCTCTGTCATCCCCTTCTCCTCCTGCCTTCAATCTTTCCCAGCATCAGGGTCTTTTCACGTGAGTCAGCTCTTTGCATCAGGTGGCCAAAGTATTGGGAGTTTCAGCTTCAGCATCAGTCCTTCCAATGAATATTCAGGACTGATTTCCTTTAGGATGGACTGGTTGGATCTCCTTGCAGTCCAAGGGACTCTCAGGAGTCTTCTCCAACACCACAGTTCAAAAGCATCAATTCTTTGGTGCTCAGCTTTCTTTATAGTCCATCTCTCACATCCATACGTGACTGCTGAAAAACCATAGGTTTGACTAGATGGACCTTTGTTGGCAAAGTAATGTCTCTGCTTTTTAATATGCTGTCTAGGTGAATATCTAAGCTATACACAAACATAATCTTTGTTCATATGTGTTATGATTATGTACCTACATATACAGTTTTCCATAATGAAGGATATTTTATCATTAGATATATTAATTTATTGTGAATAAATGTGATTATTGATATAAGTGGAGATCAATTACATAGTTTGCTTGTCAAATTGGAGCAAGCCCTACTGTTTACATACAGATAACTTCCTGAGTATAAAATATTATGTAAATTATGATTATGTCAGGTATATATTTTTCCTTTTCAATAATTAAAACTAAAATATTCATTTAAAAGTTTTCATCTGTCAACACTTACAGTTAATCTATTTGATTTAGTATTATGAAGACCAGCATATTGCTTAAATTTATAAAAGCCCAACCATTACTAGTGGGCTTCTCTGAAAGCTTAGTTGGTAAAGAATCCGCCTGTAATGTAGGAGACTCCGGTTTGGTTCTCGAGTCAGGATGATCCTTTGCAGGAGGAATAGGCCACCCATTCCAGTATTCTTGGGCTTCTCTTGTGGCTCAGCTGGTAAGGAATCCGTCTGCAATGCGGGAGACCTGGGTTCAATCCCTGGGTTGGGAAGATCCCCTGGAGAAGGGAAAGGCCACCCACTCCATATTCTGGCCTAGAGAATTCCATGGACTGTTTCGTCCATGGGGTCACAAAGATTTGGACACAACTGAGTGACTTTCACTTTCAACCATTACTACTGCTGCTGCTGCTGCTGCTAAGTTGCTTCAGTTGTGTCCAACTCTGTGCGACCCCATAGATGAGAGACCACCAGGCTCCACTGTCCCTGGGATTCCCCAGGCAAGAACACTGGAGTGGGTTGCCATTTCCTTCTCCAATGCATGAAAGTGAAAAGTGAAAGTGAAGTCGCTCAGTCGAGTCCAACTCTTTGCAACCCCTTGGACTGCAGCCTACCAGGCTTCTCCATCCATGGGATTTTCCAGGCAAGAGTGATGGAGTGGGTTGCCACTGCCTTCTCCATCAACCATTACTAGTACCAAACTATTTATTTCCAGAGAGTCTCTGGCTGTTTTCTGAATAAACCCTTTAAATATCAATCTTTGATTCATAAAGTAATCACTCTCTGTCTTTAATCACGTAGAACCTTTATCAGTTTAGGTTATTCCACACCTCCTTTTATTCTTTCTTTTTTACTTTGGGTTGATTTTCTTTTCTTTTCTTTTATTGGAGTATAGTTGCTTTATAATGTCTTAGTTTCTGCTGTACAAGGAAGTGAATCAGCTGTAGTGTACATATATCCCCTCCCATGTAGACCTCCCTTCCCACCCCAGCCCGCATTTCACCCATCTAGGTTGTCATAGTCACTCAGCTGAGATTCTTGTGCTATGATAACCATAGTTAAATGTGCTAAGTGAAGAAATATGAACTATTTGTGTATCATCTCTACCTATCTTTTTGTAAGGATTCACTCTAGTTGTTCAGCCACTCAGTCGTGTCCGGCTCTTTGTGACCCTGATGGGTTGCAGCATGCCAGGCTTCCCTGTCCTTTACTATTTCCCTGTGTGTGCTCAGACTCATGTCCATTGAGTCAGTGATGCCATCCAACCATGTCAGCTTCTGTTGCCCCCATCTCATTCTTCCCTTCGTCTTTCCCAGCATCAAGGTCTTTTCCAGTGAGTTGGCTCTTTGCATCAGGTGGCCAAAGTATTAGAGCTTCAGCATCAGTCCTTCCAATGAATATTCAAGTGTTGATTTCCTTTAGAATTGACTAGTTTGATCTCCTTGCTGTCCAAGGGACTCTCAAGAGTCTTCTCTAGCACCACAGTTCAAAAGCATCAATTTTTTGGTGCTCAACCTTCTTTATGGTCCAACTCTCATATCCATACATGACTACTGGAAAAACTATAGCTTTGACTACATGGACCTTTGTCTTGGAAAGTGATGTCTCTGCTTTTTTTTTTTTTTCCTCCCTTTTTTTGCCACTTTATTTTTTAATTCAAGGATAATTGCTTTACAGAATTTTATGGTTTTCTGTCGAACATCAACAAGAATTAGCCATAGGTACACACCCATGTTTGCTCCCTCTTGAACCTCCCTTCCATCTCCCTCCCCATCCCACCCTTCTAGATTGTCACAGAGCCCCTGTTTGAGTTCCCTGAGTCATACAGAGAATTCCATTGGCTATCTATTTTACATATGGTATTGTAAGTTTAATATGCTGCCCAGGTTTGTCATAGCTTTTCTTCCTCATAGTGAGTGTCTTTCAATTCCATGGATGCAGTCATCATCCACAGTGATTTTAGAGCCCATAAAAATAAAAGTCTGTCACTATTTCCACCTTTTTCCATCTGTTTGCCATGAAGTGATGGGACTGGATGGCAGGATCTTAGTTTTTTGAGTGTTGAGTTTTAAGCAAGGTTTTTCACTCTCCTTTTTCACATTCATCAAGGGGCTTTGGTTCCTCTTTGCTTTCTGCCATTAAAATTGTATCATCCGCCTATCTGAGGTTGTTGATATTTCTCCTGGCAATCTTGATTCCAACTTGTGATTCATCCAGCCTAGCTTTTTATATGATGTACTCTGCATAGAAGTTAAATAAGCAGAATGACAATATACAGATTTGATGTGTTCCTTTTCCAATTTTGAATCCATCCATCGTTCCATTCACTCTAGTATGTTAGTTCACTTTACAAATGCCATTTTTCCTTGCATGAGTGTTTGCCTAATGTGAGTTTAGTAAAAATTTAAATGGAATTCTCACAATAAACAAATTGACTTGACACATTCAGTAAAACTTGCTAGTATTCTATTACTCTGTACTCTCACCATGTAATAAAGCAAGTGATTCTATAAGAGATGTGAAATTGTACAAACAAAAGTCTTGCACCTCACTACTCCTGATTTTGTTGTTATTGCTCATGTTCCCAATGGATACCATGTGAGTGAGCACTTAAAGATCATTGACCAAAGTTGTCTATATTCATCTCTACTTCTTTAACCAGAAGATCCAAAGTGTATGTTTCTCAAATTCTTTGAAAATAATAAAAATAAGAAAGATGAAAGGATGTTTTTTCAATTAGTACTGTATATATCTGAATAACATTTAGTTCAAATATCAATGGCTAAGGCAGAAATAAAATACATTATTTTATTATATGTTATGGCTGAAGGAGATTTGTGCTTAGTCATATTAGAAGTAACAATGCATAAAGGAAAGTGATATAAATATATATTTATAAACTATATTGAAATAATTGAATTTGTAATTCAGAAGCATTTATGTATTTCCCAGGCTTGCAGCATTTCATTTTGAACATCAGCAATCATTATTCTATTAGTTCATGGGAAAAGTAGCACACTGCTCACAATAATTACCCTCTTTTTTTTTTTGAAATATTCTTCTAGAGGACCTGATTCTGAGATAAAATGTTAGCTTATATAAAGGAGAATTTAATTAACACTGTTGAAAATTGACCAGTGGGAAAGAGAGAAAACTTGCAAAGTAGTAATGCCAATTTATAAAGAATAAAAATTGATTGTAAAATAGAAACCTTTAAAGGATATGTTAGTAGAGTATAATGGCAATTTAATTTCCTAATAAGAATGACCCACAGTTGTGTGGGTCAGGAGTCCAACATGGTCTGAATAGGTTTTCTGCTTGGGATCTTGCAAACCTGAAATCAAACGCCAGCCAGACTGTTCAAAGCTTTGTGAGAAAATCTACTTCTAAGTTCTTATAGGTTGTGGGCATAATTTAATTTCCTGTGGTTGTAGGACTAAAGACCTCCTTTCCTTCTTGGTTGACTGATCTTCTCCATGTCAACCTTATTTCTTGCTACATGGACCCTTCCATCAATGGGGAATTTCTCATTCATAAAATTCCTTTGAATTTCTCTGACTTGTCTTACTTTGACCTCTAGACTGTGATTTAAAATGCTTATATGATTAGATCAGTACCACTTGGATGATGTCCTTATTTTAAAGTCAGCTGATGTAGAAGTAACTAAATGTTTGAAACTCTTTTGCTGTTAATGTAATATAATCTTAGGAGTTATATTTTGTCATATTTACAGATTCTACCCACACTCTAGATGAGGAAGAGATTTGCAAAGAAAAGCATATTGGAGGCAATCTTAGAATTCTACCAATCATATTTGATATAGTCATTGCTTATCAGTATAATGTATGGGTAATTTTTAATTTACTGGGTGCTCCAGGGTTGCCTCCGGAGAAGGCAGTGGCACCCCACTCCAGTACTCTTGCCTGGCAAATCCCATGGATGGAGGAGCCTGGAAGGCTGCAGTCCATGGGGTCGCTGAGGGTCAGACACAACTGAGCGACTTCACTTTCACTTTTCACTTGCATGCATTGGAGAAGGGAATGGCAACCCACTCCAGTGTTCTTGCCTGGAGAATCCCAGGGATGGTGGAGCCTGGTGGGCTGCCGTCTATGGGGTCACACAGAGTCGGACACGACTGAAGCGACTTAGCAGCAGCAGCAGCATCCAGGATTGCCTCATTGTTTTTGTTGTTAATACCAGCTCTTTCTTTCTCTACTTACTTACCATTTTTGTGTTTATATCTAACATCCTACTTTCTACAAGTCTGTTGCTATTATTATAACTTTCTTCTTATCTGTGTTTAGAACAGATGAGACTTAGGAACCAACACACTGAGATTCCTACTTTTAGAAAGCAGCTAATGAATTCCTATGGAGGGTTATTCTTGGCCTCTCTTGGTCATTCAAAACTGTTTTGAGAAAACACAGTTAATTGTAAAAAGCTGTATTGTATTTAGGAATTGATAGGGCAGAAATCAAGTAATGAATTATATATTTTACCACAGGCTCCCCAACAACAGATTCTGAGGCACAGCTTAAACTTGGATGCAATACAAGGGAGACAAGAGTGAGTGAAAAATAGAAGAAAAAAAACTAGATAAGGAGGAAAAACAAATATAAGGTGGTTACTGAACTGGCCACAGTGTAAGAGAAAATATAGACTTTTATTTAGTCATGTGGGATATCTCCAGGCTGGCTGTATAGAGCCAATTAGTTGGATTGAAGAAGAGAAAGAAATTTATCTGCTAACATCTTCCTGTCACTTATTTTTTATTAGTCAAAGCTCCATCCTTGTACTTTTCAGATTGTTTTGGGGCTATGGGGCTTGGGATTTGGAAGTGGTAGGGGAAGCCAAGCTTCGTATCGATCTAGGTGTAGGTATTGCTGTAGCAGTGGAGGTGGTGTTGGAAGTTGTAACTTCACCCACCCGCCAGAGGAAGCCATGTCAGCTAGCACTAGTAGATTAGTTGTGGGTAATTGCTGGTGCTATTCATTGGGCAAGTGGATGAGCATCCAGGAGACAGTGACTATGGGAAAATACATCAGTTTAGTTCAGTTCAGTCACTCAATCGTGTCCGACTCTTTGCGACCCCATGAATCGCAGCACGCCAGGCCTCCCTGTCCATCAGCAACTCCGGGAGTTCACTTAGACTCATGTCCATCAAGTCAGTGATGCCATCCAGCCATCTCATCCTTTGTCGTCCCCTTCTCCTGCCCCCAATCCCTCCCAGCATCAGAGTCTTTTCCAATGAGTCAACTCTTTGCATGAAGTGGCCAAAGTACTGGAGCTTCAGCTTTAGCATCATTCCTTCCAAAGAAATCCCAGGGCTGATCTTCAGAATGGACTGCTTGGATCTCCTTGCAGTCCAAGGAACTCTCAAGAGTCTTCTCCAACACCACAGTTCAAAAGCATCAATTCTTCGACACTCAGCCTTCTTCACAGTCCAACTCTCACATCCATACATGACCACAGGAAAAACCATAGCCTTGACTAGATGGACCTTTGTTGGCAAAGTAATGTCTCTGCTTTTGAATATGCTATCTAGGTTGGTCATAACTTTTCTTCCAAAGAGTAAGCGTCTTTTAATTTCATGGCTGCAGTCACCATCTGCAGTGATTTTGGAGCCCCAAAAATAAAGTCTGACACTGTTTCCACTGTTTCCCCATCTATTTCCCATGAAGTGATGGGACCAGATGCCATGATCTTACTTTTCTGAATGTTAAGCTTTAAGCCAACTTTTTCACTCTCCACTTTTACTTTCATCAAGAGGCTTTTTAGTTCCTCTTCACTTTCTGCCATAAGGGTGGTGTCATCTGCATATCTGAGGTTATTGATATTTCTCCCAGCAATCTTGATTCCAGCTTGTTTCTTCCAGTCCAGTGTTTCTCATGATGTACTCTGCATAGAAGTTAAATAAGCAGGGTGACAATATACAGCCTTGACGCACTCCTTTTCCTATTTGGAGCCAGTCTGTTGTTCCATGTCCAGTTCTAACTGTTGCTTCCTGACCTGCATACAGATTTCTCAAGAGGCAGGTCAGGTGGTCTGGTATTCCCATCTCTCAGAATTTTCCACAGTTTATTGTGATCCATATAGTCAAAGGCTTTGGCATAGTCAATAAAGCAGAAATAGATGTTTTTCTGGAACTCTTTTGCTTTTTCCACGATCCAGCAGATGTTGGCAATTTGATCTCTGGTTCCTCTGCCTTTTCTAAAACCAGCTTGAACATCAGGAATTTCATGATTCACGTATTGCTGAAGCCTGGCTTGGAGAATTTTGAGCATTACTTTACTAGCATGTGAGATGAGTGCAATTGTGCGATAGTTTGAGCATTCTTTGGCATTGCCTTTCTTTGGAACTGGAATGAAAACTGACCTTTTCTAGTCCTGTGGCCACTGCTGAGTTTTCCAAATTTGCTGGCATATTGAGTGCAGCTCTTTCACAGTGTCATCTTTCAGGATTTGAAATAGCTCAGCTGGAATTCCATCACCTCCACTAGCTTTGTTCATAGTGATGCTTTCTAAGGTCCACTTGACTTCACATTCCAGGATGTCTGGCTCTAAATGAGTGATCACACCATCATGATTATCTGGGTCATGAAGATCAGGACTTCCCTGGTGGCTCAGACGGTTAAGCGTTTGTCTACAATGTGGGAGACCAGGGTTCAATCCCTGGATTGGGAAGGTCCCTGGAGAAGGAAATGGCAATCCATTCCAGTACTATTGCCTGGAAAATCCCATGGACAGAGGAGCCTGGTAGGCTACAGTCCATGGGGTCGCAAAGAGTCATACACGACTGAGTGATCTTCTTCAATGGCACCCTCCAAGAGGACTTATGCCAAGATGCATCTTTAAATATTTAAGAGTCTTTAAATAATCTTTCAGGATTATTTGTAATATGTAAGTATGCCTTTGATAGGACGCAGGTCACAGTTAGAACTCCTGAAATGTTTATGAAGTTTAATTTTTATATAGAATATCCTCCTTTGTTCTCAGATGTGAAGTGAAGTGCAGTGAAAGTCTTCAGTCATGTCCAACTCTTTGCGACCCATGAACTATACAGTCCACAGAATTTTCCAGGTCAGAATACTGGAGTAGGTAGCAGTTCCCTTCTCCAGGGGAATCTTCCCAACCCAGGGATCGAACCCAGGTCTCCTGCATTGCAGGTGGATTCTTTACCAGCTGAGGTTCTCAGATAGTCCTTTCAAAATTTAGATAGCTTTTTTTTTTTTTAAGATGGGGAAATTAACCAAGCATAATTAATGTGATATATCATTCCTTTGGACATCCTTTGTTAGCTGAGTCCTAGAGTTTTACTGAAAGGCATCAGTCTTGTGGATGTGTTGCTTTTCAAATATGAGCATTCCTAGGTCAATATTCTTTACCGTGGAGACAAAAGCCAGTTGTCTATTTTCACATGATTACTGTAATAGCAGAATCTGAGATTAGTATTTACATAATCCTTCTTAGACAAAGATTTTGTTATTATTTTTTTTGCTATTGTTAGTAGGATCAGTGTAGGGTTGAACTCAGGTTCTCCAATAAGGCTTGTTGGACTTTCTAAGCTAAAAGGGTTAAGAACAAACAGATGTATTTAATCTCTGATGTTTCTTCTGATTCTGTGATTCTGTTGTACTAAATCAACTGATATGCTGGCTAGTTATTCTCAGCTCCTGCCTTTAAAATATTTAAGGTAGGTTCCATGACTTCAACACTGACATTCTTATTCGCAAGTTTAGATATATTCATATGTCTTCAATGGCGAGGCTGGGGATCCCTGAGCCTTTGGAGGTTCCTGGGCGGTGGATCAGCCCCAGGGCAGCCAGCGGCAGCAGAGAGGCCGGGAGCCCTCCACTCCTGAGCATCCTCAACATTCGTCAGCTCCAGTCAAAAAATCCAGCAGCTCCTTTGCTCAGGCCCTGGGGCGGCACATTGACCAATACCCAGTAGCCAGTAAAGGTTTGGTGGTTGTTGTTCAGTTGCTCATTCATGTCTGATGTTCTGCAACCCTATAGACTGCAGCGTGCCAGGCTTCCCCAGTCTTTCACCAGCTCCCTGACTCTGCTCAAAGTCATGTCCTTTGAGTCAGTGATGCCATCCAACCATCTCATCCTCTGTCGACCCCTTCTTCTCCTGCCTTCGATCTTTCCAAGCATCACGGTCTTTTCAAATGAGTCAGCTCTTCACATCAGGTGGCCAAAGTGTTGGAGCTTCAGCTTCAGCATCAGTCCTTCCAATGAATATTCAGGGTTGATTTCCTTTAGATTGACTGGTTTGATATCCTTGCAATGCAAGGGACTCTCAAGAGTCTTCTCCAACACCACAGTTCTAAAGCATCAATTCTTCGGCTCTCAGCCTTCTTTCTGGTCCAACTCTTACATCCATACATGACTACTGGAAAAACTGTAGCTTTGATTATATGGACTTTTGTTGGCAAAGGCCTCTGCTTTTTAATACACCACCTAGGTTTGTCATAGCTTTTCTTCCAAGTGGTAAGCATCTTTTAATTTCATGGCTGCAGGCACCACCCACATTTTAGAGCCCAAGAAAATAAGGTCTGTCACTGTTTCCGTTGTTTCCCCGTCTGTTTGTCATGAAATGATGGGACCGGATGCCGTGATCTTCGTTTTTGGCATGTTGCATTTTAAGTCAGCTTGTTCTCTTTCCTCATTCACCTTCATCAAGAGGCTCTTTAGTTCTTCTTTGCCTTCTGCCATAAGGATGGTGTCATCTGCATATCTGAGGTTATTGATATTTCTCCCAGCAATCTTGATTCCAGCTTGTGCTTCATCCAGCCTGCAATTTCTCATGATGCACTCTACATGCAAGTTAAATAAGCAGGTTGACAATATATAGACTTGACGTACTCCTTTCCCTATTTTGAACAAGTCCATTGTTCCATGTCCAATTCTGACTGTTCCTTCTTGACCTGCATACAGGTTTCTCAGGAGGCAGGTAAGATGGTCTGGTGTTACCGTCTCTTTGAGAATGTTCCATAGTTTGTTGTGATCCACACAGTCAAAGAATTTAGCATAGTCAATGAGGCAGAAGTAGATGTTTTTCTGGAATTTTCTTGCTTCTTCTATGATCCAACAGATGTTGGCAATTTAATCTCTGTTTCCTCTGCTGTTTCTAAATCTAGCTGGCACATCTGGAAGTTCTTGGTTCACATACTATTGAAGTCTAACTTGAAGGATTTTGAGTATTACCTTGTTAGCATGTGAAATACCTGCAATAGTCTGGTAGTTTGAACATTCTTTGGCATTGTCCTTCTCTTGGATTGGAATGAAAACACATATTTTCCAGTCCTGTATCCACTGATTTTTCCAAATTTGCTGTCATATTGAGTGTAGCACTTTAACAGTATCATCTTTTAGGATTTTGAATAGCTCAGCTTGAATTCCATCACCTCCACTGGCTTTGTTTGTAGTGATGATTCCTAAGACCCACTTAACTTCGTACTCCAGGATGTCTGGCTCTAGGTGACTGATCACATGATTGTGGTTAACTGAATCATTAAGATGTTTTCTGTATAGTTTGTTTGTGTATTCCTGCCACTTCTTCTTAATATCTTCTGCTTCTGTTAGGTCCATACCATTTCTGTCCTTTATCATGCCCATCTTTGCATGAAATGTTCCCTTGGTATCTGTAATTTCCTTGAAGAGATCTCTGGTCTTTCCCAGATTATTGTTTTCCTCTCTTTCTTTGCAGTGTTCACTTAGGAAGGCTTTCTTACCTCTCCTTGGTATTCTGCATTCAGATGGGTATATCTTTCCTTTCCTAGACCAGTGAAAGTTTAAACACTCAAGAGGATCAACAGTGGGGCTGCCAGTAGCTGGGCATATCCTACGGCTATGTGGAATAGCTGAAGGCCGTGTCCCTGCTTGTCTGGGCCTGAGAAAACATTGTCCACTGGAGAAGGGAATGGAAAATCACTGTCTTGCCTTTAGAACCCTATGAAAAGTATGAAATATGACACCAAAAGATGAGCGTTCCAGATTGGTAGGTTTCCAGTATGCTACTGGAGAAGAGCAGAGAAATAGCTCCAGAAAGAATGAGGAGGCTAAGCCAAAGAAGAAATGACACCCAGTTGTGCATGTCTGGTGATGAAAGTAAAGTCTGATGCTGTAAAGAACAATATTGCATAGGAACCTGGAATATTAGGTCCATGAATCAAGGTAAACTGGACGTGGTCAAACAAGAGATGGCAAGAGTGAGCATTGACATTTTAGGAAGCAGTGAACTAAAATGGAGGGGAATGGAGCAAATTTAATTCAGATGACCATTATATCTATTACTGTGGGCAAGAATTCCTTAGAAGAAATGGAGTAGCCCTCTCATGGTCAAAAAAAGAGTCCAAAATGCAGTTCTTGGGTGCAGTCTCAAAAATCAACATAATGATCTCGGTTCAGTACGAAGGAAAACCATTCAACATCACAGTAATACAAGTCTATGCCCCAACCACTAATACCAAAGAAGCTGAAGTTGAACAACTCTATGAAGTGTGAAGTGCTCTAGGTGAGTGACCACCATCATGGTTATCTGAGTCATTAAAACCATTTTTTTTATAGTTCTTCTGTGTATTCTTATCACCTGTTATTTTTTTCTGCTTCTGTTAGGTCCTTACTGTTTCTGTCCTTAATGTGCCCATTCTTGCATGAAATGTTCCCTTGATATCACGTTTTCTTGAGGAGATCTCTAGTCTTTCCCATTATACTGTTTTCCTCTATGTCTTTGCATTGATCCCTTAGGTCAGGGCCAGGGATATAGGTCCTTGGAATATATAAGTACATCTATGAAGGAGTGGGGCACCCAAGGAGAGCACCAAGGACTGGTCGTACTATGCTGTGCTTAGTCACTCAGTCATGTCCGATTCTGCAACCTCATGGACTGTAGCCCACCAGGCTCCTGTGTCCATGGGGATTCTCAAGGCAAGAATACTGGAGTGGGTTGCCATCTCCTCCTCCAGGGGATCTTCCCAGCCCAGGGATCAAACCTAGGTCTCCCGCATTACAGGCAGATTCTTTACCATCTGAACCACCAGTGAAGCCCAGTTGTACTGTGGGTGGCACCAAAATTTAATAAGCAGACTGAGGAAAAAATACTTATGATGGTTGTAAGCAAGAAATCAAGGTGATGGAGGTGGAAAATCAGGTGAGTACTTACTTGAAAACTAATGCCTAAGAGTTTCAATACTAAGTACAGTTGGCCTGCCATATCCCTGGGTTCTGCATACACTGATTCAACCAACAATGGATCAAAATGGTTCAAAACGAGAAAAAAATTCTAGAAATTTTCAAAAAGCAAAACTTGAACTTGCCACATACTGGCAACTAGTTTCATAGCACTTGCATTGTATTAAGTATTATAAATAGTCTAGCTGTGATTTAAAGTGTGTGGCTGGATGTATATAGGTTATATTGGAGAAGGAAATGGCAGTGCACTCCAGTATTCTTGCCTGGAGAATTCCATGGACAGAGGAGCCTGGTGGGCTGCAGTCCACGGGGTCACAAAGAGTCGGATACGACTGAGTGAGTAACACTACTGCTATATAGGTTATATGCAAATGTTGTATTATCTTATATAAGGGGCTTGAACGTGAGAGATCCTGGCATCCTTGGGGATTCTAGAATTAATCTCTTCATGGGTGCTGAGGGACAGCTGTACTCAGTACTGCCGTATATCGCCAAGAGAGAGGTTTCGTAAGTAAGAACTCTTGGTCCTGTGCCACAGCCTGATCTTGTGGTTTTCTCATATCTGCAGCATATGTTGTCTAAAATAGTCATCTGTTTCTTGAAATGTAAATACTCCAGAAGAAGATTTGCCATTCTAACCTTCACCCTCCAACACCTTGTAAAGGACAAACCAGTTGAGCTACAGTGTGTTGTGAATTGCCCTTGTGTGCTTCATAGGGTTAGAGTAATACCGATGGGCCCTGGTTTATAGTTGTTCACCTGGTGTCACAGGGCCTCATTGACATGAGACCTCAAAAGTGCCCTGATTTGGGATGGTAAATTGTATAGGCACCCTATTTTAGGTTCCTGTTGACAGAATATTTCTTTCACATCTGAAGCTGGGGAGCTGGTTGATAAGCATGTCTCTTAACCAGTTCTTGATAACTTTTATTCATTAACCAGATGCTTATTCCCTTCTGTTATAATCCTAAATCAGCTTTCTGATAATCCCTTTATTTCACCAAACTTTACATGAAACAGAAGTTTTATAGGGTGATAATGTGCAAAATTTGAAAAGTTGGACAAGTAACATTGGAAACGTGGCACTTTCAAATTTTCTCTTAGAGACTGACAAGGCACAAGTGGAGGCTTGGTAAAGCTTTTCTAAAGCCAAACTAATAATAGTATATTGTCCTAAAACATTTTGGGAACTTGATTCATGTTTACTTAAATGTAAAATAAGTATAAATTAAGAAAAAGATTTTTAACTTTGAAATAAGCCAAACTTGGTTATGAATAGTGATTTTGATAGATTTAGAGTGAATCAGAACATTTCATCTATACAGATATATTATTTAGAAATTCCCAGTCAAATGTGTAACATTGGGCTAAACATAACAAGTTGTGCATTTTGCTCATAAAACCTGTGTCTCAGGTAACTTATTAAAAGCTCTGAGAAGAATTTGCTAATATTACTTCACAGCCAAGAAAAGGGAATTCATATTGAAGAATTATCATAAAACAAACATATATCTGTTTACTTAGGAATTTCAGAGATAAGAATAGATGCCATCTGAGATGTTTGCATCTAAAGCTTATTGTTTTCTCTCATCATTTCGCTACCAGTTTTTGGTACCATCTGGATAGAATAAAGTGTTTTGTTGTTGGTATAATTGAGACAATCTTAGGTTTCATAAAATTCTCTTAAAATAACCAAATTTTAAAGGGATTATAAGTATTGAAAAATCAGTTTGTGACCTTTATAACTAGAATCCTATTTTTAATTACTCGTTTTCTCATCAGGAAAAACAATCTGAAAGTGTTTTGGTCAAAGATATGAAACTGCCTTTTCTCTGCTTCGAGTCACTGAAGCCAAAGTCAGCCTTGGTGTCTCTCATTCTGAGCTACTGTTAGTAGCTTGTAGCATGCAGTGTACACACTGCCTAGCTTACTGATTTATATTAGAATTGTGGATGTCTTTGCTCTTATTTTACATGGTTGAGTACGTTTCTCTTCTTATATCAGCTTATATATTACTTTGTATTAGTAAAAGCAGGGTCTGCAGTATAACTTGTTACCATATTATGGTAACCTATAAACTTTTTACAAGTACAGTTTCTACTCAAAATAACCTTTATTTGAAGTGTTAGTTGCTCAGTCATGTCTGACTCTTTGCAACTCCTGGACTGTAGCCCAGGGCAGGCTCCTCTGTCCATGGGATTTCCAGGTAAGAATACTGGAGTGAGTTGCCATTTCCTTCTCCAGGGAACCTTCCCAACCAAGGGATTGAACCCTGGACTCATGAATTGCAGGCAGATTCTTTATCATCTGAGCCACCTGGGAAGCCCCCTTTATTTGAAAGACAGTATAATTAATGTATGTCATTAATGATTGTTTTATTAACTATTAAAAGTTATATGATATGCCAGTCTAGCTTAATTAACACATCTTTTTTTGTAAATATAGTACAGGAAATTAAAATACATTTCCGATTTTGCTGATTTTAAACCTTGTAAATCATAATGATCATTTCTCTGCTTAGGAACATGGTCCAGATAGAAATCCTTCCCAGATTTGAAGTGCCTGTTTCTTTGATATTTATGCAATTCAGAATTTAAAAGAATAATGTAACTAACCTCCCTACCCCTAAGTGATGAGCGTTGTTGATGGTGTGTGCGAGGCAGCTTTTCTGTCTATTCTGGGCAGTATAAATTTAATGCGTTGTTTTCAAGTATGTCGTGTGTCCAGATGCCACAACAATCTGTGCATCAGAAAGGCATTAAAATAAAAGTAAAATATTTGTTGATATTTTTTTATGAAGACCAGTGAATTTGTGGTGCATTATGTTTGGATTAACTAATTCTATTAGGTTTCAGGAAAAAAAGGACCTTGTTTTCTTATAGCCATTTGAAACATTTTATAATATGAATTTATAATAATATTCTGCCCTCACCACCTACCCCATACCTACTTCTCCCACTATATTACCTATTTCTGTTGATGATGGTATCATATCTCTAACCCAGTATTTTGCCAAGTATGGTCCACATAACAAATGAGTTTGAAAACTCTGACATGGAGTTGGTGCTTGTTTAAAATGCAGCTTCCTTGACCCCTGCCCAACATTACTGACCAGGTATCTCTGAAGAGTGCGACCTGGGACTTTGGTTTTTAATTATGACTCTACTTTTAAAGCACAGTTGGCTTCCCCATTTCCTCTGCATCGTGCCCCCATCCAGGGTGTTCTCATAGTCTAAATGTCGAATACCAAACTGTCACTTCCTACCCACTTGCTGCATTCCTCCCCTAGTGGGTTGCCTTTGAATGTAATTTGGCTTTTTAAAAGCTTATTAACTATGTTCAAACCTTCTAGTCTTTCTAATATCATTAAAAAGTATCTGATTTACTCACCACATTGCACAATACCCTTTTATAACTTTCTGTTGAATTCAGAAAAAGCCTGAGGTTCCAGCTGGTCCTGAAAAGCTTCCACAAGGCAAACTGTCCACTCAGCCTCTCCTGAAGAGGCCAGAAGGTCTCATGGTCCCGGTGCAGCCTTCGCATCTACTTCTAGCAGTGTTCCGCAAATGCTCCCACAGAGGAGAATTACCCAACAGCTGGTTAAAAAGAAAACTAGTGTCTTTCAAATGTAATGGCCTAAACAAACAAACAGAAAAACCCCTGGAGATTCCTGGACCTTAGCCCTTGGGATTCCTGGGGCCCAGGAATCTACATTTTTGCTGGTGATGGAACACATTTTGGGAAATACTGGGCTAGGGCCTCTAGTCGCTCCTGGTGAATTTGTGTGCCTAGTTAGACTGTTGAGTCCCGAGCCTTTTCTCTGGAACTGAGATCCTCAGGTCTGGGCAGCAGATTCTTCCCACTGGTACTGGGATCTCCCATGTTTACCCAGGTCTCAGCTGACTGCTGGGAGGCCTGAGTACTCCATGCAAATTTGAGATGAGTTGGTTCAATATACTCTAGATTCTTGGTATCTTCGTTCACCATTTGGTGTTTTCAGTTGCTAAGTTGTGTCCAACTCTGGCAAGCCCATGGACTGTAGCCTGCCAGGCTCCTCAATCCATGGGATTCTCCAGGCAAGAATACTGGAGTGGGTTGCTATTTCCTTCTCCAGGGGATTTTCCTGACCCAGGTATTGAACCCGGGTCTCTTGCATTGCAGGCAGATTCTTTACCAACTGATCTATGAGGGAAGCCCTCATTCACTGTTTAAGATGACCTATTTGACCATTTGTCCTCCCTTTAACACATATGCATCCCATTATTTTGTGGCTTATTTGTTTTTGTTTTTCTTTTTTTTTCAGACCAGTCTTTTGCTACTTCCTTGTCTCTCTACAATTTTCTTTATGTCCCTCTTGAACCCCATACTTTCTCAAGCAGTTATTACTTTTACCTCTTGATGTTAATTGAAACCTTATTCTTGTCATAGACACCATTTCCCTGAAGCTTTTTAAAGCAGCGGCTATTCTTTCTTTAACCCTCCACATACCCGTGGATTAAGAGTCCGTTGTTACCTTTTTATTTCTTTATTACTGATTCTAGACCGTTTCCTTTTCCGTGCATATGGAGTGACGAGTGAAACAAAAGACCTGGCTCCTTTGTGGTTCATCCCGTTAGATGTGGTGCTGTTTACCGCTCTTCTTTGCTGTTATCTGTGGACATTCAGCTTCCCTGGTGGCTCAGAGGTTAAAGCGTCTGCCTCTAGTGCGGGAGAGAGTCTCCCTGTCTTAGCTTTTCCTTCCATCCGAGCTCCAGCTGTACCACCCTGCTGGTGCCTTCATTATTCATATGTATCAAAGTATGTATTATTCTGGTCTCACCTTTCCTTATCAGCCATAATGTTTTTCTATCATTTTAGTCACCCTCTATCATAACCTACTCCATCTCAATGATAACATAAATCACCTCACATGTTCTATTAATAACCTTTAGTTCTTCTTGAGTGAAATAAGACTTTGGTAATTTGGCTTCATCCAAATCTTTTAAGTCCAAAAATCAATCTGCTTTCTTCTTAACTCTTAAATTGCTGCTATCTCCACTTCTTTTTTTTTAAAAGATACTGTTTATTTTATTTTAATTAATTTTTTTAAAATTTTGTATTAAGTATAGCCAATTAACAATATTGTGATAATTTCAAGTGGACAGCAAAGGGACTCAGCCATAGATAAACATATGCATCTGTTCTCTGAAAACTCCCCTCCCATCTAGGCTGCCACATAACATTGAGCAGAGTTTCCTGTGCTATGCAGTAGGAGTTATTGGTTATTCATTTTTAAATATAGCAGTGTTTACATGTCAGTCACAAACTCCCTAAATATCTCTTCCCCCTTTACTTCTCCCACAGCAACCATAAGTTCATTCTGTAAGTCTGTTGAGTCTGTTTTCATTCCTTTTTGTATTCTGCATGTGAGAGATGCCATATGATATTTCTCCTTCTCTAACTTACTTGAGTATGACAATCCCTAGGTCCACCCATGCTGCTGAAAATAACATTATTTTGTTTATTTTATGACTGAGTAATATCCAACTGTATATGTGTACCATGTCTTCTATATCCATTCCTCTGTCAATGGGCATTTAGGTTGTTCTATGTCTTGGCCATTGTAAACAGCGCTGTGACAAATATTGGGGTGCATGTATCCTATGTTTTTTCTCTGGATATATGCCCAGCAGTGGGAATGCAGGGTCATATGGTACCTCTGTTTTTAGTTTTTAAAGTACCACCAAATTCTGCATTGGATGTACCAATTTACATTCCCACTAACAGTGTAGGAGGGTTCCCTTCTCTCCACACCCTCTCCAGCATTTATTATTTAATAGATTTTTTTGAGATAGCTATTTTAACTGGTATGAGGTGATAGCTCATTGTAATTTTGATTTGCAGTTCTCTAGTGATTGTAGCCATGAAATTAAAAGATGCTTCCTCCTTGGGAGGAAAGTTATGACCAACCTAGATAGCATATTCAAAAGCAGAGACATTACTTTGCCAACAAAGGTCCATCTAGTCAAGGCTATGGTTTTTCCAGTGGTCATATATGGATGTGAGAGTTGGACTGTAAAGAAAGCTGAGCGCCGAAGAATTGATGCTTTTGAACGGTGGTGTTGGAGAAGACTCTTGAGAGTCTGTTGGACTGCAAGGAGATCCAACCAGTCCATCCTAAAGGAGACCAGTCCTGGGTGTTCTTTGGAAGGAATGATGCTAAAGCTGAAACTCCAGTACTTTGGCCAACTCATGCGAAGAGTTGACTCATTGGAAAAGACTCTGATGCTGGGAGGGATTGGGGGCAGGAGGAGAAGGGGACGACAGAGGATGAGATGGCTGGATGGCATCACTGACTCGATGGACGTGAGTTTGAGTGAACTCTGGGAGTTGGTCATGGACAGGGAGGCCAGGCGTGCTGCAATTCATGGGGTCACAAAGAGTCGGACATGACTGAGTGACTGAACTGAACTGAACTTAACTGAATAATTACCAGTGCTCAACACCTTTTCATGTGCCTCTTGGCCATCTTTGTATATTTTTTGGAGAAATGCCTATTTATGTCTTTTGCCCATTTTTTGATTGGGTTGATTGTTATGATGATAGTTAAGCCTCATGAGCTGTTTGTAGATTTTGGAGACTAATCCCTTCTCAGTCACATCATTTACAAATATTTTATCCCAGTCTGTGGGTTCTCTTTTCACATAGTTTATTGTTTCTTTTCTGTGAAAAACTTTAAGTTGGTCCAATTTGTTTATTTTTGTTTTTATTTCCATTATTCTGGGGGATGGATTGAAAAAAATATTGCTGCAATTTATGTCAGAGAGTGTTCTACCTGTTCTCCTCTAGGAGTTTTACAGTGTCTGGTCTCATATTTAGGTCTTTAATCCATTTCAAGCTTATTTTTATGTATGGTGTAAAAGAATGATCTAATTACATTTTTCTTTTTTCATATGGCTGTTTTCCCAGCACCAGCTATTGAACAGACTATCATTTCAACATTGTGTAATCATGCCTTCTTTGCTGTATGTTAATTGTGTGGGGTTATTTTTAGGCTTTCTTTCATGTTCCATTGATCTATATTTATATTTTTGTGCTGATACCATGCTATTTTGATGACTATGGTTTTGTCATATAGTCTGAAGTCAGGGAGCTTATTCCTCCAGCCTGCTTTTCTTTCTCAGGATTGCTTTGTCTATTAGGGATCTTTTGTGTCTCCATGTAAATTTTAAGACTTTTTTTTTCTTTGTTCTAGTTCTGTGAATAATCCCATTGGTAATTTGATAGGGATTACATTGAATCTGTAGATTGCCTTGGGCAGTATAGCTGTTTTGACAATACTGATTCTTTCAGTCCATGAACATGGTATGTCTTTCCATTTGTTTGTTTCTTCTTTGATGTCTTTCATTAGTATCTTACAGTTTTTCAGAGTACAAGTCTTTTGTTTCTCCTAGCTAAGTTTATTCCTAGGTATTTCATTATTTTTGATATAATAATAAATGGAGTTGTTTCTTGAAATTTTCTTTCTGATCTTTTGTTGTTAGTGTATATAAATGCAACAGATTTCTGTGTATTAATTTTGTAAACTACACTTTTACCAAATTCATAGATGAGCTCTATAGGTTTGTGGTAGCACATTTAGTATCTTCTGTGTACAGTATCATGTCACTTGCAAACACTGACAATTTAACTTCTTTTCCAGTTTGTATTCTTTTTATTCTCTGATTGCTGTAGCTAGGATTTCCAAAACTGTTGAATAGAAGTGGCAAGAGTGAACATCCTTGTCTTGTTTCTGTTCTTAGAGGAAATGATTTCAGCTTTTCACCACTGAGTATGATGGTAGCTGTAGGTTTTTTTGTATGGCCTTTATAATGTTGAGGTGTGTTCCTTCTGTGCCCACTTTCTGGAGAGTTTTTATCATAAATCGGTGCTGAATTTTGTTAAAAGCTTTTTATATACCTATTGAGATGATTATATGGTTTTTATTCTTCAGTTTGTTGATGCAGTTTATCATAATCATTTTGTAAATATTGAAAAATTATTGCACTCCTGGGATAAATCACACTTGATTATGATGTATGATCTCTTTAATGTATTGTTGAATTCAGGTTGCTCATATTTTGTTGGGGATTTTTGCATCTATGTTCATCAGTAGTATTGGTATATAATTTCCTTTTTGTGTGGTATCTTTGTCTGGTTTTGGTATCAGGGGTATGGTGGTCTTAGAGAATGAGTTTTGGAGTTTTATTTTCTCTGTAGTGTTTTGGAATGGTTTAGGAATAGGTGTTAGTTGTTCCCTAAATGTTTGATGGAAGTCTCTTGTGAAGCCTCAGGTCCTGGACTTTTGTTTGTTGGGATTTTTAAAATCATAGTTTCAATTTCAGTGCTTGTGATTAATCCTTTTATATTTTGTATTCCTGATTCAGTATTGGGGGACAGTATCTCTCTAAGAATTTTTTCACTTCTCCAAGGTTGTCCACTTTATTGGCATTAAGTTGTTTGTAGCGATCTCTTATAATCCTGTGTATTTCTCTGGGGTCAGTTTTAACTTCTCCTTTTTCATTTCTTATGTTATTGATCTGAATTTTCTCCCCTTTTCTCTCGATGAATCTGGCTAAAAGTTTATGAATTTTATCTTTTCAAAAAACGAACTTTTGCTTTCATTCATCTTTGTTGTTTTCTTTGTCTCTCTTTCATTTATTTTTGCTCTAATCTTTATGCTTTCTTTCCTTCTACTAACTTTGATTTTGTTTGTTCTTTCTCTAGTTTTTTTTTAGGTATAAGGTTAGGTTGTTTATTTGAGACGTTTCTTGTTTCTTGGATACTGTATTGCTATAAACTTTCCTCTTAGATCTGCTTTTGCTCCATACCCGTAGGTTTTGAATCCTTGTGCTTTCATTTTAGTTTTTCTCATAGTGTATTTTTATTTCCTCTTTGATATCTTTAGCGATTCATTGACGAGTAGATATTTCTATAGTCTTTTTCTTGTAGTTTACTTCTAATCTCATAGTGTTGTGACCAGAAAAGACACTGGATGTGATTTTAGTTTTCTTAACTTTACCAAGGCTCACCTTGTGACCTAGTATGTGATCCACCCTGGAGAATATTCTGTGTGCATGTGAGAAGTAGTCTGCTGCTTTTGGATGGAATGCTCTGTAAATATCAATTAATTTCATCTGGTCCAATGTGTCACTTAAGGCCTTTGTTTCCTTTTTAATTTTCTGTCTGGATGATCTGTCCACTGATGAAAGTAGGATGCTAAAGACACCCACTGTTACTGTGTTACTGTCAGTTGCTCCATTTGTGGTTGTCAGTATTTGCCTTACCTATTGAGATGCTTCTATATTGGGTGCAAATATATTTACAGTATTATATCTTCTTGAACTGATTTCTTGATCATTATATAATGTCCTTTTTTGTTTTAACAGTCTTTGTTTTAAAGTCTATTTTGTTTGATATGAGTATTTCTACTCCAGCTTTCTTTTGGTATCTATCTGTGTAGAATACCTTCTTCCATCTCCTAACTTTCAGTCTGTATGTGTCCCTAGGTTTGAGGTCCATCTCTTGTAGATAGCATATATAGACAGCATACTTGTAGGCACATCTTGGTTTTGTATCCACTTATCTAGTGTATGTCTTTTGGTTTCATTAAATGATGCATTTAATCTATTTACATTTAAAGTAATTTTCAGTATGTATGTTTCTGCCCATTTTCTTGTTTTGGGTTTGTTTTGTAGGTGTTTTTCTTATTTCATATTTCCTTCTCAGAAAAGTTCCTTCAGAGTTTGTTGTAATGTCAGTTGAGTGGTGCTGAAATCTCCTAACTTTTGATTGTCTGTAAACCTTTTGATTTCTCTGTCAATTCTGAATGAGAGCCTCACTGGTTAGCATGTTCTTGGTTGTAAGTTCTTTGCTTTCATCACTTTGAATATATCATGCCATTTCCTTCTGGCTTGCAGAATTTCTGCTGAGGAACCAGTTGTTAACCTGGTGGAAATTCCCTATGTTGTCATTTTTCCACTATTGTTTTTAATATTTTATCTTTGTTTTCTCCTTCTGGGACCTCCGTAATGTGAATGTTGGTGCATTTAATATTGTCCCAGCAATCTCTTAGACTGTCTTCCTGTCTTTTCATTCTTTTTCCTTTGTTCTGAGGCAGCAATTTCCACCATTCTCTCTTCCAGGTCACTGATACATTCTTCTGCCTCAGTTATTCTGCTATTGATTCCTTCTAGTGTATTTTTCATTTCAGTTATTGTATTGATCATCTCTGTTTGTTCTTTAGTTTTTCTAGACCTTTGTTAAACGTTTCTTGTATCTTCTCTCTCTTTGCTCCCATTCATTTTCTGAGATGGTGGATCATCTTCACTTTCATTATTCTGAACTTTTTTCCTGGAACATTGACTACCTTTGCTTCATTTAGTTGTTTTTCTGGGATTTTATCTTGTTCCTTCATTTTGGACATAATCCTTTGAATTTTCTTTTCTTTTTTTTTTTTTTTAAACTTTCTGTGATTGTGGTTTTAGCTTGAAGGCTGCAGGATTTTAGTTCTTGCTTCTGCTGTTTGCCTGCTGGTAGATGAGGCTAAGAGGCTTGTGCAAGCTTCCTGATGGGAGGGACTGGCAGTGGATAGAACTGGGTTTTGTTCTGGTGGGCAGGGCCATGCTCAGCGAAACTTTAATCTGCTTGTCTGCTGATAGGTGTGGCCATTCTCCATCCCTATTAGTTGTTTGACCAGAGGCTACCCAGCTCTGGAGTCTGCAGGGTCTGTGGTAGGGTGACTTCCAGGAGGGCTCCTGCCAACAGGTACTTCCTAGGACTTCTGTTGCTGGTGCCCTTGTCCCTGTGGTGAGCCACTGCTGCCCCATGCCTCTGAAGGAGACCCTCCAACACTAGCCAATAGGTCTTCAGTTTTCTGTGGGATTACCACTCCTTTGCCTCGGGTCTTGGTTTGCACAAGATTTTGTATGTGCTCTGCAAGAGTAGAGTTTCTATTTCCTCCAGTCCTGTGGAAGACCTGCAGTCAAATCCCACCGGCCTTCAAAGTCAGAGTTCCTGGGGTTTCCTAGTCCCTTTGTAGGACCCCTTGCTGGGAAGCCTGACATGGAGCTCAGAATCTTCACAACAGGAGAACTTCTGTGATCTGTTCTCTAGTTCTAGGATGCACCTGGTGAGTATGGGATTTAATTTTATCATGATTGTGCCCCTCCTCCCACCTCATTGCAGTTTCTCCTTTGTCTTTGGAAATAGGGTATCGTTTGGTGGGTTCCAATATCTGCCTGTCAATAGTTGTTCAGTAGTTAATTGTGATTTTGACGTTCTTGCAGGAGGAGAGTGTACATCCTTCTACTCTGCTACTCTGAACCAATCTTCACCTCTTTTTCTATCTTTAAACTCCTTGATACATTATTTCCCCTACTTTATATAGTATCCTAGTCTTTTTTGCTCTACTGTCCTTCTCTTATGCCTGTCAGAGAAAATTGAAACTTTGCTTGATCCAGCTGTCTACCCCTCCCCTAAACCAGCAATGCACAACTGAGCACTCAGAAATACCTTATTTCCATTCATGTAGTTTGCTGCTACCATGGATTCATGGTTACCAAATTAATGCAGTCTCATAATGTTACTGATTTATCCTATTTTCCCTAGACATCTCTTTCCATTTCTCCACAACAGAAATTTCAGCCTTTGCATTCTTAAATCTCCAAACTTCTCACCTCCCATTTTAGGAGATAACCTTGACTCCTAATTCATATGAAAGGAGAACTACCACTTAGAGCTCCCTCTACTTTTATCTACCAAACCTCAAAACTTACATATGATTTTACTCATTGTTTTTCCTCTTTCCTGCTGAAGTGAAGTAAGTATCTGCTATGATTAGTACTTCAGTGTACATTGAATTCTGTCCCTTCCTATCTGCTTGGCAACCTCCATGATTCTCTAGTTTTTTTCTCCTGTATCTTCACCTCCTTACTTTGTACTGGCTCCTTCCAATTACTGTTTAGACCAACTCAAATTTCCATGTGTTCTCAAAAACAAACATCTCAGACTTTCATGGTGGTTTAGTGGTAAAGAATCTACCTACCAATGCAAGGAGCATGGGTCTGATCCTTGGTCTGGGAAGATTCCAGATGCTGTAGGGAGACTAAGCCTATGCACCATGATTACTGAGGTGACATGCTGCAACTACTGAAACCCATGTACCCTAGAGGCTGTGCTTTGCAATAAGTGAAGCCACTGCAATGAGAGGCCCATGCATCACAACTAGAGAGTAGCGTCCACTCACAACAACTAAAGAAAGCCTGTGTGCAGCAAATACGACCCAGGATAGCCAAAAATAAGTTTGTAAACAAGTATAAAAAATCAAAATAAAAAGCAAACCTAAAGAAAAAACAAACATGCCCTCAAATGTAACAAAACAAGGCATAACAGAAAATCTCCCTCAACCTTAGTGTCTCTCTACTCCCTATCCTCTCTCTCCTTCCTTTTACTTATTTTGTAGTAGATTTGTCTAGACTTTTGATCTGTGCTTTCTCACCTTGTGCATATTTCTTAGCCCACAGAAATTAGACTTAAGTGTATGTGTCAGGGAAGGAGCGGGGATTACAATTGTTAAATCATGTTATAAGGCCACTTATAATGAAATGGTAAATGCCTATTCAATTTAGGTCCAAAAGAGCCATAGCTTCTTTTGCTCAGCATACTATTTTTGCATTAATTTCCATTGTTGCATATTATTATCAGTAGTTTTTTTCTGGATAGTATTTCTTTATGTGAATAAACCACAGTTTACCAGTTTTTATATTTATCAACATTGGGGTTGTTTCCATTTTTTGGCTATTATGAATAATAATGCTATGAATATCCTTTCATGAAGCTTTTCTTGTGAGCGTATGTATTTATTTCTCTTAGATAAATGCATAAGAGAAGAATTATTAGCAGTTAATTTTATGAGGAATGGCTTAACAATTTTCCAAAGTGGCTGTATGATTTTACAACTTACACATATGAGAGTTTCAGTTGCTCCACATTCTCCCATCGTTCTGTAGAACAGATCTTTTTGTGAATTATTCTAGTGGGTGTATAACGATATCTCAATTCTAATTTTAGTTTACATTTTGCTGATTACTACTGGTGTTGAAAATTTTTTGTGTGCTTATTTGTCATATGCTTATCTTCTTTGGTGAAGTTTCTTTTACCCATTTTTTGTTGGTTTGTATGTCTTACATTATTGAGAGTTCCTTATACAATCTAGATACAAGTTCTGTTTGTCATATGTAGGTATTATGAATATTTACTTCCTATATATAACTCAGCTATTTATTTTCTTATTTGATTAAGTCCAGTATGTCCTTTTTTTTTTTTCCTTTGATGCTACATACTATCTGTGTTCTCTCTAAAGTGTTATTTGCCTACCCCAAGGTCATGAAAATAATCTTCATTTTTTCCCTAGCAGCTTTGTTGTTTTATTATTTATATCTTTTGTGAGTTTTGTGTGTGATAAGATAGGGTCCTGGGTTTTTTTTTTTTTTTTCCTTTAAGGATATACAGTTGTCCCAGCACTATTTGCTGATACTGTAATCACTTTAGTTCTAAGTGTAGTGGAAGGATAGTCCCAACCACTAAGATTTCTTTCTTAGAATGTAACTTTTTGGAGTCATATGGAGTACTGTCCTATAGTCACTTTTCTGGTTAATTTTTATGTCAATGTTGGCAAGTGATCACCATTTAAAAAATCACACATTCAAGTTTTTACATGCTCTTTCTGCACCTACAAAGGAAGGTAATTTGGCAAATGACGACAACAATGGTCACTTTGATCCCTGAAAACATTAGGAAGAACACTGTTAAGCTCTCCAACTTTATACAGTAGGAATGTGTTCCATAACAGAGCTGTCTCATGATTACACTTATGTCAAAGTGTAAACTGTCTACTTGAATGCTATGTCACACTTTGATAGTCTTTGTTGTTGTTTTTCAGTCTCTAAGTCATGTCTTACTGTTTGTGACCCCCATGAATTACAAGATGCTAGGCTCCTTAGTCCTCTACTATTTCCCAGATTTTGCTGAATTTCAAGTCCATTGAGTCAGTGATAATATCTAACCATCTTATCCTCTGTTGCCACCTTTTCCCTTTGCCTTCAGTCTTCCCCAGTATCAGGATTTTTTCCTAGGGAGTCAGCTTTTTCAATCAGGTGGCCAAAGTATTGGAGCTTCAGCTTTAGCATCAGTCCTTCAGTGAATATGCAGTGTTTATTTTCTTTAAGATTGACTGGTTTGATCTCCTTGTTGTCCAGGGGACTCTCAAGAGTCTTCTCCAGCATCAAAATTTGAAAGCATCAATTCTTCACCATGCAGCCTACTTTATGGTCCAACTCTCAGATCTGTACATGATCATTGGAAAAACCATAGTTTTGAAAGTCTTTTAATTAGCTAATTTTCATTTCCTTAGCATGGCCTTGCCCATCAGAACAAGACCCAGTTTCCCCTTCAGTCAGTCTCTTATCAACAAGCTTTCATAAGCTTCTTATCCTTCTCCATCAGAGGGCAGACAGACTGAAAACCACAGTCATGGAAAACTAACCAATCTGATTATATGGACCACAGTCTTGTCTAACTCAGTGAAACTATGAGCCATACTGTGTAGGGCCATCCAAGACAGATGGGTCATGGTGGAGAGTTCTGACAAAACTTGGTCCACTGGAGAAGGGAATGGCAAACCACTTCAGTATTCTTGCTTTGAGAACCCAATGAACAGTATGGAAAGGCAAAAAGATAGGACACTGAAAGATGAACTCCCTAGGTCGGTAGGTGCCCAATATGCTACTGGAGATCAGTGAAGAAATAACTCCAGAAAGAATGAAGAGATGAAGCCAAAGCAAAAACAACACCCAGTTGTGGGTGGGACTGGTGATGGAAGTAAAGTCCGATGTTGTAAAGAGCATTATTGCATAACTGGAATGTTAGGTCCATGAATCAAGGCAAATTGGAAGTGGTCAAACATGAGATGGCAGGAGTGAATATCGACATTTTAGGAATCAGCAAACTAAAATGGACTGGAATGGGTGAATTTAACTCACATGACCATTATATCTACTACTGTATACAAGAATACCTTAGAAGAAATGGAGTAGCCATCATAGTCAACAAAAGAGTCTGAAATGTAGTACTAGGATGCAATCACAAAAAAGACAGAATGATCTCTGTTCATTACCATGGAACACCATTTGATATCACGGTAATCCAAGTCTATACCCTGACCATTAATGGTGAAGAAGCTGAAGGTGAATGGTTCTATGAAGACCTACAAGATCTAGAACTAACACGCAAAAAAAGATGTCCTTTTCATGATAGGGGACTGGAATGCAAAAGTAGGAAGTCAGGAAACACCTGGAGTAACAGGCAAATTTGGCCTTGGAGAATGAAGTAGGGCAAAGGCTAATAGGGTTTTGCCAAGAGAAGGCATTGGTCATAGCAAACACCCAGTTCCAACAACAAAGAGAAGCCTCTGCACATGGACATCACCAGATGGCCAACACTGAAATCAGATTGATTATATTCTTTGCACCCAAAGAGGGAGAAGCTCTATACAGTCAGCAAAAACAACACTGAGAGCTGACTGTGGCTCAGATCATGAACTCCTTATTGCCAAATTCAGACTTAAATTCAAGAAAGTAGAGAAAACCACTAGACCATTCTGGTATGACCTAAATCAAATCCCTTATGATTATACAGTAGAAATGAGAAATAGATTTAAGGGACTAGATCTGATAGAGTGCCTGATGAACTATGGATGGAAGTTCATAACATTGTACAGGAGAGAGGGATCAAGACCATCCCCAAGAAAAAAATGCAAAAAAGCAAAATGGCTGTCTGGGGAGGCCTTACAAATAGCTATGAAAAGAAGAGAAGTGAAAAGCAAAGGAGAAAAGGAAAGATATACCCATTTGAATGCAGAGTTCCAAAGAATAGCAAGGAGAGATAAGAAAGCCTTCCTCAGTGGTCAGTGCAAAGAAATAGAGGAAAACAACAGAATGGGAAAGACTAGAGCTCTCTTCAGGAAAATTAGAGATACCAAGGGAACATTTCATGCAAAGATGGGCTCGATAAAGGACAGAAATGGTATGGATCTGACAGAAGCAGAAGATTTAGTTAAGAAGAAGTGGCAAGAAGACACAGAAGAACTATTAAAAAATATCTTCATGACCCAGATAATAACAATGGTGGGATCACTCACCTAGAGCCAGACATCCTGGAATGTGAAATCAAGTGGGCCTTAGAAAGCATCACTACAAACAAAGCTAGTGGAGGTGATAGAATTCCAGTGGAGCTATTTTAAATCCTAAAAGATGATGCTGTGAAAGTGCTGCACTCAATATGTCAGCAAATTTGGAAACTCATCAGTGGCCACAGGATGGAAATGTCAGTTTTTATTCCAGTCCCAAAGAAAGGCAATGCCAGAGAATGATCAACCTACTGCACAATTGCACTCATCTCACACACTAGTATAGTAATGTTCAAAATTCTCTAAGCCAGGCTTCAACAGTACATGAACCGTGAACTTCCAGATGTTCAAGCTGGAATTATAAAAGGCAGAGGAACCAGAGATCAAATTGCCAACATCCGCTGGATCATCAGAAAAGCAAGAGAGTTCCAGAAAAACATCTATTTCTGCTTTATTGACTATGTCAAAGCCTTTGACTGTGTCAATCACAATAAACTGTGGAAAATACTTAAAGAGATGGGAATACCAGACCACCTGATCTGCCTGTTGAGAAATCTGTATGCAGGTCAGGAAGCAACAGTTAGAACTGGACATGGAACAACTGACTGGTTCCAAATAGGAGAAGGAGTATGTCAAAGCTGAATATTGTCACCCTGCTTATTTAACTTTTATGCAGAGTACATCATAAGAAACGCTGGGCTGGATGAAGCACAAGCTGGAATTAAGATTGCTTGGAGAAATGTCAATAACCTCAGATACGCAGATGACACCACCCTTACGGCAGAAACCAAAGAACTAAAGAGACTCTTGATGAAAGTGAAAGAGGGGAATGAAAAAGTTGGCTTAAAGCTCAACATTCAGAAAACTAGGATTATGGCATCTGGTCCCAGCACTTCATGGCAAATAGATGGGAAACAGTGGAAACAGTGACAGACTTTATTTTCTTGGGCTCCAAAATCACTGCAGATGGTGACTGCAGCCATGAAATTAAAAGATGCTTGCTCCTTGGAAGAAAAGTTATGACCGACTTAGATGGCATAGTAAAAAGCAGAGACATTACTTTGCCAGCGAAGATCTGTCTAGTGAAGGCTATGGCTTTTCCAGTAGTCATGTATGGATGTGAGAGTTGGACTATAAAGAAAGCTGAGCGCCAAAGAATTGATGCTTTTGAACTGTGGTGTTGGAGAAGACTCTCTAGAGTCCCTTGGACTGCAAGGAGATCCAACCAGTCCATCCTAAAGGATATCAATCCTGAGTATTCATTGGAAGGACTGATGCTGAAGCTGAAACTCAAATACTTTGGCCACCTGATATGAAGAAGTCACTCATTGGAAAAGACCCTGATCCTGAGAAAAACTGAAAGCAGAGGATGTGATGATTGGATGGCATCACCAACTCAATGGACATGAGTTTGAGTAAACTCCGGGAGTTTGTGATGGACAGGGAGGCCTAGCGTGCTGCAGTCCATGGGTTCACAGAGTCAGACACAACTAAGTGACTGAACTGAACTGAACTTCATTTCCTTAAGTGTGGAGCATTATCTCTGGAGTTCTGAATCATGTAGCCTTGTTTGAAATATTAAAATATAGTTTGCATGAATTTGGAGATATGGAACTGACATTTAAAGTAAATTGTAGAGTGAATGACCTTGTCAAAATCATGGGCCTAGAAGCTGAATTTGATAGTGCCCAGTAACATGAGTGGGGAGCAAATGATAAACCTGAATCATTAATAGCTCTTTATAGTAAGGAGTTTTGCTTAATATAGGGAAAAGGGCCATCACTTGGATGACTTAAGCATGTTAATTACATGATCAATTTTGAGTTTTTAGAATATTACTCTGGAACGTTAGATCAGAGATGTTTATCTTTCTTCATTTCAGCATCCAGTATAATATTGTATTTTCATAAGTGGTTCTCAATTCTGATCAAGTCATAGCCAAACATTTTTGGTTTCTTTATAACTTCATACTTAAGTAAGAGGTTTTTTTTTTTTTTTAAGTTCTATCTTACAGCCTTAATAACTGAGCTGGTTATTTTTTTGTGGTCATTGAATATTTTTAATAACCTATGTTTTAATCTGTGTTTAAATGTCACGGTCTGGATTAAATTCTTTTTCTGGAAGCAGAGACATATGTGAAGGCTTCATGTTTCTTATTTATTTACATGTACTTTCTAGATTTCATAAGAGAAGTATAAATGAGCAATAAAATAAGTTCATTGGAATGTGATTGAATATAATGCTATCTTTGTTTTAAAGGTCACATGTTATGCTTAAAAATATAGGTAGCAAATTGCAGTGCAAAATTCAGGTTAAGAAAAGATATTAAAAACTAAGTATTCTCTTTAATTTTAAAAGTCTTAAAGGACATACAGTTTTAATCAAGTAAAGTTAATTATGAATTGTTTTAATATGCAATTTGGGCATTAAATAAAATTAGCATTTTTTTCTTCCTTAAAAATGTGTTATCAAGTTTCAAGAATGTTAAAAACTTCTCTGATGATTTAATCTGAAATCATTCCTACAGCAAAATTCATAAATAATAAATATTATCTTATTAATCCATATTTTAGTTTAGCTGGATCTCAGAGCAAGTTAATTCCTCAGGGAATGTAGTATTCTTTATGAAAGAAGGTGATGAGATGTAATCTCTAAGGAATTAAATTGTGAAAACAATCTTGGTATTGTACATGCTAATATAAATCTGTTATTCCCTTTCCGCATCTATCACAACACATTTTAAACTGTGGCTGATCTGATATGCAAATAGCTGTCTTATTAGAAATTGTGGCTGTATGTGCTAATGTCTCCCTGGATTTCTTGGGAGTTTGCTATCTAACCATCAAAGCAATAGAAATGAATGATGATTACTGCAAGGCTTTGAAGAACAAAGAAAGTCAGAGCATTTTAGAGGTTCTAGATGTGTGAGGCATTGACAGTTTGTACCATAGACATGGATGGGTTTCTCTATAGGTTTTTTAAAATAGCTCAATATGTTTATTAGGAAAGTGAAATATTTCCCATCTTCTTGCATTTTTGCAACTAATATTGATAAAAATCTGAGCCATTTGCACATATGTGTGTCCTATAGGCATTTTTTATTTGTTTCAACATTTGTTAAAATGTAACCTTGCTTAAAAAATAGAAGACAATTTCAAATACAAGAATAAAGTTTAAATTTTTGAAATTTTACATAGGAATTACTAATCACCTAAATAGGAAAACTAGTTCCTCTTTAATGTCTCTCCTAGGTTGAAATTCTCTTAAAGTTTTTATATTCACAGGTTATTATATACCTAAAATGTATCATTTATAGAGTATAGGCCCTTATAATGATAAAACTTTAGGTTATTTAGCTTTTTAATTTTTGCTATAGTTTTTTATATTTAAAGTATATTTTAAAGTAAATAAAGTTCAATTTACTTTGGTGAAAAGATAGTCTCTGTGAGTTCCTGACATTTTTTAAATTTACTCCAGGTAATAAAAGAATAAAATACTGGTCTCTAAAGTGTTATCTTTATTTGACTGTTTGTGACCCCCATGGACTGTAGCCCACCAGGCTCCTCTATCCATGAAATTCTCCAGGTAAGAATACTGGAGTGGGTTACCATTTCCTTCTCCAGGGCATCTCCCCAACTCAGGGATGGAACCTGGGTCTCCTGCATTGCATGTGGCCGCTTTATCATATGAGCTACTAGGGAAGCCCAAAGTGTTCTGTTTGTTTAGATGTTTGTTTAAATGACCAGGAAAGAATTGAGGGAAACATAGTGAGTGACTGTGTTGGTAAGTAGCCTTAATAACTTGCTTTTTAAACATTTAAGCTATTCCATGAGGGTGAACAACAATAACAAAAAGAATATATTAAAGAGGGAATAATATATGGTGCCTCTATTCATTTAAACTAACTTCCTTCCTAAAATGTATTGATATTTTGTCTAGTCTCACACAATCAAGATCAAAATAACTTGAGTCCTATCTACAGTTAACAAATGCAAAACACTTGCAAATGGAATTGCTATATGAATAAATTATAATAAAATTATTGACATTTATGGGTTTTGTATTATTAGAATTATTTTTAATGTTATGAATTATAACAAGTGAGAATATAGGATTAGGTGATGTCTTGGTTTCAATTCTGAAATTTAAGGATGTGTTATCTTATATGTAATAACTACATGGTTTATGAGATATGAAGACAATTTATTTGACTTTTTGTTTAACTTTGTACATTCCTCAGAGTCGGACATGACTGAAGCAACTTAGTGGCAGAAGCAGCAATTACTGTAATATTAAATCAGAAGATTATTATGAATATAAAAGTAATTTTAGGTGAATTTATAATTTTCTTACATATTGGTAGAAATTTACTTTGGAGATGCCTTTTACTGTATAACGTGTGATCATTGTTATTATTGCTCTGTGTGACCATGTGTTAGTCACTCAGTCCTGTCCAAGTCTGAAGCCTCATGGACTGTAGCCTGCCAGACTCTTCTGTCCATGGAATTTTGTAGGCAAGAATACTGGCATGAGTAGCCATTCCCTTCTCCAGGAAATTAATTTATTTATATTCCATTAACTGAAATTCAGTCACAGGCCTACAGGAAGCTGAAATATGTAATTGAGTGTGACCAGGAAAGAAAAAAAGGAGAACATGCAATTTAGTAAGTAGCTTTCCCTAAATTCCACATTTCTGATCACGAGGTAGCCATGTGCATCCTTTTTCCTGCCTGCCCAGTAGGGAAATCCTAAAGTTCTCCGTCTCCAAAGTCATGGTTCTTAAGCCAGTACACAGTCAGTGGTTCCTTGAGGTTTATAGATAATGAAACTTACCTACTATTCCCAGCCTCACCTGGCTTCTAGTAAATAATAGTGAAGCAAAGGATAACTGCTTCATATCTCCGATAATTGTTTCCATTTAGAAAGGCAAGATGAGACACACAGTGGGATCATTGATCCATGTTGTACAGGATACCACTGAGGAGGCCCATTATAGTGACAGTAGGAGTTTCTTGCTTAGCTTCTAATTATGGTCTTTTTGGAGAAATTCCCTTCTCTGCCTTCTGGATGACTCTTCTTCATGGTCACATATGAAGTACGTTACATATCCACAGTTTGCCTTCTTGGTGGCAACACTCTTGGTTTAAGTTTAGAGGGCCAAGGATTGGTTTTTATTCACAGACGCTTTTAAACAAAGTTTCTGGTTTCCCTGTAAATACAATTCCCTCAGGTTTTAGTACCATTCTTACCATTTCCAGTTAGTTCCATGTGCCAGTAATCACACTGCAATTTCTTTTCTAGACATGGTTCTCAAGTCTGCTTTCTTTATCAACATCAGACCTCCTGTGTCTCTCTGTAGTGGCTGCCTCCAGGTGATCTGGAACAATAGGTTCAGGTGAGAAAGGAACATTCTTGATCTGCTCTGGGTCCCCTCTTCCATTTTAAAACTGAGAAGTCTTAAGAGCACTTTTTTCTTGAAGATCTCATTAATTTTTATTTTCTGTTATTTGGTATTTAGAAGTCGCCTTTTCTACACTTGTTCCCAAATTACTGGGCCCTCTAATCCCTCATGGTTTTGCTTGTTAACTGACTAGTTCTTGCCTGACTTCATCTTTATCCTATAGCTCCTTCCTGGAAGCAGGGGGGAACAACTTCCAGGCCCCACTCTGGGGAACACCAATGTCTATAATAGACCCCACCAACGTACATGATTCAGTTACAGTAGAATTTCATTTCTTTTTCAGTAGAGTACAATGAGGGTGAAAACTAAAACATTGCCTGCCATGTCAGTGAACAAAGGATATTGCAGCCATCAAGTCATTACGTTACAGCTGCCGGATGGTGAGGCCTGAGGGAACTCAGGGTGGAGGCAAATGGGCTGCCTACTGCCAAACCCACCTAGCAGGCAGTCACGGCAGCCACCCCTGATGGTGTACCCGAGGAAGCTGGGGACGAGAAGGCACAGGGTGCTGGCCCCAGATGGCTGAAGTGCATAACAAAGGAGTGATTTCAGCGAACCCGGGCTCCTGCATCTTCCCCTACATAGAAAAGTGCTAAATTTCTTAAACTTGACATGTCTGGTTTTCTTTTATTAACAATAATCATGTTATGTTCCAACATGGTCTTTTGTCACACACACACAAAAACTCCTCTTTATCCTGGATCCCCACTTTGCCTTGTTGGAGCAGTCTCTTAGAGTTATTAGATATGCTGTCTTTACTCTCAATTTGTAGACTATGCATTTTTTCAGTCGACAGTAGTAGTACGTAAGTGAGAGAATACCCTCCTCCATCCCAAGCAGATCAGGATTCTGTGTCCTTACAAATATATCCTTAGGGTTTGTCTGGGGATTGTTTCCCTTCTAACCAACTGGAAGGGGAAAAACCCCAGGAGATTTTTTAGTGTGCAGGTCTGGAGTGGCACACGTCACTTCCATTCATATTCTACTGACAATAATTCAATGAGATGTTGACTTGAAGCTAGGAAATATAGTGCCAGGAAGAAAAGGAGGATATGGATTTTGGTTGGTAGGTTGCATTCTGTGCTACAATATTTAAATTCAATAAAAGAATAGGATTTGAAAGATATGTTATGGATTAAATTTAACAGTGCATATAATGTAGTGTACAAGAGGAAGAAATTGTCTTCTACCCTTACAGGTTCTTCTTGCTGGTCTAAGAATTAATATAAGACAGACTGACAGGAGACAATCAAACAAAAGTTTATAGCATGCATACATGGGAGAGACCCAGGAAAACAGAGTAGCTTATCAAAATGGCTGAAACTCTCAACTTAAATACCACATTCAGCTCTGTAACAGTGTGGCTTAATTGAGCACTGATAGTATTTGATAAAATGAATGTTACCAAGAACAAACATTTGGGAAATTAATTATCAGCAATTGTATTTGAAATAATTTTGTAATTTTTGATAATTTATTTGAGGTAATTTTATGTTTTTTCCTGATATCTAATGGGAATAACATACTTCCCTGTTGGCTCAGATGGGGAAGAATCTGCCTGCAATATGGGAGACCTGTATTTGATCCCTGGGCTGGGAAGATCCCCTGGAGAAGGGAATGGTTACCCACTCCAGTGTTCTGGCCTGGCGAATTCCATGGGGAGAGGAGGCTAGCCAGCTACAGTCCATGGGGTTGCAAAGAGTTGGACATAAATGAGCGACTTTCACTCACTCAGTGGAAATAATTTTGGGAACAGTTACAGACTTTATTTTCTTGGGCTCCAAAGTCACTGCAGATGGTGACTGCAGCCATGAAATTAAAAGATGCTTGCTCCTTGGAAGCAAAGTTATGACAAGCCTAGACAGTATATTAAAAAGCAGAGACATCACTTTGCTGATAAAGGTCCATCTAGTCAAAGCTATGGTTTTTCCAGTAGTCCTATATGGATGTGAGTGAGATTGGATCATAAAGAAGGCTGAGTGCTGAAGAATTGATGCTTTCAAACTGTAGTATTGGAGAAGACTCCTGAGAATCCCCTGGACTGCAGGGAGATACAACCAGTCAATCCTAAAGGAAATCAATCCTGAATATTCATTGGAAGGACTGATGCTGAAGCTGAAGCTGCTGTACTTTGGCCATCTGATGAAAAGAGCTGACTTATTGGAAAAGACCCTGATGCTTCTGGGAAAGATTGAAGGCAGGAGGAGAAGAGGACGACAGAAGATGAGATGGTTGGATGACATCACCAACTCAATGGACATGAGTTTGAACAAGTTCCAGGAGATAGTGAAGGACAAGGGAGGCCTGGTGTGCTGCAGTCCTTGGGGTCGCAAAGATTCAGACACAACTGAGTGACTGAACTGAACTGAATGGGAATGAGTCAAATGAATTTTTACCCATTGCTTTAAAAGCAAATTTTATGAAATGAATTATTCCCAAAGTTTTTAAACAGTCCTTTTGATTTTTTTAGGACTTCATCATAATTATTTTTTTTCTTTGCAGCAGGCATCTTGGAGATCAAAGATGGGCAGAAAAGATGCCTCCACTATAAAACTTCCTGTTGATCAGTACAGAAAGCAAATTGGTAAGCAGTGAATCCCCTTTGATACATTCTTGTGAACTGAGATGAAGAAAAAAAGCAATTGTGTGTGTGATATTAACAGAACAACTTTTCCCTCAAACATATGATGCACAGAATATGGATCACAAGGGAATGCACAGGGGTTTTAAGGAACAAAAATAAGCACAGCCTTATTTATCTATAAAGAAATGCATTTTTGTACTTAGGATTTTTCAAAGCTCTTACAATTTTTATCGATTTGGTAAAAGCAAAAAGACTTCTATTTTTATTCTTAAGGCTGTGTGCTTGTATGTAGTCAATAATTTTAACATTATCATGTTTATTTCTTGTTATCCTTATGAAATCTTTCAGTTCTGTTGACTCTTAGGGGCAATAATGTGATAGCCTCAAAATTCTCCATTAAAATTTAACCTTAGTAAAATGGTGAACTAGAGAGAAGTCCAGTCATCAGCATAGAAAGATAAAAGGAATCTTCTCTGATTTAGACTGTGCTCTAAGTGCATGATTTCCTACCCAATCTTTTCAATAATGCCTGGAGTATTTACAAAAAATTACCTACATACTAGGTCACAACCAAGTCTCCTCAATTTTATAGAAGCAATATCCTACAACTACAACTTTGAACAGTGTAGTAAATTAGAAATCAGTTAAAAGTAAAAAAGTTAACTTCTATGCCCACCATCACCCTCTCTTCTTACATGTTCCTTCCTGTTCTCACCTGTTCCCATCCCTTTGGAAATTAGAAAGTAATTATAATAATAATTAGTTAAAAAAACTCTTCTAAATAACTAACAGATAAAGAAGTTGCAAGTCAAAAAATAAGTAGAAGTGATTGGTACCAAAAGACTATATACCTGTTTTATAAATATGATACATAAAGTATACTCCTAAAGGAGAAGATATTTCTGAAAAACAAAGAAGATGCAGACAAAGGGAAAATATTTAAAATTTATAACCAGTTAAAAATTTACATGTTGAAAGATTAAACCCTGCATGCATGTACGCTAAGTTGCTTCAGTCGTGTCCGACTCTTTGCAACCCTGTGGACCATAGCCTGCCAAGCTTCATGAGGTTCTCCAGACAAGAATACTAGAGTGGGTTGTCATGCCCTTCTCCAGAGGATCTTCCTGACTCAGGGAGTGAACCCACCTGTCTTATGTTTCCTGCATTGGCATTTGGGTTCTTTACCACTAACACCACCTGGGGAGCACTAAATAAAGTCCTACTATAAATAAATAAAATAATCTGGAAACCCAATGGTAAAATGGGCAGAAAATATGAGGAGCCAATTCATATAGGTGGAAATCTAAATACACAAATGAAAACAAACAAGTATACGTTAAAAGGGCTTCAGGTGGCGGTAGTGGTAAAGACCCCACTTGTCAATTCAGAAGATGTAAGAGATGAAGGTTTGATCCTTGGGTCAGGAAGATCCCCTGGAAGAGGACATGGCAACCCACTCCAGTATTCTTGCCTAGAGAAACCCATGGGCAGAGGAGCCTAGTTGGCTACAACCCATAGGGTTGTAAAAAGTCGGACGTGACTGAAGTGACTTACTGTTTTGGAGATGCCTTTTACTGTATAATATGTGATCATTGTTATTATTGCTGTGTGTGACCATGGGTTAGTCACTAAGTCACGTCCAAATCTGCAGCCCCATGGACTGTAGCCTGCCAGGTTCCTCTGTCCATGGAGTTTTATTGCATATACTAAAATAAAACATAAAATCAAAAGTCTTATGAAAAGATCTCATTCATCTAATGGATAACTGGAAAATAAAAAACTTCTGGCTATATTATTTCTTGAGAGAAGTTTTATGATATTTGATTTTTTATATCCTCCCTTCACTTATGGGATGCTGTATCAATAATAGTATGGATTGTTATATTATTTATGTATTTAAAGAGAAGGACTGACTTACCAGGTTGGAGTTTGATCAAATGGGATGTGCAAAACCACATGAATAAAGAATAAACATATTCGGGAACAATTCGCATCCAACTCGTAAGCAATTTTTAGAATTTTGACAAGTGTATATATCCGTGTAATCATATATGCCAATCAAAATGCAGAACATTTCTATCCTCTCAAATAGTTCCAATGTCTCTATCCCACCCTCCCATATGCAACTACTGTTCTGATTTCTATCATCATTGATAATAGAAAAAATAAAGCATCTGCTAGGATTTTTATTGAAATTGAATTATATCTAATAATCCATTTTTAAAAGTAAACATACTAAGTATCTCTAAAGTATTCTGTTCTATAATCATTGTATATTTTCCTTTGATTTAGTTATATTCATACATATAAGAGCAAAGAAAAAATAAGAGAAAGTAACATAATTGTAAAGTCTCATTCCTCTTCTTATATTAAATCGTTCTAAGGATTCTGTTATGCATTATTGTTATTCAGTCGCTCGATCCTGGCTGACTCTTTGTGATTCCATGGACTGCAGCATGCCAGATTTCCCTGTCCTTCACCATCTCCCAGAGTTGGCTCACACTCATGTCCATTGAGTTGGTGATGCCATCCAACCATCTCACCCTCTGTCAGCCCCTTCTCCTGTCTTCAGTCTTACTGAGAATCAGGTCTTCTCTAATGAGTCACCTCTTTGCATCAGGTAGCCAAGTATTGGAGCTTCAGCTTCAGCATCAGTTCTTCCAATGAATATTCAGGACTGATTTCCTTTAGGATTGACTGGTTGGATCTCCTTGCAGTCCAAGGGACTCTCAAGAGACTTTTCCAACATGACAGTTCAATACATCAATTCTTCAGCACTCAGCTTTCTTTATAGTCCAATTCTCACATCCATACATGACCACTGGAAAAACGATAGCCTTGACTAGATGGACCTTTGTCAGCAAAGTGATATCTCTGCTTTTGAATATGCTATCTAGGTTTGTCAAGCTTTTCTTCCAGGGAGCAAAGCATCTTTCAATTTCATGGCTTCAGGCACCATTTACAGTGATTTTGGAGCCCAAGAAAATAAAGTCTGTCACTGTTTCTATTGTTTCCCCATCTGTTTGCCAGGAAGTGGTGGGACCAGATGCCATGATCTTACTTTTTTGAATGTTGAGTTTTAAGCCAGCTTGTTCACTCTCCTCTTTCACTTTCATCAAGAGGCTCTTTAGTTCCTCTTTGCTTTCTGCCATAAAAGTGATGTCATCTGCATATCTGAGGTTATTGATATTTCTCCTGGCAATCTTGATTCTTGCTTGTGCTTCATCTACCTCAGCATAGAAGTTAAATAAGCAGGGTGATGATATACAGCCTTGACATACTCCTCTCCCAATTTTGAAACAGTCTATTGTTCCATGTCTGGTTCTAACTGTTACTTCTTGACCTTCATACAAGTTTCTCAGGAGGTAGTAAGGTGGTCTGGTATTCCCATCTCTTTAGGAATTTTCCAGTTTGTTATGATCCACACGGTCAGAGGCTTTAGCATAGTCAATGAGTCAGAAGTAGATGTTTTTCTGAAATTCCCTTGCTTTATATTTGATTCAACGGATATTGGCAGTTTGATCTCTGGTTCCTCTGCCTTTTCTGAATCCAACTTGAACATCTTAAAATTCTTATTTCACATACTGTTGAAGCCTAGCTTGAAGGATTTTAAGCATTACCTTACTAGCATTTGAGATGAGTGCTATTGTGTGGTAGTTTGAACATTCTTTTGCATTGCTCTTCTTTGGGATTGTAATGAAAACTGACCTTTTTGCAGTCCTGTGTCCACTTGCTGAGTTTTCCAAATTTGCTGGCATATTGAGTGCAGCACTTTCACAGCATCACCTTTTAGGATTTGAAATAGCTCAGCTGGAATTCCGTCACCTCCACTAGCTTTGTTCTTAGACATTCTTCCTAAGGCCCACTTGACTTCGCATTCTAGGATGTCTGGCTCTAGATGAGTGATAACACCATTGTGGTTATCCAGGTCATTAAGCTCTTTTTTGTACAGTTCTTCTGTGTGTTCTTGCCACCTCTTTTTAATATTTTCTGCTTCTGTTAGGTCTATATCACTTCTGTCCTTCATTGTGCCCATTTTTGGATGAAATTTTACTTTGGTGTCTTTAATTTTCTTGAAAAGATCTCTAGTCTTTCCCATTCTATTATTTTCCTCTATTTCTTTGCATTGATCCCTTAGGAAAGCTTCCTTATCTGTCCTTGATAATCTTTGGAACTTGGTTTTCAAGATGGCAGAGAAGAAGGATGTGTGCTTATTTTCTCCTGGGAGAACACCTAGATCGAAACTAGCTGCTGAACAACTGAAATGGGAATTCTGAGTTCTTGTTTGTGGAGCCAAAGAATGGACTTCACAAACATGCAAACACTCATGGTAGCAAGTGAATAGGATTTTTTAGAGAGAAGGAAAGTACAAAGCTCCCAGCAAAGACACTGAGAGTGGGTACAGAGTCCCCCCAAAGGCAGGGATTACAGAAGTTTTGTATCTTTACCAGTATTAATCTGTACATTTTTGGTTGGCTCCTCTTCTTAAATCACGTTATTTCTATCCAGTCAGTTTAAAGGTCAAGATGCTTAGCTTTACATCTTTATATCTTCTCTTGATCCTTGGATTAAGTCACCCCCTGGCCGTTTTATAACGGACCAGATGTATGAGTTTAAGATTAATGGTCACCAGTTGTTTTTCCTTCAGGCATATGGAACATAAATTAATTACTCCCCTTCCCTGGATCTGAGTGCTGATAATTTATCTGACCAAGGACACATTCCAGGAACTCAGGACAAGGGATATAGTTTTAGGTTAATGGAGGGAGATGTTTACTGAAAACAAGACTTAGGTCTCAGAGTTCTACACTGACTGCCTAGCAATTTCTAACTCACAACTGCCCACAGGAAAATGTTGAATCTCACCAAAAAAAAAAAAGATACCTTACATGCAAGGGCAAAGGAGAAGCCACAATAAGATGGTTGGAAGGGTGCAACTGAGTGTAAAATCAAACTTCATGCCCGCCAGAGATGCTTGGAGGGCACAAGTAAAACCTCGTGTGCACCAAGACCCAGGGAAATGAGCAGTGACCTCTACAAGAGACTGAGCCAGACCTGCCTTTGGGTGTCTGAGTGTCTCCTGTGGAGCCATGGGTCAGCAGTGGCCTGCCGTGGCCAGAGGGGCTCTGGCAGCACCATCCTGAGAGGTGCAGTGTGGGGCATACATCCTCTTGAAGGAGGTCCTCATTAGCCCCATTATAGAGTCACTGAGCAGGCGACTCATGACCTGGAGAACAATTATACCAAAAAAGTTCTAGCACTGTTGTGAAAGTTCTAGAGCCCACAACAAATTTCCCAACCTGGGAATCCAGCAAAGAGACTGAGAACCCCCCCTCCCCCTGCCCCAGGGAATTTGACTTTGAAGGTGAGTAGGATATGATTATGGAACTTCCACAGGACTGGGGAAACAGAGACTCTTGGAGGCAAAAACAAAACCTGTGTGCACCGGGACCCAGGAGAAAGGAGCAGGGACCCCACAAAGTACTGAGCCAGGAGTCTCCAGCAGAGGTGTGGGTCAGCAGTGGCCTGCCGCAGGGTCAGGCAAACTGGTAGCAGCAGTCCCGGGAGGTGCAGCATCCTGGCATAAGTCCTTTTGGAGGAGGTCACCATTACCCCACCATAGTTTGGACTCAGGCCAAACAACAGGGAGGGAACTCAGCCCCACCCATCAGCAGAAGATTGGATTAAAGACTTACTGAGGCTGACTGCTGTGATGGTGCACAGAGCCTGGCTGAGAGGAGCTACCCCACGTCCGAGGTCAGGGGCAGAAGCTGGGAGGACCCCATGCCCGAGTGGCGGCGGCCAAGAGGAGTTACCCCACGTCCGAGGTAAGGGGCAGCGGCCGAGAATGCCAGGCTGCGGTGCAGGAATGGCTGAGAGGAGCTACCCCGCATCCGAGGTCAGGAGTGGCGGCCCGGAGGAGCTATCCCACGCCCGAGGCCAGGGGTGGCAGCGGGGAGGAGCAATCCCACGTCCAAGGAGCGGTGGCTGTACGGGCACAGGAGGGCCTAGAGGAGCTATTCCACATTCGAGGTCAGGAGGGGCAGCGGTGAGGAGATACCCCGTGTCCAAGTTAAGGAGCAGCGGCTGCGCTTTGTTGGAGCAGCTGTGAAGAGATGTCCCACATCCAAAATAAGAGAAAGCCAAGTAAGACGGTAGGTTTTGCAAGAGAGCATCAGAGGGCAGAAACACTGAAACCATAATCACAGAAAACTAGTCAATCTGGTCACACTAGGAAAACAGCCTTGTCTAACTCAATGAAACTAAGCCATGCCTGTGGGGCCACCCAGGATGGACGGGACATGGTGGAGAGTTCTGACAGAATGTGGTCCACTGGAGAAGGGAATGGCAAACCACTTCAGTATTCTTGCCTTGAGAACCACATGAGCAGTATGAAAAGGCAAAGTGATAGGATACTGAAAGAGGAACTCCCCAGGTCAGTAGGTGCCCAATATGCTACCGGAGATCAGTGGAAAAATAACTCCAGAAAGAATGAAGGGATGAAGCCAAAGCAAAAACAACACCCAGTTTTGCATGTGACTGGTGATAGAAGGAAGCTCCAATGCTGTAAAGAGCAATATTGCATAGGAACCTGGAATGTCAGGTCCATGAATCAAGGCAAATTGGAAGTGGTCAAACAAGAGATGGCAAGGGTGAACATCGACATTCTAGGAATCAACGAACTAAAATGGACTGAAATGGGTGAATTTAACTCAGATGACCGTTATATCTACTACTGCGGGCAGGAATCCCTCAGAAGAAATGGAGTAGCCATCATGGTCAACAAAAGAGTCTGAAATGCAGTACTTGGATGCAATCTCAAAAACAACAGAATGATCTCTGTTCGTTTCCAAGGGAAATCATTCAATATCACAGTAATCCAAGTCTATGCCCCAACCAGTAATGCTGAAGAAGCTGAAGTTGAACGTTTCTATGAATACCTACAAGACCTTTTAGAACTAACACCCCCAAAAGATATCCTTTTCATTATAGGGGACTGGAATGCAAAAGGAGGAAGTCAAGAAACACCTGGAGTAACAGGCAGATTTGGCCTTGGAATGCGGAATGAAGCAGGGCAAAGACTAATAGAGTTTTGCCAAGAAAATGCACTGGTCATAGCAAACACCCTGTTCCAAAAACACAAGAGAAGACTCTACACATGGACATCACCAGATGGTCAACACCGAAATCAGACTGATTATATTCTTTGCAGCCAAAGATGGAGAAGCTCTATACAGTCAACAAAAAACAAGACTAGGAGCTGACTGTGGCTCAGATCATGAACTCCTTATTGCCAAATTCAGACTTAAATTGAAGAAAGAGGGAAAACCACTAGACCATTCAGGTATGACCTAAATCAAATCCCTTATGATTATACAGTGGAAGTGAGAAATAGATTTAAGGCACTAGATCTGATAGAGTGCCTGATGAACTATGGACTGAGGTTTGTGACATTGTACAGGAGACAGGGATCAAGACCATCCCCATGGAAAAGAAATGCAAAAAAGCAAAATGGCTGTCTGGGGAGGCCTTACAAATAGCTGTGAAAAGAAGAGAAGTGAAAAGCAAAGGAGAAAAGGAAAGATATAAGCATCTGAATGCAAAGTTCCAAAGAATAGCAAGAAGAGATAAGAAAGCCTTCCTCAGCGATCAATGCAAGGAAATAGAGGAAAACAACAGAATGGGAAAGACTAGAGATCTCTTCAAAATTTAGAGATACCAAGGGAACATTTCATGCAAAGATGGGCTTGATGAAGGACAGGAATGGTATGGACCTAACAGAAGCAGAAGATATTAAGAAGAGGTGGCAAGAATACATGGAAGAACTGTACAAAACAGATCTTCACGACCCAGATAATCACGACAGTGTGATCACTCACCTAGAGCCAGACATTCTGGAATGTGAAGTCAAGTGGGCCTTAGAAAGCATCACTATGAACAAAACTAGTGGAGGTGATGAAATTCCAGTTGAGCTATTTCAAATCCTAAAAGATGATGGTCTGAAACTGCTGCACTCAATATGCCAGCAAATTTGGAAAACTCAGCAGTGGCCACAGGACTGGAAAAGGATTTTTCATTTCAATCCCAAAGAAATGCAATGCCAAAGAATGCTCAAACTACTACAGAATTGCACTCATCTCACATACTAGTAAAGTAATGCTCAAAATTCTCCAAGCCAGGCTTCAGCAATATGTGAACTGTGAACTTCCTGATGTTCAAGCTGGTTTTTGAAAAGGCATAGGAACCAGAAATAAAATTGCCAACATCCGGTGGATCATGGAAAAAGCAAGAGAATTCCAGAAAAACATCTATTTCTGCTTTATTGACTATGCCAAAGCCTTTGACTGTGTGGATCACAATACACTGTAGAAAATTCTGAAAGAGATGGGAATACCAGACCACCTGACCTACCACTTGAGAAACCTGTATGCAGGTCAGGAAGCAACAGTTAGAACTGGACATGGAACAACAGACTGGTTCCAAATAGGAAAAGGAGTACGTCAAGGCTGTATATTGTCACCCTGCTTATTTAACTTCTATGCAGAATACATCATGAGAAACGCTGGACTGGAAGAAACACAAGCTGGAATCAAGATTTCTGGGAGAAATATCAATAACCTCAGATATGCAGATGACACCACCCTTATAGCAGAAAGTGAAGAACTAAAAAGCCTCTTGCTGAAAGTGAAAGAGGAGAGTGAAAAAGTTGGCTTAAATCTCAACATTCAGAAAAGCAAGATCATGGCATCTGGTCCCATCACTTCATGGGAAATAGATGGGAAAACAGTGGAACCAGTGTCAGACTTTATTTTTGGGGGCTCCAAAATCACTGCAGATGGTGACTTCAGCCATGAAATTAAAAGACGCTTACTCCTTGGAAGAAAAGTTATGATCAACCTAGATAACATATTCAAAAGCAGAGACATTACTTTGCCGACTAAGGTCCTTCCAGTCAAGGCTATGGTTTTTCCAGTGGTCATATATGGATGTGAGAGTTGGACTGTGAAGAAGGCAGAGCACCAAAGAATTGATGCTTTTGAACTGTGGTGTTGGAGAAGACTCTTGAGAGTTCCTTGGATTGCAAGGAGATCCAACCAGTCCATCCTGAAGGAGATCAGCCCTGGGATTTCCTTGGAAGGAATGATGCTAAAGCTGAAACTCCATTACTTTGACCACCTCATGTGAAGAGTTGACTCATTGGAAAAGACTCTGATGCTGGGAAGGACTGGGGGCAAGAGGAGAAGGGGACGACCGAGGATGAGATGGCTGGATGGCATCACTAACTCGATGGACGTGAGTCTGAGTGAACTCCGGGAGTTGGTGATGGACAGGAAGGCCTGGCGTGCTGCGATTCATGGAGTCACAAAGAGTCGGACATGACTGAGTGACTGAACTGAACTGAGCTGATGAAGAAGCTACAAGATTTACTAGAACTAACACCAAAAAAGATGTCCTTTTCAACATAGGGAACTGGAATGAAAGGTAGGAAGTGAAGAGATACCTGGAGTAACAGGCAAGTTTGGCCTTGGAGTACAAAATGAATCAGGACAAAGGCTAACCAAGTTTTGCCAAGAGAATGCACTGATCATAGCAAACACCCTCTTCCAACAACCTGAGACAACTCTACAGATGGTCAATACCAAAATCAGATTGATTATAGAGCTTCTCCATCTTCGGGTACAGGGCTTCCCTTTTGACTCAGCTGGTAAAGAAACCAACTGCAATGTGGGAGACCTGGGTTCAATCCCTAGGTTGGGAAGATCCCCTGGAGAAGGGAAAGGTTACCCTCTCCAGTACTCTGGCCTGGAGAATTCCATGGACTGTATAGTCCAGGGGGTCACAAAGAGCTGGACGCAACTGAGAAACTTTCATTTTCACCTTCAGGTCCAACGAATATAGTCAGCAAAAACAAGACCAGAAGCTGACTGTGGCTCAGATCATGAACTCCTTATTGCAAAATTCAGACTTAAAATGAAGAAAGTAGGGAAAACCACTCAGAGAAGGTGATGGCATCCCACTCCAGTACTCTTGCTTGGAGAATCCCATGGACAGAGGAGCCTGGTGGCTACAGTCCGTGGGGTTGCAAAGAGTCGAACATGACTGAAGGACTTCACTTTCACTTTTCACTTTCATGCACTGGAGAAGGAAATGGCAACCCACTCCAGTATTCTTGCCTGGAGAATCCCAGGGACAGAGGAGCCTGGTGGGCTGTCGTCTATGGGGTTGCACAGAGTCGGTCACAACTGAAGTGACTTAGCAGCAGCAGCAGCAGCAGCAGGAAAAACCATTAAGCCATTCAGGTATGACCTAAATCAAATCCCATACAGTGGAAGTGACAAATAGATTCAAGGGATTATATTGATAGAGTGCATGAATAACTATGGATTGAAGTTCATAATATTGTACATGAGATAGATTAACAAGACAAATATCAAACAAAAGTTTAATAACACATTTACATGGGAGAGAGCTGGGAAAAATTAACTCACCCACATGCCTGAAACCCTCACCTTGAATACCATCTTCAACTAAAAATAAACAAGGACTTGGGGATGGTGGTTTGGTATTTCAAAGGAGAGGAAGGCAATTCACATGAATGTGGAAAGCAAATGTTTGGTAAACAAATGTTTTCTGGGCCCTGCAGAGATAATGTGGGCTTCCCTGGCTCAGAAGGCAGTCTGCCTGAGATTCAGAAGACCTGGGTTTGATCCCTGGGTCAGGAAGATCCACTGCAGAAGGGAATGGCAACCCACTCCAGTATTCTTGCCTGGAGAATCCTATGGACGGTGGAACCTGATGGGCTACAGTTCATGGGGTCGCAAAGAGTTGTACACAACTGACCGACTAAGTAGGCAGACAGGCAGAGAGAATGGAACACAAGAGTTTACTCTGATCTCTAGGCACTACTGAGTTTCTCCCACCACACTGCCCCATATATTTTGCAGATATCTCTAGTAATAGCTCTATTCTTAAAGCACACCTTCTATCTAAATTTTTTAAGTGGGAGAAGGTACAAGTTTCTTCCTGAGTGTTTTTGGGCCTTGGTTCTTTTCAGCTCAAATGATCTGCATGCCAAAAAGACATTTGGGGTGGTAAATTTTGCTCCCCTACACATACATATATAAATTGTTGCTTGGTTAGTATTTTTAATGCATTTTCTGAGAAGTTTATTTATATAAGCAACTTACTGCATTATCTTTGTAGGAGTCCAAAGTAAAGTGCTTGTTTTTTGGTACTAATGCCATTAAATAATGGTATGTCCTTTGCAACGTAGAATTAATGTCCAATTATTTTGTCTAAAATTTGAAAAATCATTGTTTGAGTTGCCTCTGTAATATAATTTCAAAAGTTTTCCTGAGATTTTTGTTTCTGAGGATGAACTCACTAGTTTCCTCTTTTTCAAATACTATTTTTATAGATAATACCTCGTTTTTTTTCTTTAGGTAAGTATGTGGCCTCACTTTGTAAGACTAGCTAAGTATAAAGGTATACAGTGATGATGAGACTCTATTAGATCTGTGTTTTATTGTGTTTCTGGTTTTTGTAATAATTTTCTTTTATCAACTTGACTGATTAAAACTATAATGTTATTTTGCTTGTGATCATATAATTTGTGAGTTTATTAATCTTACAGCTATCAAAATGCAGATGTTTTGTTTACTGGCCTAGCTATTGGAACTTGCTTAGACTCCTGACCCTTGCTTTTGCAAAGAATTTTCTACAGTTATTTGTAATTTATAATATAATAACTAAAAATTGTGTTCATTATAGTAGTTGGAAAATGACTCTATGTCAAATTTTAATGTTCTTCTATGTATAATTTTGATAATATGAAAAAAATAATGTTCCAAATAGCTTTTTGCTTTTTTAAGGAAGGGAGAAGGGATTTGAAGCAGTTGATGAGAAATTTAAAAATGTTGAAAGAAATGTAAAAGTCTTTATTTTGATTAACAAATTTTATTATTTGTCAGTAATTTTGGCATGCTGTAAATAACTTGTCTTCTAATAATTCATTTGAGTAATTAAATTTAGATTGCAAATTTTTCTTTTCAAATATTTTGACTGTTATCTCTCCACTTTTCTATTGTATCTTAATTGGTGTGGTCTATATAAATGGACAATAAATTATATATCTTTGTTATAGAGATCAGACAGTGAATAGAACTTGGTATTCATCCCAGACAGAATTATGATTGAATGTATTTGCAAGATTAAAGCACTGAATTTACTTTTTTCTAATTAAAGGCAATTAAAGATTTCCAGACACAAATAAAAGACAATGAATTGAGGAATAAGTGTAGGAGCAAGTCCATTTGCAGGTGAAAAGATGTGCCTTTGAAGCAGAACCAGCTGTATTTTCATTGAAAGAATAACAGTTTAGGAAGCTTTTCTGCATGTGCTTGCTTGATAGCATAATGTACTCATAAGCAGCTTATGCAGTATTCAGAAAATAACAGTGCATTAATTTTTAAAGCAGCAAAGGCAGAGGAAGAGCAGTACTGCCACACGATGATAATGAGTGGGGCTAGTGTAAAGTCTACTGTTCTAAGAAAGGAAAAAATCAGTGAGCTTCTGAAAAATGAACAGTTATAAAACAATAACTGGATATTCACATGATAATGAGCTTAGACAGCAGTATCAACAAAGGGCAAAGATGCAGTCTTGTTTCTAGGAAAAACGAAGGAATCAAAAAGCAAAAAGCGGTTAATCTATTCTTTTATTAAACTGAGGAGACTGTAAAACTGCGGCATAGTTAACATTGACTATTGCTTTAAGTGTAAAATAATTCACAGCATAAATGTAACTTTTTATGTTGAATTAAATAGAACATATTGATTACTTTGTTCTTTCATAAATTAATGTAATATGAGGAATGGTAAATGATATTATTGAGGTACCAAAATATTTATGATCTTTATTAAATATATGTTCTTATGATTCTTTACAAAAACAGTGCTCATGCTAAAGTTAAATATATTTTAATTACATAGAATAAGAAAGGAAATTTTACCATACATAGCACCTACTGATTAGAGATTATAAATGAAAATGACTTTTTAAAATATTCTGTTTAAAAAACAGATATTACATAGATTATTTGCAAAGTACACATAAATAAAAATTATGAGAATGTATAGCATCATATTTGTTATCAAAACATTCAGGCATACATAATTCAAATATCTTTGGTATAAACATGTTTTCTTTTTTAGTTATTATTTTGCTTTTAATTGATACTTGTGATCCCTATTTGAGACTTGAAGCAGAATATTCTGGTGATTATATATGATGAGTTTTCAAGTATAAGTTTTCAGTATATTTAACAGCAGAAATCAGAGACAGAGTAGTTTGCTTTGTTAAAGTTGCTTGAATTGGAAACTGTACACATATTGAATGAATCTTAGTTTTCCATCATTGGAAGTAACTTGTGAGAGAACCTTTTGGAGCATACAAATTATTAAAATGATCCCAAGGAAAAGTATCCTTTCCACTTTGCTCTTAGTTTTATAAGAATGTGAGTCAGAGCCGGAGATAGCCATGACTCCAGACTGAAACAAGAAATAAACTCCTCTTCTTCTCTTATCTCCTGGAAACAACAGTAATCAATTTTCCTCTCTCTCTCTCCTCTATTTCTTTCTCTCTCTCATTTTCATGTTATTTCAATTTGACTTTCTGTTCCTTATCATGAAATAATCCTAAGAATATCTAAGAAGATTCTCAAAAGCTACCCAGATATTTTCCAACCAAACCAGGGGCTACTGCTTTCCAAGTCTAGGATCTTGAGTTATATTTAGACTTTTATCTTTCTTGTGAGAAAGAAATATTTAAATGTTTATAATGCTGTTTTTCCCTAGAAATTGGTTGTGTAGAGAGGATAGGCATTACACTTTAGGAGAGGAATAAGCAAGGAATTATAGGTTCAGGTTATTATTGTCAGTCTTGTAGCTGGTCATTGTGGTTTTAATTTATGATCTCCATTCTCAAATATTCATTCTAGATCTTCCTATTTTAGCAAGCTTCTTAGTTTGATGAGCCCTTTGCCTTTAGTGAGAAACATAAATCTTCATTCCTGAAGGTTCTAAGTGATTTTTCTTGTTATAAAGACAGATAGTTGGCCTTGCTATCCATGGGAGATTGGCTCTAGAACCCCCATGGATACTCAAGTCCCTTATATAAATAAAATGGCAAAATACAGTTGACCCTTGGACATCATGTGTTTGAACTGCTCGGGTCCACTTATATGGAATTTTTTTCCCCCAATAAACATATAGTAGAGTACTACAGGATCCTGAGTTGGGTGAATGCATGGATGTGGGACCAGAGATACAGAAGGCTGACTGCTGACAATAAAGTTGTACTATATTTTTGACTGTGCAGAAGGTCAGTGCCCTAACTCCTGCATTGTTCAAGGGTCGGCTGTATTTGTGAATAACCTATGCACATCCTCCTGTATGCTTTAAATCATCTCTAGCTTACAGTTGTGCAGGAACAAAAAACTGAAACTGAAGTCACTCAGTCATATCCAACTCAGTGCAGCCCCATGGACTGTAGCCTGTCAGGCTCCTCCATCCATGGCATTTCCCAGGCAAGAGTACTGGAGTGAGTCGCCGTTTCTTTCTCCAGGGGATCTTCCCGACCCAGGGATGGAACCCCCCGGGTCTCCTGCATTGCGGGCAGACGCTTTACCGCCTGAGCCATCAGGGAAGCCCTGGTGTTGATGTGTGGCAGAACCAATGCAATATTGTAAAGTAATCAGCCTCCATTTAAAATAAATAAATTTAAATTTAAAAGAAAAAGGAAAAAAAATGCATGCTAAGTTGCTTCAGTCGTGTTCGACCCTTTGCGACCCTGTGGACTGTAGCCCACCAGGCTCCTCTCTCCATGGGATTCTCCAGGCAAGAATACTGAGGTGGTTGCCATGCCCTCCTCCAGGGGATCTTCCCAACCCAGGGATCGATCCTGTGTCTGTTAAGTCTCCTGCATTGGCCAGTGGGTTCTTTAAAACTAGTGACACCTGAAAAGCCCAAGATTACAGTTGACTGTATAGTTATTTCATTACAGTCTATCATTGGTCATAGCAATACATGGAATTAACCCAGGAGTTCCTTCACAGCTTTCCATATTTCTTTTAGCCCTCACTGTGTATTAACAAATAATTTTTTCCTTGATAACAAACATTATTATAATAATTAATGTTAGCCCACCCAACACAGTGAATCTCCATTTTACTGTTTACTCATAGGCATGAAGAATCCAAACTGATTAGAAGGCTCAGTTTCCAGTTCAGGAAAAAATAATACATATTATCTTAGGTTACTTGTCTTTCTAGGTAAACTATACAACAAAATGTATTACTTAAACTTTGGCCACTGGGAGGATTTCCCTTATAGAGAGTATTTTAGGGCCACCTCCAAAATAGAAGTTTACTTCCATTGTGCAACATATTTTAAAGAACCATGCACATACATTTTGTAAACTACTAAAATGGTACACAGCATTATGAATTTGTTGAATTAGATGACTCCCAGTTCATGACTGGTAGCTCAGGCCAGATGGTCCCTGAGTCTTATAATCAGATAGTCGGTCTTCATCAGAGCTTGTAGCAATCCAGGTGTTGTTTCTTAGCAGTTGTTTCCTGTTGAAGGGTGTATGGAATTGTTTCAAAACCCTAGAGGCTGCTACTTCTTTTTTTATTCGGACCTGCTAAGGGCTTATTTCTATGTTTCAGTTAGTTAGATGTACTTAAGGCTGCACTGACTCTGCCATGTCATAAGCTCTAAGAGGTAGAAGGACTCGCACAGCAATCTACCAGAGAACTTCTATTGTCCCATGTTTTAGCACCTTTCCACGTTCTCTCCATGCATAAAATATGCATGCAGATTAAAAAGCTTGACAACCACATAAGCAGCCACGTATCCATTATCTAGGTTAAATACAAGATATATACTTCTTTATGCACTTTCCCAGTTGCAACACCCTCTATGCCACTGTATTTGTGAGAGAGAACCACTATCTTGATTTTGTGTTAATTTCATTTATGAAATTTCCATCTAGGTACATTGTAAACAATGTATTTTTTGTTTATGAACTTACATAAATGAAATCATGCTGTATATATTGTCATAAAACTTACTCTTATTGAACATCATATTTTTGAGTTTTATTCTTATTGATAAATGGTGATATGGTCCATTCATTTTCTATGCCTTATAATGATCCATTATCTGCCTGTACCAATATTTTCCAGCCTATTCTCTTGGTTTTGACAATTGCATGATTCTCAGGTTTTCCTCTATGAATGATATTATAAGGTTTCTATAAATAATTTCAGACATGTCTGTTCTTTGGTGCCTGTGAATTTCTCTGCAATATATACACAGTAGAAAAACATTGGATCAGAGGTATAGATATTTGACATTATCAAGTAATGCCAGTTTTATAAGAAGTTGTGCCTATGTTTCATTCTTAATGATAGATATGGCACAAGTGCAGCAAGTTGACTTATTTTTTGCAGATAATCCTGCTGTGCTCTAAATCAATGCAATTTCATGTATCAAATGTAGTTGACAAGCCTCTGTGTTTTTAACAGAATGCTCTGTGTTCTCATATATATGATATATATGATATATGTATTATATATATCAATGCATGCGTGCATGCTAAGGTACTTCAGTCATGTCCAACTCTTTGTGACACTATGGACTCTAGCCCACCAGGCTCCTCTGTCCGTGGGATTCTCCAGGCAAGAATACTGGAGTGGGTTGCCATGCCTCCTCCAGGGGATCTTCCCAACTCAGGGATCCAACCCATTTCTCTTATGTTTCCTGCATTGGCCTGTGGCTTCTTTACCACTAGTAAAGAAGCCCATATATGAATTATATATATATATATATGATATATATATAAATGAATGATATATATCTGAATGAGGTATCTCACGAAGTTTTCATATCTTCTCCAAGGCTTATTTCATACCAGTGCCATGATGTGCTACAGGTTGGTGAGGCAGTTACTCTCAGAATTAGATTATAGCAGTAAGTGGAGAGTTGATTTAGTATACAAACAGTATACTACTGTTCCTTCCAGTAAAGGTATATAGTCTCTTATGGTATCTGTGATCAGAATTTAGAAAAACTCATTGGGTAGATTAATTAACTAGTTGTAACCATGTGGAAAGGACATTTATATTCTGCTAGAATAAGAAGGCAAAGTGGTGGTCTGAGGAGGCTTTACAAATAGCTGAAGAAAGAAGAGAAGCAAAAGGAAAGGGGAAAAGGTGAGCACAGAGTCCCAGAGGATAGCAAGGAGAGATAAGGACTTCTTAAATGAATAATGCAAAGAAACAGAGGAAAGCAATATAATGTGAAAGACTAGAGATCTCTTCAAGAAAATCTGAGATATCAAGGGGACATTTCATGCAAGAATGGGCACATTAAAGGACAGAAAGAGTAAGAACCTAACAGAAGCAGAAGAGAGTAAGAAGAGGTAGCAAGAATATACAGAATAACTACAAAACAGATCTTAAAGATCCAGAAAAACCGTGATGGTGTGGTCACTCACCTAGAGCCAGACATCCTGCAATGTGAAGTCAGGTGGGCCTTAGAAAACGTTACTACAAACAAAGCTAGTGGAGGCGATGGAATTCCAGTGAGTTATTTCAAATCCTAAAAGATGATGCAGTGAAAGTGCTGCACTCAGTATGTTAGCAAACATGGAAAACAGCATTGGCCACAGGACTGGAAAAGGTCAGTTTTTATTCCAGACCGCAAGAAGGGCAATGTTAAAAAATGTGCAAACTACCATACAATTGTACTCATTTCACATGCTAGCAAGGTAATGCTTGAAATCCTTTAAGCTAGACTTCAGCAGAATGGGAACTGAGAACTTCCAGATGTACATGCTGGGTTTAAAGAGTCAGAGGAAACAGAGATCAAATTGCCAACATTCATTGGATCATAGAGAAAGCAAGGGAGTTCAAGGAAAACATCTATTGCTTCATTGACTATGCTAAAGCCTTTGTGTGAATCACAAAAACTGTAGAAAATTCTTATACAGAAGGAAGTACCAAACCACCTTACTTATCTCTTGAGAAACCTGTATGCGAGTCAGGAATCAACAGTTAGAACTGGTCATGCAACAACTGACTGGTTCCAAATTTGGGAAAGGATTATGACAAGGCTGTATATTTTCACCCTGTGTATTTAACTTATATGCAGAGTACATCATGCAAAATGCCTGGCTAAATGAATCACAAGCTGGAATCAAGATTGTCAGGAGAAATATCAACAACCTCAGATATGCAGATGATACCACTCTAATGGCAAAAAACGAAGAGGAACTAAAGAGCCTCTTAATGAGAATGAAAGAGGAAAGTGAAAAAGCTGGCTTAAAATTCAGCATTTAAAAAGCTAAGTATGACATCCGGTTCCATCACTTCATGGCAAATAGAAGAGAAAAAAGTGGAAGCAGTGACAGATTTTATTTTCTTGGGCTCCAAAATCACTGCAGACGGTGACTGCAGGCATGAAATTAAAAGATGCTTGCTCCTTGGAAGGAAAGCTATAATTAACCTAGACAGCGTATCTAGGTTAAAAAGCAGAGACATTCCTTTGCCAACAAAAGTCCATATAGTTAAAGCTATGGTTTTTCCAATAGTTTGTATGGATGTGAGAGTTGGACCATAAGAAAGCTGACCACTGAAGAATTGATGCTTTCCAGCTGGGGTGCTGGTGAAGATTCTTGAGAGTTCCTTCGACTGCAAGGGTATCAAACTAGTCAATCCTAAAGGAAATCAAGCTTGAATATTCATTTGAAGGACTGATGCTAAAGCTGAAGCTCCAATACTTTGGCCACCTAATGCAAAGAGCCAACTCACTGGAAAAGTCCCTGTTGCTGGGAAATATTTAAGGCAAAAGCAGAAGGGAGTGGCAGAGGACAAGATGGTTAGATTGTTAGTTATGTTCATCATTGACTCAATGAACATGAATTTGAGTAAACTCTGGGAGATAATAGGGGACAGAGGAACCTGGTGTGCTATAGTCCATGGCATCACACAACTTAGCAAATGAACAAGTGCATTAAAAAAAATTCTACCATAGTAGATTTAATATTACTCAGTCTCTAAGACCAACTAGACAGTGAGGAAATAAATAGCTTTGTGAAAATAATCAGTGTAAGCACATATTTAGTTTTTCATAATATAGTCAGTTTCTGAACCTTCTCCAGGAATGTGCATCCCCTTTGATTTACCACTTTAGTAAGCAAGGGGAGTAGTATTTTTACTTCACTCTTACTTTCTAAAGCTCTCACATCACATGTCAGGAAACCAAGCTGGAGATTTTGCCTATTTCCAAGGATATTATTTGGGCCCATATACTCAGCTATTGACACTTGGTTTTTGAGCAATGAGCCTGACATCAGACATTGAACTTTTAAATTTTATTACCTAATTAAGCTCTCTTTCTGACTTGAGAAACTTCAGTGACATTTTGACCTCCTCCAAAAGTTAGTGTTTTCTGAGTCTTTACAGCTCTATATGCCAGTATTTGGAATCACTTCCAGTAGGTATCCACATGACTTCCTAAATTCATTCAAGTATCTGATAAGTGACATCAACTGATAATGCCAAGTGCTGTTACCAAGAAGGGCTTTCCTGACCACTCTACTTGAAACAATACGTCTTTTGCTATTACTTTCTGCCCCTTACCAACTGTGTTTTTCTCTTTAGTGCTTTCCATTACCTGGCAAATTGAACTATTCTTTTTATTTGCTTATTATCCATCTTTTTATAATGTTCAAGATAACAGGCATTTGGTCTGTTTTGCCAAAATTTTATTTTCAGTTCTTTGAACACTGTTTCTATCTAGTATAAGTGCTCAATAAATAATTTTTAATGAATGAATGAAAGCATAATTTAAGAAAATAGGAGTTCTTGTGACCAATTGTGAATATTGTCAGTTATTCTTTGGCATAAGATTAACTAAAAAAATTGTGATATATTCTGATGTTACAGTGTTTACAACACTGTTCTCAGAGAATTTAGCAACTGTGTCTGCTAACCATAAAAATAATGTTTCATGTAATTAAGAGCTTGGATACAGGTGAAAAAAATTTTAAAAATATTATAGATATATAGACATACAGATATAACTTTTATATTTCCTTACAGGTAATATTTTGTTACTTGCTAGCCAAAATAAGCTATTTAATATATATGTGTACAGTCACAGTGATTTGATAATCAGTTGCTAATATTTGTTCAAAGAGAAATTTTATAATATAGATTTCCTGTGTGAAAATGAAAATTTTAATGTTACTCCTTCGAAATGTCCATTTTTCAGCATTAAATGCAGATTGTTGTTTAGTCACTAAATTGTGTCCGACTCTTTGCAACCCCATGGACTACAACAGACCAGGCTTCCCTGCCCTTCACTATCTCCTGGAGTTTGCTCAAACTCATGTCCATTGTTTCAGTGATGCCTCTAACCATCTCATCCTCTGTCCTCCTCTTCTCCTCCTGCCTTCAATCTTTCCCAGCATCAGGGTCTTTTCTAATGTATCCACTCTTCTAATGAGGTGGCCAAAGTATTGGAGCTTCAGCTTCAGCATCCGTCCTTCCAATGAATTATTCAGGACTGATCTCCTTTAGGATTGACTGGTTTGACCTCCTTGCAGTCCAAGGAACTCTCAAGAGTCTTCTCCAGCACCGCAGTTCAAAAGCATCAATTCTTCAGCACTCAGCCTTCTTTATGGTCCAGCTCTCACATCTGTACATGATTGTTGGAAAAGCCATAGCTTTTACTATATGGCCCTTTGTTGGCAAAGTGATGTCTCTGCTTTTTAATACACTGTCAAGTTTAGTCATAGCTTTTCTTCCAAGGAATAAAATCTTTTAATTTCATTTGTACAGTCACTGTCCACAGTGATTTTGGAGCCCAAGAAAATAAAACCTGCCACTATTTCCATTGTTTCCCTGTCTATTTGCCATGAAGTGATGGAACCAGATGCCATAATCTTAGTTTTGTGGATGTTGAGGGTTTTTTAAAAAAATAATTATTTATTTTTAATTGATGATGATTGCTTTACAATATTGGTTTGATTTCTGTCATACATCAATATGAGTTAACAATGGGTGTATATATGTCCCATCCCTCTTAAATCTCCCTCCCACCTCCCACATATTCCCACCCCTCTAGGTTATTACAGAGCCCCAGTTTGAGTTCCCTGAGTCATAGAGCAAATTCCCATTGGCTCTCTACTTACATATGTCAGTGTATACTGTTCCATACTACTCTGCATTCATCTCACCCTCTCCCTCTTCTCCTCCACACTTGTCCATAAGTCTGTTCTCCATGTCTGCATCTCCTTGGCTGCTCTGAGAACAGGTTCAGCAGTACCATCCTTCTAGATCCTATATATATATATATACACACACACATTAATATATGATATTTGTTTTTTGGGTTTTAAGCCAGCTTTTCACTCTCTTTCACCTTCAAGAGGCTCTTCAGTTCCTCTTTGCTTTCTGCCATTAGGGTGATATCATTTGTATATCTGAGGTTGTTGATATTTCTCCTGGCAATCTTGATTCCATCTTATGCTTCATACAGCCTGGCATTATGCATGATGTACTCTACATATAACTTAAATAAGCAGGATGATAATATACAACCTTGCCATACTCCTTTCCCAATATTGAGCCAGTTTGTTACTAACTGTTACTTCTTGACCGGTATACAGGTTTCTAGGGAAGCAGGTAAGGTGGTCTGGTATTCCCAAATTAATTTTTTAAATGCAGATTATTTTGAATTTTGAAGAAAGCTGCTAAATTCTATTATGTAACACAAATAGCAAAATTTACATATTCTAAGTGTTTTTTCCCTTATATAGTTACTCTAAGTCCAGTGATTAACATGAAATTTAATGTTTTATTGCACCAGGTCTATTACTTATCATTCGCATATTTGGGGAAGGCTTTTTAAATTTTTTCCTAATAATTATCTTAGATTTTACATACAAAAGGAGAAACTTTCTAATGAGATATTGACAGAAACACTCTATTTCACATAGTACCGAAGGAATTTTAACTTTCAATGTCAGAATTTCAGAGTTTTCTTTTTTTATTGGCAATATTAATAATATAGTCATCTAAAGATATATTAATATTTATTTTTAAGAATTATACATAATGGATAATAGAATCTATATTCTTACTAAGGCATAAAAACTGTTTTCCACGTCACAGAATTTTTATTAGAATATTGATTTTGCAACTTGATTTTAAACATACAAAGATGACATTTCATTAGTATACATAAATCTCATAAGTTTAAGTTTTAATATGTAGCTATTTTAGAGAAAATCAGAGAGAGTGTTATGGCTGTTTTGATGAAGGTAATTGAGATTGAGGATTAAGAGTGGCATTTGTCATCATTTATCAACCTGAACATTGCATTTATTCCTGCATTTGTTTGTTTTATTATATCAAGGAAATTCTTTTAATATAAATAAATAGTTAACATAATAATGTAACTTTAAAAAACAAGTATTTATTTTTAATTGGAGGATAATTGCTTTACATATTGTGTCAGTTTCTGCCAACAATCAACATGAATCAGCCACAGGTATAGATATGTCGCCTCCCTCTTGAACCTCCCTCCACCTCCCACCCGATCCCACCCCTCAAGGTCGTCACAGAGAAAAATTTAACTTTTTAACAGTACAGATCTACCTAAAGCTATTCTTCAACTAAACTGAGTACAACACTTGACAGAAGAGTAGTTAGAAATTTTACTCCAGAATGAAACCACAAGTATTATCTAAGGACAACTTGTAGTTTTTATCACGAATATAAAATTTCAGTAACCAAGTATAATAGTCCTTCTAACTATGCATGTGCCTTTCACTTTTTACTGCAAAACAGTTAAGCTATAATAAGCGCATGCATCAAACAGGGACACCAGTCTCTTGCCTAGCATTTTTAAGGAAAATACATCTGTTCTACAATAGTATATTCACTTGTATGACTCTTTGCAGACATTTAAAGGCTTGAATTATTAAAAGTCATTTACATATGATGGAAACAACTTTCCTAACCTATGACATATGTCCAAGACAATAAAATATAGGCACAGGAGAGTCAAAAGGGGCAACAACTGATAAATGTAGCACTACAAAGCAATATGTTGCTTGTTGACATTTTATTACAATGTGGAATGTATTGGATTGCATGTTAAAATTTTTTAATGATATAGAATATGTTTAAAATATGAAATTGTATAAAATATTGATTTGAATTAGACTCTTAAAAGTTAAGGGTATAATTTATAATCTCTAAGAGGGTATTGTAACGTTATTCTAAGAGAGATTTCAAAATACAAAACATATGATTTGATTGTAATATTGAAAAATATTCAAATAATTTAAAAAAAGGTTTGAGCAGTCCAACAGAAGGAAATCAAAGGAAAAAAAAGAAAACAAAAATAAAATGGTAGGCCTAAATAAAAATGCATCAATAGTTTCATTAAATGCTCACCCTCGTGCTCAGTCGCTTCAGTCATGCCCGACTCTTCGCAATCCCATGGCCTGCCCTCTGGGCTACTCTCTCCTTGGGATTTTTCAGGCAAGAATACTGGAGTGAGTTGTCATTCCCTCCTCCAGGAGATCTTCCTGCCCAGGGATGGAATATGTATCTCCTGTGTCTCCTGCATTGCAGGCAGATTCTTTACTGCTGAGCCATTGGGGAAGCTCTTCATTAACTATGTATAGTCTAAACATACCAATGAAAGGACAGAGGATTTTCAGATTGAAATTTTATAAACTGACCTAAATATAGGCTGGAGATAAGAAACTCACTTCAAACATAATGATATTAAAGGTAAAAGGATGGAAGAGAAGCACTTCTTGGATGGCAAATAAGGACCTCAAAAGTGTGTTTTTCTAGACAAACGGATGGCTAATAAACACATGAAAAGATGCTGAATATCACTAATTATTAGTGAAATGCATATCAAAACTATAATGAGGTATCACCTCAGACCGGTTAGAGTGGCCATAATCAAAAAATCTACAGACAATAAATCCTGGAGAGGATGTGGAGAAAAGGGAACCCTCCTTTTCTCCTTTTCCAACAATTCATCCACAGTTGGTGGAATTGTAAACAGTCATGAATGACAGCAGCCTGCAGTCACTGGAGAAGGTGGTTAGCCTTCAGAGGTAACCACAGGCTACCCCAAATCCCATCCTCTCAGAACTGTCACTATTTGACCCATCCAGCAACTCACTGAATATCCCCGTTCTCAGAACTTGTCTTTATTTGACCTGCCTTATAGCTCATTCTGTGTGAAGGGTCCTTTCCTGATGGCATTTGGCAAATACAATCCATGGGAAGCATTTAATATCACAACTGCCTGAGGCAGCATTACTAGCATGAGGCTGACCTAAAAATAATTTTTTTTTTTTTAGACTGGGCAATGAGATGTTCATAGTGTCTTTGAAAATCCCTGATATAGATTCTTTGGGATCTAGAAAGTCATGAACCTGTGGAGGGCTATGCCATGTCCGGTAAAGACCTGGGAAAGCTATAAACTCTCACTTCTTGCTGATCTTGAGGAAGCTAGCAGGAAGTTAAGGCTAAGGCAGAAGTATAAACTCCTGTTAAAGCATGAAACATCTCTTCAACAAACTGGTTCAAGACATTTAAGATAATATCTATCCAGTTTCTAGATGAACATTAAGGTAAGTGACTCCATATGACAAAGAATACAGACTCTATAGAATTAGCCCATTAAAGTCACTAAACAAACAAACAGGCAAACACTAACACCAACAAAAGAAGAACAGAGACCAGTAACAATGAATTCCAGGGGAGATCTGTTTTGCAGAGTTGCCATTTTACATTATTTAACTGTTGCCACATAACATTATTTTGTAGAAAACTGTTTTCCACAAAAAGTATGAACAAAAAAATTAGCAAATTATGATCCATGCACAGAAAAAGGATAGAAACTGTCCCTAAAGAAGCTCAAACTTTGGACTTACTAGACAAAGACTTTAAATCAGTCATTTTAAATATGTTCAAAAAACTAAAGAAAACCGTGTCTAAAGATATATGAGAATGATGTCTCAACAAATAGAGAATAATATTCAGTTCAGTTCAGTTCAGTCGCTCAGTCATGTCTGACTCTTTGCGACCCCTTGAATCGCAGCAGGCCAGGCCTCCCTGTCCATCACCAACTCCCAGAGTTCACTCAAACTCACGTCCATCGAGTCAGTGATGCCATCCAGCCATCTCATCCTCTGTGGTCCCTTTCTCCTCCTGCCCCTAATCCCCCCCAGCATCAGAGTCTTTTCCAAAGAGTCAACTCTTTGCATGAGGTGGCCAAAGTACTGGAGTTTCAGCTTTAGCATCATTCCTTCCAAAGAACACCCAGGGCTGATCTCCTTTAGAATGGACTGGTTAGATCTCCTTGAAGTCCAAGGGACTCTCAAGAGTCTTCTCCAACACCACAGTTCAAAAGCATCAATTCTTCAGCGCTCAGCTTTCTTGACAGTCCAATTCTCACATCCATACATGACCACTGGAAAAACCACAGCCTTGACTAGACGGACCTTTGTTGGCAAAGTAATATTATAGAAATGTAAATTGTGTATAGAAGGAAATAGAAATTCTAAAGTTGAAAAAATATAATAATATTTCATTTAAAGAGCTTCACAGTAAGTTTAACCTTATAGGAGAAACAGGGAACATGAAGAGAAGTTATTGAGATTATCCAGTCTGAAAAACATTACATAAAAATAATGAAAAAGATGTAAATAGGAACAGAGCCATAGATACCTGCAGGACTCTATCTAGCCTACAAGTCTATGCATAATAATAGTTCTAGAATAAGAGGAAGAAGAGAGAGGGTCAAAAATAATATTTGAAAAAATAATGTCCAAAACCTTCTCTGATATGAAAAACTTTAATTTGTATATTCAAGAACCTCACAAAATTTTGAGTAAGATAAACTGAAAGAGATCCACACCTGACCACATGATAATAAAGTTGTTCAGAGTCAGACATAAAGAGTGAATTGATGTGATGAAAGCAAAGGAGTGCGAATCAAGAATTCAGTACCAAGCAAAGCTATCCTTTAAAAAAGGGAGAAATTAATGTGTTCTTGGATAAACAAACCCAGAAAACCCATCAGTAGCACACTTGCCCTACGAGAAACACTCAAGGAGGTTCTGTAGGCTGAAGTCAAAATACATAAGACAGTAATTAGAATCCACAAAGAAAAAATAAGCTAACATCAATAAAAGTGACTGCATAGGTAAATATATCTACAAGTGTTTTTGTATATAATATTTTCTTCTCCTTTCTGACTTATGAGATGCTGATAAAGCAGTATTTAGATGTAAATTTATACCTGTTAATGACTTTATTAATAGAAAAGATTTAAAATAATAACCTTTATCTCTATCTACAAAAATAGAAAAAGAAGAGCAAACTGAACTCAAAGCAATGTGAAGGAAGGAAATAAGAAAGATTAGAGTGGAAATATAATACCAAAAAGAAAATCAGTAGAAAGAAATCAATAAAACCTAAATCTTGTTATTTAGAAAGACAGATGAAATTGAAAACTCTTTAGTTAGACTATATAAGGGAGGAAAAAAGAAAAATAGTACTAATACCAGTAATAAACCAGTATAATATCAATCTTACAAATATACCATGGATTATAAGCAAATATGGGCTTCCCTGATAGTTCAGTTGGTAAAGAATCCACCTGCAAATGCAGGAGACCCCAGTTCAATTCCTGGGTTGGGAAGCTCCCCAACAAGCTTGAAGAGAAGGGAAAGGCTACCCATTCCAGTATTCTAGCCTGGAAATACCATGGTCTATATAGTCCGTGGGGTCACAAAGAGTCAGACACAAGTGAGTGACTTTCACTTTAATAAGGGAATACTATGGACCGTTATGGAGAAGGCAATAGCCACACACTCCGGTACTCTTGCCTGGAAAATCTCATGGATGGAGGAGCCTGGTAGGCTGCAGTCCATGCGGCCCCTATGAGTCGGACACAACTGAGCGACTTCACTTTCACTTTTCACTTTCTTGCATTGGAGAAGGAAATGGCAACCCACTCCAGTGTTCTTGCCTGGAAAATCCCAGGGACAGGGGAGCCTGGTGGGCTGCCGTCTGTGGGGTCTCATAGAGTCAGACACAACTCATGCAACTTAGCAGCAGCAGCAGCGTGGACAATTATACACTGAAAAATTAGATAACCTAGATAAAATAATACCAAGTGCTAGTGGTGATGAAAAACTATCAGAACTCTAATTTGTTGCTGGTGCAAATGCAACAACACCAGATGATTTGGCAATTTTTTAAAAAGGTAAATATGATCACTTACCTAGAGCCAGACATCCTGGAATATGAAGTCAGGTGGACCTTAGGAAGCATCACTATGAACAAAACTAGTGGAGGTGATGGAATTCCAGTTGAGCTATTTCAAATCCTAAAAGATGATGCTTTGAAAGTGCTGTGCTCAATATGCCAGCAAATTTGGAAAACTCAGGACTGGAAAAGGTCAGTTTTCATTCCAATCCCAAAGAAAGGCAATGCAAAAGAATGCTCAAACTACCGCACAATTGCACTCATCTCACATGCTAGCAAAATAATACTCAAAATTCTCCAAGCCAGGCTTCAGCAGTACAAGAATTGTGAAGTTCCAGAGTTCAATCTGGTTTTAGAAAAGGCAGAGGAACCAGAGATCAGATTGGCAACAGCCGTTGGATCATGGAAAAAGCAAGAGAGTTCCAGAAAAACATCTATTTCTTCTTTATTGACTATGCCAAAGCCTTTGACTGTGTGTATCACAATAAACTGTGGAAAACTCTGAAAGAGATGGGAATACCAGACCACCTGACCTGCCTCTTGAGAAATCTGTATGCAGGTCAGGAAGCAACAGTTAGAACTGGACATGGAACAGACTGGTTCCAAATCAGGAAAGGAGTATGTTAAGACTGTATATTGTCACCCTGCTTATTTAACTTCTATGCAGAGTATATCATGAGAAACACTGGGCTGGATGAAGCACAAGCTGGAATCAAGGTTGCTGGGAGAAATAACAATAACCTCAGATATGCAGATGACACCACCCTTAAGGCAGAAAGTGAAGAAGAACTAAAGAGCCTTTTGATGAAAGTGAAAGAGGAGAGTAAAAAAGCTGGCTTAAAAGTCAACATTCAGAAATCTAAGATCATGGCATCTGGTCCCATCACTTCATGGAAAATAGATGGGGAAACAATGGAAACAGTGAAAAACTTTATTTTCTTTGGGTCCAGAATCACTGCAGCCATGAAATTAAAAGATGCTTGCTCCTTGGAAGAAAAGCTATGACCAACCTAGACAGCATATTTAAAAGCAGAGGCTTGACTTTGCCAACAAAGATCAGTCTAGTCAAAGCCATAGCTTTTCCACTAGTCTTGCATGAATGTGCAAGTTGGACCATAAAGAATGCTGAGCACTTAAGAATTGATGCTTTTGAACTCTGGTTTTCAGAAGACTCTTGAGAGTACCTTGGACTGCAAGGAAATAAAACCAGTCAATTTTAAAGGAAATCAGTCCTGAATATTCATTGGAAGGACTAATGCCGAACCTGAAACTCCAATACTTGGGCCACCTGATGAGAAGAATGACTCATTAGGAAGACTCTAATGCTGGGAAGGGTGAAGGCAGGAGGAGAAGAGGATGACAGAGGATGAGATGGTTGGATGGCATCACCAACTAGGTGGACATGAGTTTGAGTAAGCTCCAGGAGTAAGTGATGGACAGGGGAGCCTGGCATGCTGCAGTCCATGGGGTCGCAGAGAATCGGACATGACTGAGAAACTGAACTGAACTTATGCTGAATAAAAAAAACCCCTTGTCACATTATTGCCACATTATTGAAAAGACAAAGCTAGAGAAATAGACAATAGATCAGTGGTTGCCAGGAATTACGGGTCGGAGGGAGGTTGAGTGTAGAAGGATAGTGCCAGAGATTCTGTAAGATGTCATAGAAAAATACAGATGAAGGTTTTGGCCAACCCAAAATAAACTTTCTATATCCAGACTGTAGTAGTAATTACATGAATCTGTATATAAGCATTAAAATTGATATAACTGTACACCAAAAGAAAAAAATGTTGACTTTATGATAATTTAAAGATAAAATGAAATAATAGGCTTATATTGGAGAAAGGCATAAATCAGTCCATCAGAAATTAAGGAGATGCTTTTGTTGGGGGAGAAAAATTTGCTACTTAAACTATATCATGGGAAATTCAAATACGGAAATGTAATGAATAGTGAAAATGAGGGGAAAAAAATGAGATGATTGAGTCCCTGTATTAGCTTCATAGGCTCGAATTTCTCTCATATAAAATATAATGAGCAGTTGCTAAATTGCTACTGTGATTATTGTGTTACTGATAGAATCAGATCCAATTGGATTTCAGAATTGCCTACATATAAAATCTAGATTATATAAGTGTTTTTTCCTAGGTGTAAGTAAGTAAAGTCAAGAGCTTCTTTTTTATATTTTTATGATCATGTGGGCATAGGTATTTTTTGAAACCATAAAAAATTAAAATGTTAAAATTCTCATTGGGTATAAAGGAAAGATCTGGTTTTAGTTACAAAGAACTTAGCAGATGTCCCTGTAAATGTTTTCCCTTAGTAGAATGAAACCACATTTTGCAGTATATACTTTTGGATATCATCGTCGGCAAAGAGAATGCTACATTAATGACAGGTGCACTTTTTGAAGTATGAGGTGTGCAATAATTTTTAAAACTTTTTTATTAATATAGCTTGAAATGTTTGTATCAACATTAATATAAATCTATAAATATTATTCTTTAAGAGATTATAGGAGTTGAATTGAAATAGAATGCATTATTTAGCCAACGGCAAGTGAAATAGAATGATAAAATCCCACTTTAACATTGACTCTTTTAGGCATTTTTGTATCTATTTTATGACAGACACATCATCCAAAATACTGTATGTCTATGAAAAGCAAATGGGTTAAGATAATTCTTTTTTGTTTATTTATTTTGTCCCTCTTGCACCCAGAGTTTATTATAGGGCATATATAAGATAATATAAGAAATGACTCCTTGGATTCATATACATAATAATGAAATTTCTCTTTAGATTCTCATTAGAAATTTGCTTTGTAACCGTGAGTGGAGACATTTGATGTGTTACCAGTTTCATTGTTCTGAACTGTTGATATCTCAGCAGGAATAATGACATGAATAGTTTGACCATTGAGAATGTGAAATCAGAGTGAACACTTGTCAAGGTTTTTTTTCAGCAAAATTAAATGTTGCTAATTTAAAATGGGTCAGAGTAATATTTTTCTGTATTTTATTCATTGTGTAATTTAAATTTAGATCATTTGATATACATTCTTACAATTGGCTCATTTCTGGATTATTAAGCTCTACCATCAAATAATATTTATTAGACTTCTGCATGCTCATAGATCCAGAATGAGTGCAGTTAAGGAAATTGCATACATTCTTCTTTAATAAAAACATAATTCTTCAGCCAAACAAACATTTTTATGTGTCTAACAAACACAAATATGGCATTTCTTCATTATTCCAATCTATTTGTTTCACTTCTCCCTGCCATTTCTAATTCTAAAAATCCAATAGAATTTTAAAGATACTCTTGAATCATTAGCAAACACGTTAAGAAATATATTGCACATTACACTTTGATGATATACTTTAGATAAACTGCTTTCAGGTTTACTTCAGTGTGGCCAAATAAGAGAATATAAAATACGCAAAGAGATTATTTGGTCACATGTTAATTCCCACTCAGAATGACGTATGCTTATATTTGACACTCATTTGAATCAATTCTTAGCTAAGAGTTTGGTTAACAAAAAAATGTATATTATTCTAGTCAGTGTTTTTGTTGTTGTTATTGTTGTTAAATCTATTTTCCTCACAGGCTGTGTAATAGCTCTTTTGTTACTCATTAGTGGGGTCACCAGATGGTACGCAGAGAAAAGCAAATTTTGTGACTCTAACTCAATTTCGTTCATTTCTGGTTGTTAAATTTGGAAAAGAAGATTGAAACTAATATTTCAATATAGCTGCTGCTGCTGCTGCTGCTGCTAAGTTGCTTCAGTCGTGTCCGACTCTGTGCGACCCCATAGACGGCAGCCCACCAGGCTCCCCTGTCCCTGGGATTCTCCAGGCAAGAACACTGGAGTGGGTTGCCATTTCCTTCTCCAATGCAAGAAAGTGAAAAGTGAAAGTGAAGTCGCTCAGTCATGCCAGACTCTTAGCGACCCCATGGACTGCAGTCTACCAGGCTCCTCCGTCCATGGGATTTTCCAGGCAAGAGCACTGGAGTGGGGTGCCATTGCCTTCTCCGTTCAGTATAGCTACCCTGCATCATTTATCAAGCCATATTATTCTGTCCTCCATTGATAACAAACAGAAGTAAATATTTTTTTCTAATGAATTGAAAATTAATTATTTACAGATCAGTCTTCAATATCTTACCTAGAGAAAGCTTGAGAATATTTCTCAAATTGATTATTGAATATTTGATATATCCATAATAAAATTTCTAATAAACTGTTACTCTTCAGTTACCAAGACAAAATTGTTTCCCTGCAGGCTGTCACTTCAGTTGTCTCCAACTCTTTGTGACTCCATGGACTGCAGCCTCCAGGCTCCTCTGTCCTTGGGCATTCTCCAGGCAACAATTCTGGAGTAGGTTGCCATGCCCCTCTCCAGGATGAAGACAGTTAACCTTACCTGTTTAATGGGATCTTATGTATATTCATTTATTTCCAAATTTGTCTCCAAATGTTGCAGATGCTCTTTGCTTTAAACATCTTATTCTCTAAAGGAATTTTTTTCTTTTAAATCTTTGTTAATGTTCACTTCACAGGAAACTGAATATGTCTGTCAAGTCTTCTTCCTGAAAAAGTAGGAGAAAGAAAAGTTAACCTTTTAGGGTGACCAGTTTATGGTGTCTGTAACTGGGAGTTACTTTGCAACTTTGTGTTCCAGATTTACTCTATTTAAAAGTTCTTTGACATTTCAGATGGCTATTACACTTGAATTATAGCTCATTGTCTGAAATTATTTCTTTTTAGGTAAACAGGATTATAAAAAAACCAAACCTATTTTACGAGCAACTAAATTAAAAGCAGAAGCAAAGAAAACAGCAATTGGCATAAAGGTACCTATATTTGATAACTTTAAAATTTGATATATTGCCTGCCACTTCATTTTCTAAAATGGATTGCATAAATGTTGAATTCTAAATGTTTTTTGACGTTTCAAAATCTAAGTCAAATGCCAGAATTAGAGGCTTTTGAAAAGAATTTACTTAATGAGAAACATCCTTCCCATTCTAAGATTTTATCAGGTCTTAGATTAAGACCCAATATCACTTAAGAGAACCAGTTACACTTAAAGTTGCAACTTTATATATCACTTAAGAGAACCAGTTACCCTTAAAGTTGCAACTTTTAAGTTCTGTAGCTTCTGTTTCAGTTCAGTGATATATGTGGCCTGGATCAAAAACTTTTCTCATTTGCAAAAAATTTCACTTTATGGTTGTTTATATTTTAATTATAATTGTATATACTTAGATCACTTCATGTATTAGTTTAGTTGTCAGTACTCTCGATGATGAAATTCTAATGATGTTCCCAGACGATGTTCTTTTAAAAAACCAGTGTTTTTACTGCTTAAGAAGGATAAAAGCTATTGAGAATGAGGTTAACAGATAATCCAATGTGCTATCACAATGAAGTTCAACAAAATTACATTTACCTTATTACTCATGTCAACTCTGCCAAATATTTAGAGTAAAATTAAACTATAAATAGAAAAATTATTTTGGTGGCTCCAGTGTCAAATGTGTAAAATTAAAGTGGCTAGTACATATATTTTATTTAAGTATGAAAATGTTAAAAGGAGATTTTGGTTTTTATCTGGCAGATGAAAAATCAATTTTTCTAAGTTATGGCTTATAGCAAATGCCAAGGTATTACTACCAAGCTGCAACAGCTGTTGAACTGCCAGATGATATATTTGGTTGTCTTCCAGAATTTGCTATTATGATCACAAAACACTGCCTTCTTTTTACTCCTGATTGCTGATTTTGATCAAGCATTGCCGTTTGCTGTGGTATGTTTTCACAATAGCCTCCTCAGTTAGTTCTGTGTGTCGGTTTTTAATGAAGAAAAAAAAAAATAGTGAATTACCTTTTTGTTTAAAAGAGAGACGATTAATCTTTTGAAGTTTTCTTCTAATTTCACATGAAATTTCATTCATCTTTAAAATTATTTCTGTGATGCGAACTTTCTAAAACCAGTGCTTATTTCCTTATTTTGCAGTTAGTTACCTGATGATTGTCTTTTGTAGGGAGAGCATTGTCTTGTCATTTTCCAGGAAAGCAATGTGTCATTTACTTTTACCTTTCACAATACAGTACTTTGCTTTTGTTTTGTCAGAAAAATATCGGGGTAGCACACTCTACTTGCGGCACAATATAATAAGAAACTATAAGTTAGAATTTGAAAACCAGTGCCGCCGTGCATTTATTGATGTATACCACTTTCCTATACACTTCCTTTTTCATTTGCTTGTATAAGTTTTGCTATGGTTTTACTCGGAGGAGATAACCATGTTTCTAGTATAAGTCTACTTTACAGTGCAGTCATTTAATGTATTTTTTCAAAACAATGTAAAATTTATCTCTTATGAGAAAAAAAATTGTTCTTACATTTCATTTATGATTTAAAGCACGTACAGAAAAATTTTTGACCTCAAAAACGTAGCTCCTTTTTAATAAACTAGCATACCATTTTGATTTGTAAACCTGTGAAAAACAAAAATCTTAGCCTTAAACATCATTTACTTTGCTTGAAAATTTATGTGAAATGCCCATTAAAATGATAGGAAACTTTTTAGAATCAGAACCATGGAGGTGTTTTACATTTCAAATCTAGCGAACTAATTAGCTTGCCCTGTCAAACTTTGATTGCCTTGTCATTTTTAGCATAGTGTTTTAAATAACGAAGTTTCTTTCAGGATTGCCATTTAATGCTATTTAATTTCCCTGGTGAGTGATTTTATCCATACCGATAATGTCAGAGAAGCAACTAAGAACTAACGAACATCAGACATATCTGACTCTTACCTAGTTAATACAGGATGACTGTAATGTTATCTTTTATCACTTGACTACTTAATTTTTAGAGGGAATCATAGTTACGCTCTTCAAATAATGTAAATGTATAGAAAATATGAACAACTGCATGGAATAGAAAAATAACAGCAATGATAAAATTGAACACAAAATAAAGAGGCCTAGAATCACTTGCCTCTTTCCTTTACTGTTGTAATGATGCAGAGTCTAAGATAGCACATTTGTAAAATGGATTTTATGCCATTTACCTCACAGAATAGTTGGGAGAGTTAAATAATACAATGATACAATTAAAACACTTAACATAAATATGTGCTTGAACTAGCTATTACTGGTTTGCATAAATAAGACTTTCCTTGGATGCTTGTCATTGGCCTAAAGATCCCCTACTTCAACTAAGTCTGCCTTGTGTGACTGTACTACGTATTACAAAACGTTCTTAGTTTTGTTGTGAAGATAGTATTGTGGATGTTATTGCGGTAAAGTTTTCAAAGCAGTCTATAATTATATATATATATATACCTTACTTATGAATTATATAAATCTGACTCAATCCTTCATTAGAAATTGTATTACCATATTGTAGAACCTGTGAAAGGAAAGAAAAGACATAATTATTTTGGAGAAATTTTTATAAGAAACCACTTCCAGATTTCAGTAGCATCTAAAATCAATTGATTGAGGAATCATGGATATGAGATATAAAAATTGCATAGTAGGGTACCTTACCCTCAGGGGCTTCCAGTGCGTTTTAATAAATGAATGTTTAGCAACAGAAAAATTCAAGGAACAGTAATGATTAAGAATAAGACATGAATATGGCTGCTTCAAAATGTGAATTAATTTCTATTGTGAAGCTATTTTTGGTTCCTGTCTCTTACCAATATAAACAAAATAATTTATGACCCAGTAAAGTGTACCACCTACAAAATATTTGCATGACTAATATTTGCTGTTTGGTTGCTGTTCAATTTGAAAGCTTTTTTCAAGAATTGCAAATTAGTAAAAAAATAATTTTAGAATGTAAATACCTGTTTCCTAGTATTTACAAGGGAAAAAGTAATCTTTATTTAAGTAGTTTATTAAATTTATTTAAGAAAATAAGAAAATAATAAGGATCAAAATTTGATTTATCTGTTATATAAATGACATATTCAAATGTCAACCAGATCTTGCTAACATGAGCCACCTGGAATTATTATTTTTGTTCTTTTTTGTTATTTCTGATCTAAAGCTAAAAATGGCCAAGGGCAAGGAGTGTCATAAATGTCTTAGGTATATAAGTTATGATTTGCATAACCAGCATTCTGAAGGCAGTGTTTTCCAATTTCACCACAGTTTTAACCTTCCAAACATGCAGTCCCCACAGTAATAATCTCTTTAACAGAAAAGGGACATTTTGACAAAAATGATTTGCTGTACCTCCTCATCGAATACTTCTTGAGCCTCACCTGCACAACGTAGTATAGTGAATAGACTTAATTGAATTAATAGATCCTCTGAAGTTGTACTCTATGAATGTTCTCTACTTTCTACCCTTAAACCTCTTTTTTATGCCTCTGAATATTCTAAAAATGTACAATGAAGGTGAAACAATGTTGCTTGAAAGGATAAGAAGGAGTTGAAAAGCAGCAATTAGAGGTGATTATTAGTGAGAATGAGAATCATGGCCTCCAATCAAGAGTAAAAACTTTATTCTTGTGTTAAGCTAATGTGAATGGTGACTGCTGTTGAACAGTTTTGTTGTCCACTATACAGAACAGATGGAGTTTGCAGTTGTGTGTCACTTGTTTATTACATCCTCTTAAAATTAGTAGCTGTGTAACCAGATGGGTCTGGGAGCACAGCTGTGGATACAAGAAAATAAATGAAACCTGTCTGATGCTGCCGTGCCCTTTTGAGATGCCAAAGTATTCCAACTGCAACAGAGAAAAATTCACTTTAATTTGACATTATATTGATAGAGTAATTTTTGTTTTGTTTTGCTTTCATTAAAGTAGATTTAGAAATAAAATCTTACAAAAATAGTTGACACTAAATCTTTCAACCCCATGATTTTCATTAATATTTATTTTTATAGTTTTCAGATCCAAAAAATGTAATTATAAAGCTAAAAAAATCTATATAAAATATCCACTTGTAATTTCAAAATTCAGGTAAAAATGACATGTTTATTATAAACCAAATTATTTTATTGTCTTTTAAAGTTTATTAAGTGGCATATGAAAAGCTACATTTGTATTAAGTGCAAATAAATGGTTTCTCCATAAAATAGTATCAGGAAGGGGTGTGACATGAAAGTGAAAAGTAGAAGGGAATATTTAAGCCCTTTAAGATACTGTACTGGCACTATTTGTTCTTTTTTCTGTTTAGCCAAGTGATATGCTAACATTGAGAAAATTCCTTCATGGGATGTCTCTATATCAGTACAAAAAGTTTATAGATTTTCTAAAAAATAATGATTTTGCTGTTGTGTATGTGGTAAACTTCCTGGCTATTATTTCAACATAATCAATATAATCTGCATCAGATCACTAAGTGAAGTACCCAGGACCATCCTTCATAGTTGTGACAATTCTATCATATCATATCATGCTTCACGATCCAAGAGTATTGAGTTTGGTTCTGCCACATTGTAAACTATAGAATTTAGAAGTTAAAAATAAGAGTTTTAACAAAGTAATATTTAATAGGGATGTTTATGGGCTTCCCAGGTGGCACTAGTGCAGAGACATAATCTAGAAACTTGTTATAGTCGTTTCTTCCCTTTAGAAAAGGAGTGATCATTTTAGAATCTGTGTCCAATTGCTATAACTAATAATTAATGTGTTGAAGCAAGAAATACAGAGAAAGATAAACTGTGTAGGCAGAAACTACACTACTTGCATCCAACAGTTTGATATCTAAGCTATGAAAATATATTAAAATTATAAATGTTAATACTGCTATTAGAAAGATACAAGCTAAATAAAAGTAATGACAGGTATAAATATACTTCTGTTATTATACCCACTGATGTTGTTGTTTAGTCACTAAGTCATATCTGACTGTTTTGCGACCCCATGGCCTGTAGCCTGTAGCCCACCAGGCTCCTCTGTCCGTGGGATTTTCCAGGCCACCAGGGAAGCCCACGCACTGTTGTACTTGCCATTATAATAGGTGTCCTCAACCAAAAAATAAGTTTCTTTGCTTAATGACAGAAAGTGTTAAACAGAAAGAATGTGATCATTCTAGACTTTTTTTTTAATGTCATGAAACTGTTAATATTAACCAATCGCATTTCATGAATTTCAAATCTACTTTTTTTTTTTTTCCTTCCTCAGGAAGTTGGCCTTGTGCTTGCAGCTATACTGGCCCTCCTGCTGGCTTTCTATGCTTTCTTTTATCTCAGACTATCCACAGATGTTGACCCTGATCTGGAACCAGATGAAGATTAGTTGAGCAGCAATCAATGCATGAAAAGGAAATAATTTTATAAAAGCACCTCTAGGGACCAATACTTTCTGAAGTACTGAGACAGCAAGATCTTGAATTTTTTTCTTCTGGTGTTTTCAGTTTGCAGAAATATCTTTTTAAGTAGTTGCGTAGGATATCAAGAAAAGAACCTTACCTAGCAATGTAGTCTAATATGTGTGCTACCAGATACTCTTATAAATCTTTCTACTTTGACAGGCAGCCTATTCATGGTGCATTTTGATAAAATGGGAAACAGATCCTAAATTCTTCGGATGTCTTAGGCAATTTATGTGTATAACTCCATCACTTGCAGATTACCAAATCTGTTTTGTTCGTATACATCATGAGTGGAAGTATATATCCTCATTTCCAGAAGCATTCTCTAGTCACATTGAGCAGCTAAGAAGGAATGAAAAGTCATGGGAAATTTTTCATTTTACAAAGAAGCCCTGCTTTCTTTCCAGACATATTTTATATCATTAGACTATCTGCACATACATCTACAGTAATCTTTTTCCTTCTTTGCCAACTGTTCAGTGCACATGTGTTCCATCAGAAATGGCACCTGGATGACAGAAGCTCAAAGAGTCACATATGTCTCTAAAATAGAGTTCTTTTCCTCTTGGGCTGTCTGAACTGGTGTAAATAGAAAGTTCAGTTGATCTTGATTTTAATTAACTTATTACCCTACTAATATAAAATTGGAATCCTTTTTTAATTATGTTGTTCTGGCTGCTTGCTGTATCAGTTTGCCCCTCTTGTTAGGGAGAGCAATCTGTCATCTAACTGTGCAGTCTTTTCCATACAACAGTAATAGCACAAGTCCTACCTACTCAGAGGCAGTTTCTTGGGTTGTCTCATATCTGAACAATACAGACTTGTTTTACAAAATTGTACTTTGCCTCTTGGGAATTAAATCAATTAAGACTCTCTTGTGAAAAGCAAGTCATAGAAGAAAATATGTGTCTTATATTACCTGCATATGGAGTTTTTTGTTTATATGATTTTTCAAGGTATTTTACATTTGTTGGGTTATAATGACTAATGTATTCAATATTTTTTACTGGTAGTGGATTTTTAAAATATTTTTACAGCACACAAATATATTAAGCTTAGAAAATGGAAAAATATGTGTCCACAGCAGAGTCGTTAGTTACTACCTTATATAAATATGTGTAGAAAATGAATAGTTTGCAACATGTTCTTAGGGCGTTTTATAGTGTATTTATAAAGACTGAATAAAATGTTAAGATTGTTTCCATACTCACATACTCACCAAGAGAACAAAGTTTTGATAAATATCTTTGAGACTTTTACAGATAGTTGAATATGGCTGTATAGCATTTTGTTCTATAGAATTTTTTCAAGTAGTTTAATTTACTTCATTAGCATGCAAACAGCCAAAAGATCCAGTATCCTCATAGATACTTTTTGTCAAACAGCTGAGGGCAGAATTTAGCCAATGCTATTTACTGGATTCTTCCCCTTGAAATCACAAACTTAAAAGACAGACCAAGAGTTCCCATACACTCACCATAGTGGACCAATCCAAGTGGCATTTTTAGGAAAGGTTGCAGCATTTAATGCCATGTGGTATGTCTGTTTGTGAAGTGGGTGGCAAGGGAATATCCAAGCTGGCATTTTGGATATGATGGGTCTTTTACTTTCCTGAGTGACATGCCACATGTCAAGAAATACTGTTTTCCCTTACTCCTATCACATTTACGTGAACAATTTTCATTTAGTTATTTTCCCTCCCATCTGGTGCTAAATGCAGTCATATTAAATAAAGATTATTTCTAATTTCAGTGGTAATTTAAATGTGAGGATATGTAATACTTGTTTATTAAGATACCTATCCAAGTGAGATATAACAGAATCTATAGTATTTAAAATACATGATTATACTCTTAGAAATGTTTGAAAATTCATTACTCTGAAAAAATAATTTATTATCCTGTTCTGCCTTTGAGGTATTCTTTGGAGAAAATGTTGTTTTTGATAATAATGAATATTAGGCTAAACACAGTATGATTATAGGCAAGTTTCATTACATAGTTTTACCAATACTCTGAATCTATGGCTGGTCTGTTTGTATGACTGACTGACTTATGGTAAGTTCTAAGAGCTAAATTCTGATTTTAATAAATAGCAGGTAAAGTGAGACAGTGTATGTTTACAATACACTATTTTTATGAAGTCTACATTTTTCAAACTCACTTTAGTTATAAAGCAGCAGTTTTTTTTATAAAGAAATCCCAAGTTGAAGTCTAGTTTGAATCTTTGAGGTCAGAGAGGTGTTATCCAGCCTGCGGTTTCAGGGCACTACACTTTTGAATAGTGAGGGGTTTTGGTGTAAGTCTGAGACTGGCACCAGACAAATTTTAGGAGTGGGTTTTTCCCCTGCAATAACTCATCGCTCAGAGTAATTCAGGAGACAAAAACAGAAAAATTTAATTACTTTTCAGAATGTTAGAATCTCTTAACATGCTGTTTCTGCGGGAAAAAATAATTTCAACTAATGCAGCTGGACTTAATGTACAACCTAGGAAATGTTGTGAATGAAGTGAAAATGGTTACTGCATCTTACCTTGCATGCAAAATAAAGAAAATGTAAATTCATCTGAGAGGAGATGTAAAAATATTACCTCATCTAGAATTTCTTTTGAAACAAATGTACTAAAAGCCTATTTTAGTACAGAGTCGGACACGACTGAGCAACTGAACTGAACTGAACTGAACTGATGAGGTTTGTTGTTTTAAGGTGACAAAATACTTGAAGATTTTCTAATCTTTTTTAATTTTTCATAAAATCAAAATATTTCCATTTCAACTGATGATTACAAAGTCCTGAGAATATATTATTTTTCTGTAATTTCGGTAGTATAGTGATCTGCATATATTTAATAAATGCATGTTAAAATTAATCTCTTTTAGTCTTCTCAGAGCCTGGCACAGTTTTTGCATGTGATATATGGTCAAAAATTATTTGCATTTAATAAATAAAACTTAAAATCACAATATTTTTCAACTCAGCACTTAGCATTTATGATCTTTGCTTGTATTGGGGCACATATACATTTAATCCTGGTTTTCTTGACGATCAAGACAACTAGCATTAGATCTATTATAAAACAGAAATATTGCTCTTTTCCAGGAAGTCAAATACATTATTCTGATCTTAATTATCATTCAAAATCATACTCATTGTTTTAAATTTAACTTAGTCTAAATCTTCACTCTTACTGAAAATAAAACTAAATTTTCATTATAATGCTTATATTTATGTGAAATGAAGATGCTTTATTTTTCCAGATTCTGAAATTATATAGTCATGATAATTGAGTAGAACAAGTTATACTTTAGATAAGCTTCAGAAATAAACTTCTGGAAATTAAACATTTTAAATGTTAATGTATTTCATCCATAAATAAGGTTGTTGAGCCAGAGGCTAATCTAAGATAAGCTTTTATTTTCTCGTTACCAACAATTAGGCTTCTTTACACTTACCTGACGCTTCTCTGGGGAGATTCACACCACTTCTCCCTTAGCAGCACTGCCTTCTTTTATTAGAATTGCTTCAGTGCAGTCTGGTTAGGATGTTTGCTAGATTTTGTTCCACTGACACCATATCTAAAATCAGTACAACCTACAGAAAATATCGTAGCAGATGAATCCAGTGCCTACAGAGACACTTTGCTATTTTGTATAGGTTTTAGCTATACAGGTAAATATAGAGGGAACTGGGAGAGTTGCTTAAAGAACTATACCAGTGTGGAAATATCTCTAGTGGGTCAGTAAATGTATTTAAAACAATTGAACTGCTGTCATATTCAGCACTGTGCCTCCTTGTTAAACAAAATTTTTTTTATCCCTAGCAACAGACATGAGATCCGTATTTCAAGAAAAATAAGATACTTCACTTGCCAAAAGATTTTTTGATGACAGTACCCCCTCCTATTCTTCATTTTTTAAAACAACAACCAAATTGGTGGGGAGGCAGCCAAAATTTGAGGTACCAATGCCTCTCGAACAGATGTCGCACCATTATTTTTTAGCTCGTTTAGATGAATAAACATGTTAAACTGTGAAGTATTACATTTTAGATTTTTTCATTAAAAAAAGAGACAATCTGTTTACTGTCCTAATTGAGACAACAATCCTTGTGGTTGCCAGTTTTGGCAGTCATAACAATGAACTATAAATATTTGGACCCACCAAGTAAATGGTGGCTATAAAGGCTATAGCATGTGTAAAGTTCTGTTTTCATGGGCACCCATCTTAGTATGGCATTTTTTTTCTGACTTCTTCAAATACAATTGTTTGTGTAAATGTGAAGTTTCATGGTAAGCCTAAAAGAAATTGATTTCAATATCTAATTTTGTTCTAGTTTATCATCCTTTTCAGTGTTCAGCTATCCATCTGCTTGTAACAAATTGCTTCTGCAGTCGCTCTAGTGAATGTGACAAGGCAGGTCTTCATTGGCTTGTCTTCTCTGTACATCCCAGGATAACACAAAATTCAGAGGTCTTTTTTTCCCCCCTATTTTCATATTTACAAAGTGAAGGTAAAGGCATTTTTAAAACTCTCTTAAATTGTAGCAGTTTTTTAAAGGAAAGTTTTATAAATAAAACATGACCAAATATAACTCTTGGTATAATGACCTATGATGGAGGTCATAGTGTTAGCCCATATTAGTATGCTGTACATAAAACAACAGGTGAGAGAAGTTGGTGGACCAAAGAAATAACCCAGACATTAAAAACTTACTTATTGCACTAGCTCCTACACATCTGTGATCAAGACAGTGCCCTTCTCGGCATCTTGAGTTCTCTTGTTCACTTACTCTTTACCGTCTCCCCTATCTGCCTCAGTTCTAAATTCTCAGCAGTCTTGAACATTCCTTCTCTGTTTGTATGAACCTCACATGTACTTTGTCATACTTAACTTGGTGCATACTATATTAACTGCCTCTACATATCTACCATTTTACTTAGAAATATCACTGATCCTTCACTTTTTTTTTCAATTGTCTTTCTTCTTACCTGCTTTCTTTATCTGTCACTAAATACAAGTATTACACAAAGCTAGAGACGAGTACAGTGAACCTCAAGCCACCCATCACCTAGTTTCAACAACTACCAGTGTTTTGCCACTCTTTTTATGTACTCCACCCATTTTCTTCTGTAACCTGAGGTATTTTAAAGCAAATTTCAAATATGCTGACATTTTTACCTGCAAATATCTCAGTGTGCATTCCTGAAAGTACTTTGCTATTTTGTTTTTGTTTTCTGTTAGGTTTTTTTTTTTTCCTTTAGTTACTAAGAAGCTAATCAAATTAAATAATTAGTTCCTCATATGACTTAATAACAAGGCAAGAGTCAAATGTCCTTAATTGTCTCTAAGATATCTATTTAAGATAGGTTTTGAATCAAGATCTGTACTACCTTTGTTTGTATGTCTCTTAAATTCTTTTAAAGCTGACCCTTGAACAATATGGGGACTAATCTGCCTAACTTATACTCAGCCCTCCATATTCCTGGTTCCTCCATCCACATCTGAGGATTCAGCCAACCATAGATCATGTAGTAGTATTTACTATTGAAAAATATCCGCATGTAAGTGGGTGCCTGCAGTTCAAACCCACGTTGTTCAGGAGTCAACTGTATTCAGCAACAAACCTCTCTTTCTTTCATGCCATTGGTTGTTGAAAAAAACAAGTTATTTGTCTTTTTGAATGTTCAACTTTCTAGATTTGGCCTTTTTCATTTTATTATTCATTTTTTCCCTTTATTTTTCCTATTTTCTGTAAAATAGAAGTTAAGTTTTAAGTTAGATTAGATCCAGACAATTTTGTTGTTATCATTTGTTTTTAAAGCAAGGGTACTTCATAATTCCTAATGAGACACATGATATCTGCTTGTCTCACGGCAGTGCCAAAATTTGTCACTGGATTCATGTGCTAGTAACCTGATTCCCTCCAAAATAAGGTTTCACATCAAGGTTTTACCTAAAGCTTTTTAATCCATTCATAATTGTTTCCTAGGTTATTAATCTCATTAGGCATTTCAAACTGGTGATTTTCCATCATTCCTTTAGCATATGTTAAGTGAAATTACAATTTCTACCAATTATTTGGTTAGCTTAAACAGCTTAAAGAAATCCAAATGTAAGAGTGATGACTTAGTACTCTTAACTGTGGCCAATGAAGACGTACCATTGTTGTTCCTGTTGTTTTTTATTATCATTATAAAGGCATAGATTTTACATATGTGATATGATTCAATCCATTGCAGTCTTTGTTCTTTTCAGTACTGAAATGATAATTATGTTATCATGCTTCGTATTATTAAAATCATGAAAGCTTTATATTTTTACACTATTTTAAGTTATTCTGAAAGTGACAGCCAGTTAGTCAGATTTTTAAAACAGCAGGAAAAAGTAGTAAATGTGGGAAAAAGTATTATATTTGCATATTATATGATTGACTAGAAAACTAAGAAAATATTAAGATTTATGTAGCATGTTCTTTTAGAAAAATATTTGTGAAATCAATAGCTTTATCTATCTATACAATAATTAGCTAAATATAATAGCATGAAAATATCTTTTACAATTGCAATCAAAACTATAGAATTATCTAGAAGGAAATCAGCAAAAGTATGAAGAGAATTCATTGGATAAAACAATGTAACAGGGTGACATAATGAAAGTTTAAAAAAAGAATTAATAAAAATAGTCTTCTGCTCTGGAAATAAAAAAGAGAACCTTAACCCATCAGATATGAAAGTGTATTATAAAGTTATAATACATAAAATAATATCATTGTCAAGGAAAAGTAGACAAACCAATAGAAAAAGTGCAATGTCCAGAAATAGATCAAAATATGAATATTCATTTAATGTTTTCTATAAGTCAGGAGGATAGATAAGTTATTTATTAAATACACTAACTGAATATCCATCTGGAAATTAAAAGATGCTTAAACCATGACTTAAAATTAATTTCTGATTTAATTTGATTTCTGTATGAAAATGAAATGATAAAAAGTATTAGAAGAAATTATAGATATTTTTAGAAGCTCTTAGTAGGGAAATTATTTCTGGGCATTGACTCATGAGTCAGAAGCCATAAAGGAAATACTGCTGGTTTATAACACATTAAATTAAAATCTAACACACAAGCCGGTACCCAGTGTTAATTAAAGATGTGAAGAAACAGTCTCTTTCATACACTGCTTCGGGGAATAGTAATCTCACACAGTTTCTGGAAGGGACTTTTGCAGTGTACTTTAAAACTTCTTAAATTTGATGTATACTTTAAGCATTCTTCATAATGTTAAAAAACAAACAAACAATTAAAGCTATGTAAATGTCCAATACAGGAGTCTTTTTAAATGTCTTTTTACTTCTATAAAATAAAATGTGATGGATTCACTAAAATAGCATGTATTTATATTTAATTGACATGGAGGGAGGTCAAAAAAGTTATAAAGGATTACAAGTGATTGTGATACAGTTCTCTTTTTTTTTAATGTATATATGTCTTGGGCTTCCCTGGTGGATCAGTAGTAAAGAATCTGCCTGCAATGTGGGAGACACAGGAGATGCGGGTTGGATCCCTGGGTTGGAAAATCCCCTGGCAGAGCCTGGGGGACTGTGGTTCAAGAGGCTGGGGGACTGGGGTTGCAAAGAGTCTGACACGACCAAAGCAACTGAGCATGGAACATGTCTCTGTGTTGTAAATGTGTTTGTGTTGTAAATATTTAGCAAGAATTAAAGAGTATTTCAGAAAAGAACTGGTATTGTAATAGGGAAGAACCTTTTGTATCCTATTACCAGTTAATAACTAGAGATATTGCCTATAAGGTTAAGTTATACATAATGACTCATCTCTGGGAATCCTGCCTCCCAGGTAATGAGTGTTAAGCTAAATTAACCTTTGTTTAGCTCATGGCTTCCTTGGTGGCTGAGATGGAAAAGAGTCTGCCTGCAATGCGGGAGATACAAGAGAGGCAGGTTCAATCCCTGGGTTGGGAATATCCCCTGGAGAAGGAAATGGCAATCCATTCCAGTATTCTTGCCTGGAGAACTCCATGGACAGAAGAGCCTGGTGGGCTACAGTCCATGGGGTCACAAAGAGTCAGACAGGACTGAGTGGAAAGATTTTAGCTCAACAAGAAACATCCTGACCAGAGCCAACCTGTGAATGACTAGACAGAAGAAGAAATTAACACATCTCTTCTGGAGGCTGATGAAAAAATCAGGAAATACTGCATTTTACTCCTTCCCCTTTTAGTATAAAAGAAGCCTAAATTCTAACTTAGGCAATGTGGTTCTTTGAGGCATGAGCCCACCATCTTGATTCGCTGGCTTTCCAGATAAAGTTGTTATTCCTTGCCCCAACAACTTGAATATCCATTATTGGCCTGTCACGTGGCAAGTGGTATGAACTTAGACTTGGTAACGATTTGGGGTTTATTCACTTGTTCATTTGAAAAAAATCAACGTTTGCTACATGCCAGAATTGTTTTTGTGCTTTCAACATATCCATAAACATTAAAGAGCAAAAAGGAACAAACAAAAGCAATACTCTTGCTTTCGTGACGTGATCTTGAGAGATGGAGATGGCGATGGTTTCATCAAACAGAAAGTGTGAAGTGTATTCTAAAGCGAGAGAAAACCAATGAAAGAGGATAAAGACATACTAGCGCTTGGCCTGTTGCAGCCAAGAGTGGCTGGAACACAGAGGGCATGAGGTAGATGGAGTGAGAAGTTCATTTGTTAATGTCCCTTTGTACTCACTGTCACCTTCTTTCTTTCCTCTGCCTAAAACTATTTCCTTATATTTAATCTTGGAAAATGCCTACCTATCTATCCTTGAAGACCTCTCAGTTCCCCAATTTTCCTGGCCTTTCTCCTTCCAGTCCCCATCCCTTCTAACTCAAGGCTAGGTGAGGTGATGATTCTTTGTCTTTCAGAGAATTTATTCCATGACAATTATTCATTTATATAATTCTCCAACTGGACTCTGAGGTTGTTCAGTGAGGATTCTGAGTTCTATTGCTGTAACTCAAATGCCAAGAATGCCTCTAGACCCATGGTTTTTGCCACAGTAAATATTTTTGAATAAATAAATACTACACCCCATTCTCTAAAACAGGGTTTCTCAGTGTTGGCACTGTTGACATTTTGGGCCAGATAATTCTGTTGTGGGGCCCTGTCCTGTGCATTGGAGGATGCTTAGCCATATTCTCTACACTATATGTAAGTCTATGCCGGTAGGACCTCCTCCTGCCATTGTTTTATTGGAGGAGGTCATCAAGAAGGTGTAACCACTCATTGATCCATCAATTAGACTAGGGCAACTTTGTATTTTCTGTTGTTTTTGCTTTTTGAGCATGGTTGCTCTGTTATCTGGTGTCTTGTTATTTGGTGTATTGATATTCAAAGTTATTAAATCTTGATTATGAGTTTTGGCTTTTAGCATTGTAGAATGTCTTTGATGCTTTTATATCTGAGTTCTGTGCATTTTTTAAATAAAAAGTCACAATTCTTGCAGACTTAGTTTTTTTGATATATTCTTTCTATAGCTATAATTTCAACCTTCTGAATCACTGTATGTTAGGTGTGCCCTTTACGTAGAAATAACAATCACAGAGTTCAGATTTGTTTTATGAGCTGATTTGAAATTTTTTTGGAAATAGCTAAGTGAAACCCATCCACATTTTTCAATATTATTATCAGTTCTGCAAATAATTTTATAATTTTATTTTACAGTCATCAAATGTATTGACATATATATGTTTCTGTATTTGATGTGTCTTTGCTTCTAAAAATTTTGGTATTTTTGAACATTGATATTTTTATTTAGAGATTTCACTTATATTCATATGTTTTTAATACACTTAATATACATTTTCACAAATAACCTGTTACTCAGTGGACTGTCAAGCTTACATGATACCCTTGACCTTCGTCTGTTACCTATAAAGCAGTCAATAATCTTAGACTGCTTTCTCCTTTGTCTTTCCCTTCCTCCATCTCTAGTTGTTTTCTCTCTACTTTTCTAGAGAGTATTCTTCTACCCTTTTTGGTATTTTACTCTTTAATTTAACTCTAGAATTAAAAATATATGAAATGCTTATCATCAGTTCTTTTGCCAAAATTTTCCAGGCTATTTCCTAGTTGAATGAAGCTCAGCCAGCTAAGGAAGGGCTCATCTATATAAAGTATTCCCTGGATCCATGAACATTTTACGTATTTTTTTTTCCTATTGTCTTTACACTTGAGGCAATATGGTTATTATAAAATACTTGCAATTTTTTTCCTTCAATTTCTTCAAAATGTTGCCCCAACATTGCTTTGTTTTTGTTGTTGCTGCCCTTGAAAAGCTTAATGCCAGTCTTTCCCAATTCCCCCTCTATAGGCAAGTAACTTATCTTATTGCCTGTATACGGAGAAGGCAATGGCACCCCACTCCAGTACTCTTGCCTGGAAAATCCCATGGGCGGAGGAGCCTGGAAGGCTGCAGTCCATGGGGTCGCTGAGGGTGGGACACGATTGAGCGACTTCCCTTTCAGTTTTCACTTTCATGCACTGGAGAAGGAAATGGCAACCCCCTCCAGTGTTCTTGCCTGGAGAATCCCAGGGACGGGGGAGCCTGGTGTGCTGCCATCTATGGGGTCACACAGAGTCGGACACGACTGAAGTGACTTAGCAGCACCCTGAATTCTAATTGTTTTTCTAGGATATGTCCCCCTCTTTTTTTTTAGTTTCCTAGGCACACAGTGGGCCCTTTAAATATGTAAAAATAATATATTTTCTTTGTTCTGAAAAGTTTTCTTCAATTATACTTTCATGTCAGTTATAGAATGTTTTGTTTTCCTTCTTCAGAGACTTCAACTATATATATTTTGAATTCTCTTTTCACGTCTTCCATTTCAACAGATTTTCCTTGACCCTTTTACTTACTACTTTATTTCACTTTTATCTTCTTGGTTTTCCTGTTTTTCTTAAGTCTCAGTAAATTTTGCTACAATCTATTATATACATTGGGTACCTTTCAGTGTATTCTCTGTTTGTGAGTTGGGCTTTTTTTTCCAGTTTCTTTGCTGAGATCAATCAGCTCCTATGCATTATTCCATATTTTGTCACTGTGATCTTAAGCTTTAAATTTTCTATTTCTAGTTTATATCTGTAACTGCATTTACATCTGCCTCTCTATCTACATATCTACATCTAATTTCCAAATGTTTATTTGAGGATTTTTAGTTCAGTTAAAAATTTGTGTGTTTTGTTGTTGTTGTTTTTTGGTATGGAACAATTCTTCAGCTGAAGCGTTTTGATTTGAATTTTCTGTTTTATTCTTCCATTAGCTTTGTATGTAGTTGGCTTGATTTTTTTCTATATTTCTAGTCATTTTAGGAACTGAGTCTGTAGTCCAGGATTATCTCTTTACAACAACCTGCTGAAGACAGTTTCTTTAATGAATGCTCTCAGTGGTAGGGGAGACAGGCAGGATTGGCATACCTTATTTCTTTTTCATTTCTGAAAGATCCTCAGGTTTTCTTTTACCTTCTTTCTCATTTCTGCTACTTTCTCAGGAGCGTAATCTTTTCTCTACTTTTATGCTTCTTTATAGGAAGCTATGCTCTTTTGACGCTGCTAACTTCTTCAGTATTACTCATTTTCAAACCTTTCTCCTATAGCTGGTACTGTGAAGTGCCAAATACCAGACCTCAAATGTTGGCACTTAGTATTATTTCCCTTCTCTGGGGTCCATGACTTGTTGATGTGCTCCACTTTTTAATGGTGTGTCTTAAGCAATCCTGAAGGAAATCCGTCCTGAATATTCATTGGAAGGACTGATGCTGAAGCTGAAACTCCAATACTTTGGCCACCGGATGGGAAGGACTGACTCACTGGAAAAGATCTTGATACTGGGAAAGATTGAAAACAGGAGAAGGAAACGACAGAGGATGAGATAGTTGGATGGCATCACTGACTCCATGGACATGAGTTTGAGCAAGCTCCAGGAGTTGGTGATGGACAGCGACGCCTGAAGTGCTGCAGTCCATGGGGTTGCAGAGTCAGACATGACTGAGTGACTGAACTGAAGCTTCCTAATTTTGGAACCCACAGGTTTATATTAGTCTTTTTAAAAATATTTATTTATTTGACTGCATTGGGTCTTAGTTGTCGCATGTGAGATCTTTCATTGTGGTGCACAGACTCTAGTTGTAATGTGCAGGCTCAGTAATTTAGTAGTTGAGGTTTAGTTACTCCACAATATGTGAAATCTTAGTTCCCTGACCAGGGATCAACCTTCATCCCCTGTATTGCAAGGCAGATTCTTAACCACTGTATCACTAGGGCAATCTCTTACAGTAGTCATAAGATGCCTGTTGGAATGTGGTAGTTATGTTTCTGTTTACAGGTAACTTTGATTTTGGTATTTTCTCCTTCCTAGTAAGGCTCAATACTTGAGCCATTTGTGATTGTATTTGCACTCATATTTTGATATCATTGGGTGGAAAACTTGAGAGATTTCACTTCAGGGGGATATCATTATCTCAGTTCCCATGGTTTTTAAGTAAATCTTGAAATTGCTCATTGTCTAGGTTAAATGTACAAAGCCACCTTTGATTTGGTTTCTATATTTTGATTTTTAAAATATTTTTGTGTCTTTTAATTGTATGCCCCTAAATGGACTCTATAATTTGAGGGGGGAAATCTTGTAATTTTGATATTCATCCTAGTACCTGGTATACTTTTCATACACACAATAGTTTCTCTATTAACTGTTTAGTTATTGCAACTCTCATTTATCAATATAAGAAAACTTTTTTATATAAGAAATTCTTAGCAAAATATTTGGGTTCCCTATACATCTTTTCAAAAAGATGTCTTAGATAAACCTGAGAAATATCTTCTAAAAGCTATTTCTTAAAATATCTTGAGAATTTTTCTAAAAGAAGCCATGTTTTAAAAGAAACACAAATATGTGAACATATTCTCATGAAAAAGATGGAAATAATACAGACTAAGTAGTTTCTCCAATTCATTTTTTTCAATAAATTCTCTGTAAAAAATAAGTGGAAACCTATAAATTTTGTTCATTTTAACATGTGTAAAAATTAAAGCAGCAAGCAATAAGAAAATATAACACATTTTTGTAATCTCTGCTATTTATTAATTCATTTAATTTAAATGCAAATTATATGTTTTAATAATCATAAATTGCTTGGCATCAGGTTGTTCCTAGTAATGAGCAGTTCAAGAGATGGCACTTTTTTGAAATTCTAATAAAGCATTCCATGGAGCCCTTTTCCTTTGTGAGCATGGTTGCCCCCTTGAAACATCCTGCAATACAGAGCTGAAATGATTTAAAACCTCAGAAGAAGGTTTTTAAGGTTGGAATAGGAAGCCACTCTTGGCTTCATGGCCAGATCTGAACCACTGAAGTTAAGAAGTAATTTCAAATCAATCTGTAGAAAGATTTTACCTCTGATCATGAGCAAACAGAAGCCTTCTCTCCAGTAGGTGTCAGGAGTCATGTGATGGACACTAATGATGTCTGCTGCCTTTTATCATCTGTCAGGAACGACACACGTTTATTTCCACACAGGCAGTGAGAACATTTAATGAAACAAAACAGCATTATCGAGCTCCAGGTTTTCCAGTTCTCTTTGGTGCTAGAAATGAAGCTCTAGGTTCATTAAATTGTGGCTTGTGGAGGTATACTACAATTATAATCCACCGAACCAAAAATTATAATAAGATCCCAAAGCGAGGCTTTAATATATACAGACCTCCTCTCTCTATTTCAAAAGTTCAAGTTAATTCAGCAAATATCACAGGCTTAGAATATATATATATATAATAATTATAGGAAAAATACAAAAATAAATTTAAAAATAACCAAAATCATATTGTCCATAAATATACCCTAATAATATCTATACATTAATTAGTTTGCTTTTAGCCTTCTAGACTTTATTCTTTCATATTATAAAATATGCAATATATTTGTTCACAGATCTCAATAGCCTGTGACTACAGTAATATCCAAATTTTTGCTGTCTTTAATGAAAAATACACAAATGTAGACATATACAGGCCTATCACATTGCTTTATTTTTATTTATTCATTCTTTCAACAAATATTTACTACATTTCTACTAGAAGTAAGGCATTTTTTAGCAACTGGAAATATAGCAGCCAAAAGTAATACAATCTAGATCCACACAGAGCTCATATTCTGGAGGAGTAAGTGAGCAGAAATAGACAATGAACAAATTTAAAAATATGTACAAATACATAAACATAGTATGCCAGGTGATAAGAAGTGCTGTGGAGGAAAAGAAGGTCAGGGGCTTGGAAAGGAGTGTCTCTTCACTCAGCTTGCTCTACCAGAACCATGATTCAGGCTCTTCCTGATTTGGCCAAACACACTTCTACCAGAGGGCCTTTGCACTGACTTACGTCTGTTTGACTTCTTTCTTCATCTCTAATCTTTGCTCAGATGACACCTTCTGAATGAGGCAAACCCTGACTAGTCTACTTAAAATTGCAATCTGATGCCATATCCTCTCCCCAGCGCTTCTAAGCTGTCACTGTATTTGGTCACTCCCTAGCCTACTTTTTCACTTCTCCTGATTCTTTGCAGCCTCCCTTTCCTCTGTCTGCCCTTAACTTGCCAGTGTTCCTCAGAGGTCCATTTGTGACCCTCTCAGCACACCTCTGTCTTTCATCTGAGTCCCTGGTTCCAATCTAATTAAATTGAATGAAATTCATTCATTCCGCCATGCTCACCTGTTTTTCTTCTCTTTGGCCACACTGTCCTTACTTTCTGGATTCTTTTTCTGCTTTCACCATCAACCCACTATCAGATCTGTAGTACTGGTCCTTTCAGACTCAACTGGAATAGCCTGTCCCTTCCTCCCCAGAGCATCTCAGCTTCAGTAAGGGGCCGACCATAACCCAGCAAGCATTAGCATTCATCATATGCTCTATTATCCCCCTGTAGGCTGGCCACATGTCTGATTCATCTTTTCCTGCACTGGCCTTAGATAGCTGAGATTCAGTAAATTGGCTATTATAATGGCACAATAATAATCACTAGGAAAATGCCACTTAGCAACTTCCTGAATACCTAGCAGACTCTGAAATTAAGAAGTGAGCACACTAATTCCTGTCCTGTTTGAAACATTGTGCTTGATGAAACCACTCAGTGAGTGATGGGTACGGCACAGCATCACTGAGAAGCAGGTATCTTTTTCATATTCTGAATAACCAGATGTGAAAATATAGGAACATATATATATATATATCTATAATATATAAAAAAAATTTACAAATATGCAAATTATAGCAGTTATTTTTTCTTCAATTACTTTCAATGAACTATTTATATGTACATCAATACTGTTATTTCACATGTTTTTATAATGTTTTACACATCTATTATGTGTGACTTCACAGTTCTCTGAGTACCTTGGAAGAGCTCACTCTGAAATAAAATTAACATTAATGATGACTAATAATTTAATGAGGCATTATATTAACATGAGAAGATTAGGACTTATTACTAATATTCCTCATATGATAATTTCTTTGACGATTTTAAAATTTGTCATGTTATTGTATCGGCCCCTTTTCCTTAAGCATTGCTTTGTCTTACAACTACCAAAACTACAACATTTTATTAGCTAGTTATAATAGTAACAATAAAAGCTACCATTTACTGAGCACTGTGCCAGTGAAGTCTACTGGTAGGCAGTTTGTATGTATCATTTTCTTTGATCCTTACAGAACCCCAGGAAGTAAACCATATTGTTATCCCCATCTTGCATTGAAACTGAGGCTTAGAAAAGTGAAGTGATTTTTCAAGGTCGTGATCTGGAAGCAATGAATCTAAGTTTTCAAAATAAAAATGTCTGACTTTAGAGCCAGTCTTTAAACCATGCTTTTCAGCTTCTAAATATCTTTGCTGTCAGTAAGACATATTCGTATAAACAACGCCACTCCTATTGAGTCTGCCAGTTTCGTATTTAAGATCTGTAAGGTCATGCTGTACTTTGCTCTCGGAAAAAAACAAGTGTTCCCAGATAAGGAACTTATTAAACACATTATGGTATGAGATATGATTACTGCATTTACATAATATTTTATAAATGAAAATAAACCAGATATACGTTATCGTACAATGTTGCCTTCACTTTAAGTGCTCACAAAATACATTTTTAATCAGCACATCCTAGACTCTTGACTGGAGTCAAGTTCTCTGACCTGCTTTGAAAGAGCGGAGCTAAGTTTGTCCACCTCAAGTCTCTCAAAATCTCACATCTTCATGATTCCATGTGTGTGTGTGTGTGTGTGTGTGTGTGTGTGTGTGCGCACGCTCAGTTGCTCAGTCATGTCCAGCTCTTTGTGACCCCCATGAACTGTAGCCTGCCAGTCTCCTTTATTAATGGAATTGTCCAAGCAAGAATACTGGAGAAGATTGCCATTTCCTACTTCAAAGGATCTCCCCTACCCAGGGATGGAACCTGAGTCTCTTGTGTCTCCTGCATAGGCAAGTGGATTCTTTACCACTGTGCCACCTGGGAAGTCTTCATGAGTCCATTGTGTGTGTGTGTGTGTGTGTTAGCCACTCAGTAATGTCCAGCTCTTTATGACCCCATGGACTACGGCCCACCAGGCTCCTCTGTCCATGGAATTCTCCAGGCAAGAATACTAGAGTGGGTAGCTATTCCCTTCTCTGGGGAATTTTTCCAGACCCAGGGATTGAACCCAGGTCTCCTACACTGCAGGCGGATTATTTACCATCTGAGCCACCAGAGAAGCCCCATGATTCTGTAAGGATATCCAAACTAGACTGACGAATTCACACTACATTTCCTTAAAGTTCTAAATAAGTGGTACATGAAAGCAGGCATGTAGAGACAAAAATTCTTCATATGGATCGAAGGCTTTGATTTCCTCTTGCAAGCATTTGTCCCAGCTTTCCTATCTGAGGATCACCTTCCTTCGACAACCAGGGCAGAAGGAAATGGTCAGCCTTTATCAGGTCTGTTCTCTGCTTGTCATCTGTCAGTATTGATGCAATAGGACCTGAGCAGCAGGCAATGTGGAACTTCCTTGCTCTTATTTGGAATATAAGTGAAACTTTTTTTGTATTTGTATTTATCAATTTGCTCTGACTTCAATTCATTTAGGAACTTAGAAACTTAAACTTCTTGATGGCATTCTTCAAAGTCTCTGCTACTTTTCTGGTATCTGTTCTTTATTTGTGGTAGCAAATTTTTTCTTTAATTTTTTTGTTGTATTTTTGTTTGCTTTGCTTTTATCGTCAAAACCTGTTTATATTTACAATGTTTTAAGAAGAAAGATGATGGCAGCATTTTTTCAAGTGAAGATGGTTAAACCGTTTAGTAAATATCAAAAGAAAAAACCTATGGCTTAACAAATCCAACCAGTGAATGATATAAAATATCTTTAGTTTCTCTGGTGATAATATTTCATACTGACAATATTCACTTTAGACAGCCTTCTGGCGCATCAAGGAGTAGTTCAGTTCAGTCGCTCAGTCATGTCCGACTCTTTGTGACCCCATGAATCGCAGCACGCCAGGCCTCCCTGTTCATCACCATCTCCCGGAGTTCACTAAGACTCATGTCCATCGAGTCCATGATGCCATCCAGCCATCTCATCCACGGTCGTCCCTTTCTCCTCCTGCCCCCAATCCCTCCCAGCATCAGTCTTTTCAAATGAGTCAACTCTTCGCATGAGGTGGCCAAAGTACTGGAGTTTCAGCTTTAGCATCGTTCCTTCCAAAGAAATCTCAGGGCTGATCTCCTTCAGAATGGACTGGTTGGATCTCCTTGCAATCCAAGGGACTCTCAAGAGTCTTCTCCAACACCACAGTTCAAAAGCATCAATTCTTTGGCGCTCAGCCTTCTTCACAGTCCAACTCTCACATCCATACATGACCACAGGAAAACCCATAGCCTTGACTAGACGGACCTTAGTCGGCCAACTAATGTCTCTGCTTTTGAATATGCTATGTAGGTTGGTCATAACTTTTCTTCCAAGGAGTAAGCGTCTTTTAATTTCATGGCTGCAGTCATCATCTGCAGTGATTTTGGAGCCCCAAAAAATAAAGTCTGACACTGTTTCCACTGTTTCCCCATCTATTTCCCATGAAGTGATGAGACTGGATGCCATGATCTTCGTTTTCTGAATGTTGAGCTTTAAGCCAACTTTTTCATTCTCCTCTTTCATTTTCATCAAGAGGCTTTTTAGCTCCTCTTCACTTTGTGCCATAAGGGTGGTGTCATCTGCATATCTGACGTTATTGATATTTCTCCTGGCAATCTTGATTCCAGCTTGTATTTCTTCCAGTCCAGTGTTTCTCATGATGTACTCTGCATAGAAGTTAAATAAGCAGGGTGACAATATACAGCCTTGACGTACTCCTTTTCCTATTTGGAACCAGTCTGTTGTTCCATGTCCAGTTCTAACTGTTGCTTCCTGACCTGCATACAGATTTCTCAAGAGGCAGGTTAGATGGTCTGGTATTCCCATCTCTTTCAGAATTTTCCACAGTTTCTTGGGATCCACACAGTCAAAGGCGTTGGCATAGTCAATAAAGCAGAAATAGATGTTTTTCTGGAACTCTCTTGCTTTTTCGATGATCCATCAGATGTTGGCAATTTGAACTCTGGTTCCTCTGCCTTTTCTAAAACCAGCTTGAACATCAGGGAGTTCACGGTTCATGTATTGCTGAAGCCTGGCTTGGAGAATTTTGAGCATTACTTTACTAGCATGTGAGATGAGTGCAATTGTGCGGTAGTTTGAGCATTCTTTGGCATTGCCTTTCTTGATGATTGGAATGAAAACTGACCTTTTCTAGTCGTGTGGCCACTGCTGAGTTTTCCAAATTTGCTGGCCTATTGAGTGCAGCACTTTCACAGCATCATCTTTGAGGATTTGCAACAGCTCAACTGCAATTCCATCACCTCCACTAGCTTTGTTCATAGTGATGCTTTCTAAGGCCCACCTGACTTCACTTTCCAAGATGTCTGGCTCTAGATTAGTGATCACATCATCATGATTATCTGGGTCATGAAGATCTTTTTTGTACAGTTCTTCTGTGTATTCTTGCCACCTCTTCTTAATATCTTCTGCTTCTGTTAGGTCCATACCATTCCTGTCCTTCATCAAGCCCATCTTTGCATGAAATGTTCCCTTGGTATCTCTAAATTTTGAAAAGATCTCTAGTCTTTCCCATTCTGTTGTTTTCCTCTATTTCTTTGCATTGATCGCTGAGGAAGGCTTTCTTATCTCTTCTTGCTATTCTTTGGAACTCTGCATTCAGATGCATATATCTTTCCTTTTCTCCTTTGCTTTTTGCCTCTTTTCTTTTCACAGCTATTTGTAAGGCCTCCCCAGACAGCCATTTTGCTTTTTTGCATTTCTTTTCCATGGGGATGGTCTTGATCCCTGTCTCCTGTACAATGTTACGAACCTCATTCCATAGTTCATCAGGTACTCTATCTATCAGATCTAGGCCCTTCAATCTATTTCTCACTTCCACTGTATAATCATAAGGGATTTGATTTAGGGCATACCTGAATGGTCTAGCAGTTTTCCCTACTTTCTTGAATTTAAGTCTGAATTTGGCAATAAGGAGTTCATGATCTGAGCCACAGTCAGCTCCTATTCTTGTTTTTGTTGACTGTATAGAGCTTCTCCATCTTTGGCTGCATAGAATATAATCAATCTGATATCGGTGTTGACCATCTGGTGATGTCCATGTGTAGAGTCTTCTCTTGTGTTGTTGGAAGAGGGTGTTTGCTATGACCAGTGCATTTTCTTGGCAAACTGTATTAGACTTTGCCCTGCTTCATTCCTCATTCCAAGGCCAAATTTGCCTGTTATTCCAGGTGTTTCCTGACTTCCTACTTTTGCATTCCAGTCCCCTATAATGAAAAGGACATCTTTTTTGGGTGTTAGTTCTAAAAGGTCTTGTAGGTCTTCATAAAACCATTCATCTTCAGCTTCTTCAGCGTTACTGGTTGGGGCATAGACTTGGATAACTGTGATATTGAATGGTTTGCCTTGGAGACGAACAGAGATCATTCTGTCACTTTTGAGACTGCACCCAAGTACTGCATTTCGGACTCTTTTGTTGACCATGATGGCTACTCCATTTCTTCTGAGGGATTCCTGCCCACAGTAGTAGATATAATGGTCATCTGAGTTAAATTCACCCCTTCCAGTCCATTTTAGTTCACTGATTCCTAGAATGTAGACATTCACTCTTGCCATCTCTTGTTTGACCACTTCCAATTTGCCTTGATTCATGGACCTGACATTCCAGGTTCCTATGCAATATTGTTCTTTACAGCATCGGATCTTGCTTCTATCACCAGTCACATCCACAACTGGGTATTGTTTTTGCTTTGGCTCCATGCCTTCATTCTTTCTGGAGTTACTTCTCCACTGATCTCCAGTAGCATATTGGGCACCTACTGGCCTGGGGAGTTCCTCTTTTGGTATCCTATCATTTTTCCTTTTCATACAAGGATGGTCCTAGTTGCAGGACAGCAATGGAGATGCAGACCTAGAGAAAGACTTGTGGATGCTTTGGTATAGGAGAGGGTGGGAAGGACAGAGAGAGTAACACTGAAACTTCTTCATTCAATTGATCTAGAACCATCACTTTAGAAGTTACATATGCCTCTAAAGAAGGCTTTCAAGATGTATTAAAGAACAAATATTATTCTCAATTTGTTCTTCTTTAATACACCTTTTTACATTGAAGTCCACCAGAAAGCATCCACTAGAGTTATATGTAACCTCCAAAGTGATGGTTCTAGACCAGTTGAATGAAGAAGCTGTGGGGACATGATGAAAGCTCAAGGCACCTACCCTCCTTGAGTAATGCACCTACAGATTCAAATATGTAAAGACTTTCTCATTTTTATCTTTAGGATTATCATAACTGTATTGAGGCAATGAAAATTTAATATAAATAATTTAACTTTTTCACTTTTTTCCTTTTAATTAACATATAGCACTGTGGAAGTTTGTGTACAACATAATAACTTACATACATCATGAAATAATTATCACAATAAGTTTAAATACCCATCATCTTATACAGATATGAAATTAAGGAAAAAGTTTTTTCTAGTGATGAAAACTCAGGATTGTCTCTCTAAACTACTTTTATATTTAAAACATATAGCAGTGTTAATTATATCAACCACATTGTATATTACACCTCTTAGTATGTATTTATCTTATAACTGGATGTTTGTACTTTTTGACCTTCAACACTATGTTAATTCCTTTTATATAAATACTCATTCAATATTCCTATTCTATGCATTATAAATGATAACAATGCTAAGTCTAGTTACCATGCAAAATGTTACATTATTTTGGTTATGTTCCCCATATCATGTATTTCATACTCCTGACTTATTTATTTCATTACTAGAAGTTTGTCTGTCTTAATCTTCCTAACCTATTTCATCTCTTTCAGTCCCTTCCCCTCTGGCAACCACCTGTTTTGTTCTCTGTATTGATGAGTGTTTCTGTTTTGTTATGTTTACTCATTTATTTTTCAGATACCATATATCAGTGAAATCATTCAGTATCCATTTTTCTCTATCTGACTTACATTATTTAGCATAATACACTCTAGATCCATGCATGTTTTCATAAATGGCAAAATTTCATTATTTTTTATGTCTGAGCAATACTACATTGTATCTATATATATATCATATCTTCTTTATCCATTTATCTATTGATGGGTACTTTGGAGAAGGATATGGCAACCCACTCCAGTCTTCTTGCCTAGAGAATTCCATTGACAGAGGAGCCTGGTGGGCTACAGTCCATGGGACCACAAAGGGTCAGACACGACTACGTGACTAACACTTGGTTGTCTCCATGTCTTGGCTGTTGTAAAGAGTGCTGCCATGAATATATGTGTGCATATATCTTTTTGAATTAGTGTCTTTGTTTTCTTCAGATAAATGCATAGGAGTAGAATTGCCACATTATATGGTAGTTCTATTTTTAATTTTTTTAAAGAGCCTCTGTATTGTTTTCCATAGTGGCTGCACCAAATTTGTATACCCATCACCAGTGCACTAGGGTCACTTTTGCTTTACATCCTCACTAACACTTGCTTTTTGATGATGGCCATTTTGATAGGTGTGAGTTGATGTCTCATGGTGGCTCTGATTTGCATTTCCCTGATGATTGTGATGGTGCAAAACCACTGTAGATGGTGACTGCGGCCATGAAATTAAAAGACGCTTCCTCCTTGGAAGAAAAGTTATGACCAACTTAGATAGCATATTGAAAAACAGAGACATTACTTTGCGGACTAAGGTCCGTCTAGTCAAGGCTATGGTTTTTCCAGTGGTCATGTATGGATGTGAGAGTTGGACTGTGAAGAAAGCTGAGCACCGAAGAATTGATGCTTTTGAACTGTGGTGTTGGAGAAGACTCCTGAGAGTCCCTTGGACTGCAAGGAGATCCAACCAGTCCATTCTAAAGGAGATCAACCCTGGGATTTCTTTGGAAGGAATGATGCTAAAGCTGAAACTCCAGTACTTTGGCCACCTCATGTGAAGAGTTGACTCATTGGAAAAGACTCTGATGCTGGGAGGGATTGGGGGCAGGAGGAGAAAGGGACGACCGAGGATGAGATGGCTGGATGGCATCACCGACTTGATGGACGTGAGTTTGAGTGAACTCTGGGAGTTGGTGATGGACAGGGAAGCCTGGCGTGCTGCAATTCATGGGGTTGCAAAGAGTCGGACACGACTGAGCGACTGAACTGAACTGATGATTGTGATATTGAGGATCTTTTCATGTACCCGTTGGCCATCTGTATGTCTTCTCTGAGGAAAAAAAAATGTCTATTCAGTTCCTCTACCCAATTTTTAATCAGTTTGTCTGTTTGATACTGACTTGTACACATTCTTTGTACAATTGGATTTTAACCCTGTATCAGATATATCATTTTCATATATCTTTTCCCATTCAGTAGATGACCTTTGGGCTTCCCTGATGACTCGGCTGGTAAAGAATGCACCTGCAATGTGAGAGACCTGGGTTTGATCCCTGGGTTGGGGAGATCCCCTGGAAGAGGGCTTGGCAACCCACTCAAGTATTCTTGCCTGGAGAATCCCCATGTACAGAGGAGCGTGGTGCTCTGCAGCCCATGGGATCACAAAGAGTCCGACATGACTGACCAACTAAGCACAGATGGCCTTTAGATTTTGCTGTTATTTTCCTTTGCTGTTCAAAAGATTTTTTGTTTGATGTAGTCCTATTTATTTTTGTTTTTGTTTCCCTTGCCTGAGGAGACAGAGCAAAAAAGCAAATATTGCTAAGGCCAATGTCAAACAGCATGCTGCTTGTGTTTTTTTCCTAGGAGTTTTAAGATTTCATGTTTTATGTTTGAGTCTTTAATCCATTTTAGTTTATTTTTGTATGTAGTGTGAGAAAGTAGTCCAGTTAGATTTTGACAACATGTAGCTGTCCAGTTTTCCCCAAACCATTTGTTGGGGAGACTATCTTTCCCTCATTGTGTTTATTTGCCTCCTTTCTTGTAGGTTAATTGGCTACATAATTTTGGATTCAGCTCTGGGCCCTCTATTCTGTTCCATTGACTATTGTGTCTGCTTTTGTCCTACTGCCATATTGTTTAGATTATTGTAGCTTGGTAGTATAATTTGAAGTCAGCATGCATGATACATCCAGCTTTACCCTTCTTACTCAAGATCGTTTTGGCAGTTGAGGGGCTTTTGTGCTTCCATACAAATTTTACAGTTCCTTGTTCAAGTTCTGTGAAAAATGCCATTTGTATTTTGATAGAGATTTCTTGAATCTGCAGATTGCCTTGGAGAGTGTGATCATAATAATACTAATTCTTCCCCAATCACAAGCAGGACGTATCTTCATATTATTTATGTCATCTTCAGTTCCTTACATCAGTGTCTCATAGTTTTCCAAGTACAAGTTTCTTCCTCCTCAGATTTATTCCTCTGTATTTTGTTCTTTTTGATGCAACAGATTTACAGATATAAATTTTGTATTCTACAACGTTTTCTGTATTCATTGATGAGTTCTAATAGTCTTGTTGTCTCATTAAGGTTTTCTACATAATGTACCATGTCATCTGCAAACAGTGACAGTTTTTCTTCTTTTTCAATTTGGAATTCTTTTGTCAACTAAAAAAACACACAATGTGTTAGTTGTGAGTCAAGTTTTATTTGGGACAAAATTGGGACTATAGCCTAAGAGATAGCATTTCAGATAGCTCTTAGAAACTGCTACAAAAAGGTAAGGGGGTAGGTCAGTGCACATGTGATTTTGGTAAAGGGGAAATACATGAAATTAAGCACATATATTTTTGCAGAAGTCTGCTGCTTGTCTTATGACAGTTACTGCTAATCTCAAGAAATAGACATCACCATGAAAGATTTTAGTACTTTTCTAGATATGAGGAGATGAAAGAATTGGGCTCATGAAATCTCCTGAAAACATCTATCTGAATTCTCTTCTGTAAGCTTTTTCCAAGGCACAGTGATCTCTACCCTCTCCTCCTCTCAGCCTATGTTTATTCAGGTCAGCAGTCACAGAAGCTTATGACTTGATCCTTGTAGAGGTAAATGGCAAGTGCCAATTTGTAGTTGATATTTTTATTTCTTTTTCTATTTTTTGTCTGATTGTTGTTGCTAGGACAACATCAATGTGTTATTAGATAACATACTAAATAAAAGTGGCAAGAGTGGGTATCCTTGACTTGTTTCTGTTTTCACCATTGAATACAATGTTAACTGTGGGTCTGTCACATATGATTGTTATTATGTTGAGATATATTCCCTCTATATCCATTTAGCTGACACTTTAAAAAAAATTCACAAATAGATGAATTTTGTCAAAAGCTTTTTCCAAATCTATTAAGACAATCATATAATTTTTATTCTTCAATTTGTAATGTGATGTATCACATTGATTGATTTGCAGATATTGAAACATTCTTTCATCCCTGGGATAAATACCACTTGATTATGGTGGATGATCCTTTTAATGTATTGTTGAAGTTGGTTTTCTAAGGAATTCTTGAATCTATGTTCATCAGTGGTATTGGACTATAATTTTTTTTCAAGTATTTTTGTCTGGATTGGATATCCGAGTGATGCTGGCCTTGTAGAATGAATTAGGAAATCTTGCTTCCTCTGCAATGGTTTAGTATAGTTTGAGAAGGATAGGTATTATCTCTACTCTAAATATTTGGTAGAATTCACCTGTGAGACTGCCTTTCCTGGACTTGCTTGTTGGAAGTTTTTAGAGATACTGATTCAGTTTCATTACTGATCTGTTCATGTTTTCTATCTCTTCCTGATTAAGTCATAGGGAATCGTATATTTCTATGATCTGGTGAGTTTTTCTAGGTTGTTCATTTTTTTAGTATATAATTGTTTGTATTAGTCTTTGTCTTTCTGTGGTGTCAGTTGTAAGTTTTCTGTTTTAAATAATTTAATTTTAAAAATATTTATTTTAGGGTCTGACACCACCAGTTTATAGATGTCTTTACTCTGAATATTTTGAAGACTGTTCTCATAAGATTTGTTTACCACCTTAATTTTCTCCCAGAGCTATTTTTTTATTTATTTAACTAAGGCAATGTATGTGGTAGAAAAATACAAGGCTTTGATATATAACATTAATCAAGGTATTTCATATCTCTAAGCTACAGTATTTCCATGTGCTAAACGCAATTAGCATCTCCTTCATTGATTGTTTGCTTTTTGTTGGGTGAGAAATAGATGAGAATGTCAGCTCCTCAACAGAAAAAGTGTCACTGATTTTGTTAATTGTGGTTCCTCAGCACTGGTTCAGAACACTACCTGGCACATAATACCTGCTTAATGAATATTTACTTAAAGACTCAATAAAGTATGCGATATTGGACTTACGTTGTAATGATGTCATTCTGAAATTTAAAAATAAGTACTAAGGACATACCATCTGCTAAGAATATGAGAAAACAAAAGTGAAAGAAAAGAGAAACAAAAATAAGAAATTAATGAGAGAGACAGAAGCTACAAAAGAGACTATGAGAGAGAATAAAAAGGCATCCAGAAATAAGAGAAAGGAATGTGTATATAAAGTTAGTCACTCAGTTGTGCCCGACTCTGTGACCCCATGGACTGTAGCCCACCAGGCTCCTCTGTCCAGGAATTGTCCAGGCAAGAATACTGGAGTAGGTTGCCATTCCCTTCTCCAGGAGATCTTCCCAACCCAAGGATCAAACCCAGGTCTCCTGCATTGCAGGCAGACTCTTTACTGACTGAGCCACAGGGAAGCCAGTGTGTACATAAAGGCTAGTTAACTGAAAAGACCAATCTCTATACTATTTTACAAGCAGATGAATTTTAAAAAATTACTCTCCTTTGGCAGCAAGAAGCTTCCTGCAGAAGCAGTACATTCGAAGCAAATTTTTATACCTGCTGCTTAGCATTGACTGGATATATAATACAGGTTTATTCAATTTCTTAGACTATCTTGGAGTCCCTAGGTATATCTTCAATTATTTATTGATAGAATTTAACCAACAAGCTAGTATCCTAGAGCTTCTGTAGCATTTTCTTTGGTTGTTCTCAGCATCTATTTGCATGACATCATTATACATTCCCTGTGAAGAATGCCAAGGAATGGCCACAGGTGTCTGGCACATTCTGACTATGTCCAGGAGACCCATATCATTAGGATAATGACCACGAGTCATCCTGCCTGGGTATGTGTTGGAAATCAAAACAAGAGGCAAAATCAACATAAGTGCAGTTAATTTAAGGTACTTTCTCTCTATTTATTAAAGCTAATTTCAAGTCTGTTTCACATACAATGATTGCCCAAGGGACTAAAATGCCCACATCATATAACAGAGTTGCTGTCACACTGCCCCTGGCTTTAATACTTCCAGGAATGGATTTCACTGCTTGCGACGTTATTGCTGGAAAGAGTCCTACTGTAAAATAAGTATCAATGATGTCTTGGCAATGCCAAAGCAATTTATGATTTTTATGACCATCTATACTGGTGTCTAGTATTAAAGCAATACAGCTGGAGGCTAATTAATGGGTACAGGTAGGATGCTCCATCCTGTAAGAGGGAGGCTGCCTGTTCCCTCACCGGCTGCTGGCTGCAGCTCTCATACTGATAGCATGTTGTTGCCAGTGTTGCCACCTCATTAGAAAATTAGCTTTTAATTAACTTTGGAAGCTGTTGCATGGGTTTCAATAGGAGGCATACATTTGTACACATCTTGTTGCAGAATTAAACCGCCCCTCCATGCTTCTAATGGGCCTCTCCTGCCTCGCAGAAAACCAGCAGTCTAGCCGCTTGCAGGCAGCAGCTCCGTGGGTCGCAGTGGCCACGCAGCTCCAGCTTGCTCCCAATTACAAAGAGATGTCCCTTAGTGCCCTCATGAGCAGCCCCTTACACCAAGGCCACTTGAGACATTAAGCGGCAACAGAGAGGACCACGATCCCAGATGCTCCCCTTTCATGCTTCTGACCCCCAACCTGGCTTTAATGGCACATAGTCTGGCAAAAATGTGCCTTACCTCGTTTTTATATTTAAGCATCTCTGCCTGAGCGCAGTGGTGATAAACCTACAGACAAGATAAATAGCTAGATGATCACTCTTCTCCCCAGGGGAAAGTCATGCTGTCAATTAGGCTAATGGGGGTTCCAGGCTCAGCTTTGGCATGCCCTAACACTAGGGAAGGCTATTTGCCCTGCATCGCTGCAAAGCCCAAAGATGGATTTGAAACGTAGCTACAACCCTAGGGTGGCCGGTCAGCAAAGAGGGAAGTCACGAATCTGATGATTAATCATCTGCCGCAACAATAGCAGAGCAGAGAGGATGAGGCCCACGAGACCAGATCTTTTGAGCTCTATTATAATTATACATCGCCTCTTTCAATTCTATTTGGTGGCTTAAAAGGAGATATGGGTGTTTTCTCTTGAAGAAGTGAGGCTCCATCCTTTACTAAAAATAAGTGTTCTTTTGTCATACTTTTTCAAAGCACTTACTCTGACATCTCATTTGATCTTATTACCAATCTTGGAAGGACTTAGGGCAAGTGGCATTTTTCTCATTTTCCAGCTGATGGAACTGTGCACCACAGCAGAGTTTAGTGATTTCCCTGTGATCACACAGCCAGCCGGTGATGGCGTCAGGATGACAACCCAAATAATCTAGCTCTCCTAAATTTTTATAAGGGTTCTCCACTGCATCATACCTCATTCTCCAGTCACAGAAATTAAATTATGAACTGCTGACAAATGACTTTTTCAATTGTATCTGTTACATTATTTGTCATGCATTGAAGTATAACCTAAAAAGTAGCACCTCTTGGCAAATACAATCTGCTAAACAAAGAAATAATTTATTTAATCCAGAATTAGAAAGCACAGGGTTAGCACTGATTTATTGAACAATTGGGGGAAATTGAGATTTTTTTTTTTTTTAGATACTAGCAGAAAATGACAGACTGTACAATATTGGGATTTTCCATTCCAAAGACTGCCTTTTTGCAGTATTAATGTTAAATTATAAGCAGGGCGACCATGTAGTCTCCTGATTTACCTGGGCAGATCCCAGTTTTCAGCTGATATCTAGGCATTCAATTGGTTTTAGAATTTGTCCTGGAAAAAAAAATTGACAACTTGATAGCAAATTCTGTGACACCCCAATTTGAAGTCGAAGATTTATCTTGTAGTTATATTGTCCCAGTGAGGAACTGATGCTTCCACAGCTTAGCTGCTGGAAGTGTTTTAGGAAATGCTTTTTCAGTGTATACTGCCTGTGCTTTCCCAGGAGCAGACAATAGTTGTGAAGATGGAAAACTACTCACTGGTCACTTTCGCTAGGCGAGGTGTTATGCTTTACCTACATCATTATTGCCTTTAATCATCCCCAAGTGCCTCTGGGCTTCCTGGGTGGCGCTAGTGGTAAAGAACCCGCCTGCCAGTTCAGGAGACATAAGAGACTCAGGTTTGATCCCTGGGTTGGGAAGATTCCCTGGAGGAGGGCATGGCAACCCATTCCAGTATTCTCACCTGGAGAACCCCATGGACAGAGGAACTACAGTCCAGAGTTGCAGAGTTGGACACGACTGAAGCGACTGAACATGCACAGCACACAAGCCCTCTGAAATAGTTAACATTATTACCTTTACATAGGAAGACACTGAGGCTCACAGTAACCAAGTAACCAGCTCCAGATCCAACAGTAAGTAAGGGGCAAAGCCAGGACTTGAGTTCAAGTCTTCCTGGCTTCAAAGCCCAGACTTGAAACAGCAATGATCTTTCAGAGTAGGCAAAGTCTCAGTCCAGGTCTGTCCACCAGTGTGTTTGACTCCTAAAAAAGGGAAAGCCCCCAGCACTGTCTTATGTTTCCCAAGTCCTTTACATTAATTTAACCTAAATATTTTCTTCTTATGCTTTAACAGGAACAAGAATAACATGAGGTGCTTTGCTGAAATGTTGGGCCTTGTTTCAGAGATTGACTTGGTAGACTATAGGAATTTCCCTTTTTATTAAACTCTTCGGGTAATTCTGATGCTCAGTGACTTTTTCAGCTACACTTTGGGTAACACTGATCTATATATTTTTAATTATTGGAAAGTTTGGATATGAAGAGAGATCACCAAATATGCTGGGAGAAGCAAAGGTAGACCATCTATTTCACTGAAAATCCCTGAAAAGGAGAACAAATATAATGGTGAATATTAGCTACTGGCTCTGCACCAGACACTTTGACATTTTATTGCATTTAACCTTTATAACAATCTGGTTGTGTGTGCAAACATTGTTTACCAATAATAAAATTAAGATGGCTAAAGGTGAAATGTCTATTACTAAATTGTGCATCTTGGTGATGGTAGTGTCAGTATACAGACCTGAATGGTTAATACAACTCCAATACTTTACATTTTTTATATGGACTGAAATACATCAAAATTTTAAAAAATGTAATAGTATCTACTGTATTTATGTTCTGACAGTTTTTGTCTTTTTTTTTTTTTGTAGCTTATATTTTTTAAGTTACTCTCAGTAGGCAAGTGTGATTTTTATAATCAGTAAAAAAAAGAAAACAGTAGCAAAATAAAAATATTCTTATTTTTCACTGGTTGGCTTTCCCACCAGTACACTTTAAAACAAGGATTTGAACACAAGTAGTTTATTTAAGAAGTGACCACAAGAAACACTAGCAGGGAGTGTAGAAAGGAGGCAGGAGAGATACTGATGCCCACACAGGGTATGCATGGATAGATAACCACATGTGCAACTGGGACTCAGTCCTCCTGGAGACAGCTGGAAGACTGCACAGAGTATTACTCAGGGCTATCCCACCAGGGGACTGAGAAAGTGAGGCCTTTCATCTTCCCACTGCTGTCCATCATCATTACTCAGCGTTTCCAATCTGCCCTATCCATGGTATGAGAATGCTCCTGTGGTCCGGGAAACTGTTGGGCAAGGAGCTGCAAGTGTTTCCACTAGAAGGTCACTGGGCTCAGGGAAACTGACTGAGTAGGCTACATTATGGAAGCAAAGCAGATGAAGCTCCAGTAAACAAACAAACAAGCAGTGTGTCTCCCGAAAGAATTATAGTTTGACTTATTCAGGGTGTTTCAGAAGTATACAGCCCTCCTGATCATTCACTTTTCCTATTTAAAAATGCATAGATAACATAAGCTTTGACTTTTATCTAGATTATAGCCTACACATAGGTGTATTTTTCTGTTAGTAAGATTTTTATTTTCACTATCTTGTTAAAAAGATATACCATCATTTTAAGAAAGGAATCAGCTTCTATTCATTGTGTCGGCTTTCTGCACTGCACTGGATGTTTGAATTCCCGGATTTCTGAGGACCATGAAGAAATGAAGCAAGGGAGACCTAGAACGTCGCATGTGATATTTCTTCCTCATAGAACAGGATGGAAGGTCTATACCACACCCACTGTTTTGGACACCCCAAAGGAGAGCTTAATATTATTGATCCGAGGAACTGACAGAACCTGACAATCCTCATCCGTCATAACCTAAATCAGCGGAAATGCTGCCACTGCTCTTTGGGGAACAGTAGTCCAGCAGAGAAAATCACCTTTGCTAATTGAGCCTCTTCTGGGGGAATTGCCAAGTTTGTGCTAAAAGCAGCTGTCCCTGTTCTTCACTCCAGAAAAGGACAAAGGCGATGGATCAGAGGACAATACATGGGTTACCATCATGTCCCTGTATGTTTCTATCGCCTGCACAAACTCACATCAAAGTAAACTCTGGGCTGTATAGTAAGAAATAAAACTCCATCTCTTCATTCTTCTGTTTCTAGCTATAGAAATTCAAAGACAAGCAAATGTTAAAAACTAGCACAAACTAACAATATTTTCAAAAATTTGTCTAATATGGAGAAATGAAAGTAGGACGAAAAGAATGTGAGGTAGTTTGCCTTAAGAAGCTGCTATTATTTTCAGCTGTGCAACAGGAAATGTCTACTTCTCTTTCTTCACTCTGCATTCTGGTCAAAGGCATTACTATAAAAGAATACTCCTCTTTGCTCCTGTCCAACATATCCATCACTTGAGATCTCTGAGACAGTTAACTAAAACACTTTCTTCTTCAGATTCATTCTCTTTTTCTAAATCTCTCAGATGATCTGCTATAAGGAGGAGGTGTGGGTCCTAAATACCAGATCCTTAAGGCAACATGCATACAACTGGTCCTAGGTAGAAGATTACATATAAATGCTTAAAGAATAATAAATAAGTATAAGGGGAAAGTCCAAAGACAAAAGAATATGGAGATGGAGATTAGGACTTCACATTTGTCCAAGTTTCTCAGTTGTTTTTTCTGGGCTGGGCTCCTCAACAGCATCACTGCTGCTCTTGGTTGGGAGGACCAGAGATTTTTCAGAGGGAAGTCTCCTCTGTTGGCCCTATATTTAATTCTCCCCATGTGGATTTTTGTCGCTGTTTTGTTGTTGTTGCTTTAATTTTTCTGGAGTATAGCTGATTAACAATATGTCTGATTCACTTTGTGTACACCTGAAATTTCAGTTCAGTTCAGTCGCTCAGTGGTATCTGACTCATTGAGACCCCATGAACTGCAGCAGGCCAGGCCTCCCGGAGTCCACCAACTCCCGGAGTCTACCCAAACTCATGTGCATTGAGTCGGTGATGCCATCCAGGATCTCATCCTCTGTCGTCCCCTTCTCCTCCTGCCCCCAATCCCTCCCAGCATCAGGGTATTTTCCAATGAGTCAACTCTTCGCATGAGGTGGCCAAAGTATTGGAGTTTCAGCTTCAGTATCAGTCCTTCCAAAGAACACCCAGGGCTGATCTCCTTCAGAATGGACTGGTTGGATCTCCTTGAAGTCCAAGGGACTCTCAAGAGTCTTCTGCAACACCACAGTTCAAAAGCATCAATTCTTTGATGCTCAGCTTTCTTCACAGTCCAACTCTCACATTCATACATGACCACAGGAATAACCATAGCCTTGACTAGATGGTCCTTTGTTGGCAAAGTAATATCTCTGTGTTTTAATATGCTGTCTAACTTGATCATAGCTTTTCTTCCAAGGAATAAATGTCTTTTAATTTAGTGGCTGAAATCACCATCTGCAGTGATTTTGGAGCCCAAAAAATAGTCTCTCATTTTTTCCACTGTTTCCCCATCTATTTGCCATGAAGTGATGAGACTGGATGCCATGATCTTCATTTTCTGAATGCTGAGTTTTAAGCCAACTTTTTCCACTCTCGTCTTTCACTTTCATCAAGAGGCTCTTTAGTTCTTCACTTTCTGCCATAAGGGTGGTGTCAATCTGCATATCTGAGGTTATTGATATTTCTCCTGGAAATCTTGATTCCAGCTTGTGCCTCATCCAGCCTGGCATTTTGCATGAGGTACTCTGCATATAATAAGCAGGATGACAACATGCAGCCTTGATATACTCCTTTTCCTATTTGGAACCAGCCTGTTGTTCCATGTCCAGTTCTTTTGAATAATTACATAAGTGAATAAATCTAGAGTTTCACATCTGATAAGTCAGTAAGTTGAGTGATTCTGTCTCTTCAGTGTCTCTAGTGCATATTTCACAAACTTTCATCCTCGTTGCTTCTTCCTGTCATCAGACCCTCTTCCTCTCTCATCAGCTTCTTGACTCCTTGTCCTCAAGTACAGCCCTGGTCCATCACTTATTCTTCACATAATTATGGAGTTATCTTTCCAAAGCATAAAAGTAAATATTATATTATCTTGCTTCAAAAACCTTGCCAAAAATGAAAGCAGAGGAGCATATTAGTAAAAGGCAAAAAAGACATTATGCAACTTCCGTGAATATAACTAAGGGGTCATGGAGCCTGAGGCATGATTACACCAAGGGAAGGTGCCTGATTGGGATGAATAGAACAATAGAAGTTCACAGTTGAACTCAAGACTTTATGTCCAAACACGTGTAAGAAGTCATGATCCAGACACCTGTCAGCTGTGGGGTTCTCAGAGGAAGTGGTGGAGCCCATTCAACTAAATGGAGGTGAGTAAATAATTGGGCTCCACAGGTGGCTCAGTGGTAAAGAATCTGCCTGCCAAACAGGAGACATGGGTTCAATCCCTGGGTTGAGAAGATCCCTTGGAGGAGAAAGTGGCAACCCAGCCCAGCATCCTTGCCTGGACAATCCCATGGACAGAAGAACCTGGTGGGCTATAGTCCATGGGGTCACAAAGAGTCAGACATGCCTGAGCATGCATGCAGTAATGTAACTAACTAGCAGTTCTGTCCAGCTACCAATTTACTACTAGCTAGTGTCATTGGCTTCCCTGGTGGCTCAGACAGTAAATCGTCTGCCTGTAATGCGGGAGACCTGGGTTTGATCCTTGGGTCGGGAAGATCCCCTGGAGAATGGACTGGCTACCCACTCCATTATTCTTGCTTGGAGAATCTCATAGACAGAGGAGCCTGGCAGGGGTTAGTCCATGGTGTCACAAAGTGTTGGACACCACTGAAGCAACTTAGCATAAATCCATGTAATATCAATAAACATCTTTGTAAATAGAAATTTTAAGAGATATTCAAAGATAAAATGTCAGAGATAATTAAATGCTCTTAAACACAGTATACATGAAAAGATGGAATAAAAATGTACAAAAGATAAAATAAGTATTTCCTCCAAATTTGTAATAATAGGGCAAACTAACAGAGGCTATAAAAGATGACTTTTTAAACTTTAAAAACACACAAAAAATAACTTAAATAATGAGAAAAATTTCATTTAACAGACAAATTTCTTCAATAAAGCAAAACTGCACAAGCAGTAAAATAAGTGCTAGGCATATCATACTCTTGCTTTTCAGTTCTCTTCTTTTCACAGCTATTTGTAAGGCCTCCTCAGACAGCCATTTTGATTTTTTGCATTTCTTTTCCATGGGGACAGTTTTGATCCCTGTCTCCTGTACAATGTCACGAACTGCCATCCACAGTTCACCAGGCACTCTGTCTATCAGATCTAGGCCCTTAAATCTATTTCTCACTTCCACTGTATAATCATAAGGGATTTGATTTAGGTCATACCTGAATGGTCTAGTGGTTTTCCCTACTTTCTTCATCTAAGTCTCAATTTGGCAATAAGGAGTTCATGATCTGAGCCACAGTCAGCTCCCGGTCTTGTTTTTGCTGACTGTATAGAACTTCTCCATCTTTGGCTGCAAAGAATATAATCAGTCTGATTTTGTTGATGACCATGTGTAGTCTTCTCTTGTGTTGTTGGAAGAGGGTGTTTGCTATGACCAGTGTGTTCTCCTGGCAATACTCTATCAGCCTTTGCCCTGCTTCATTCGGCACCTCAAGGCCAAATTTGCCTGTAACTCTAGATCTTCCTTGACTTCCCACTTTTGCATTCCAGTCCCCTATAATGAAAAGGACATCTTTTTGGGGTATTAGTTCTAAAAGGTCTTCTAGGTCTTCATAGAACCATTCAACTTAAGTTTGTTCAGCATTACTGGTTGGGGCATAGGCTTGGATTACTGTGATACTGAATGGTTTGCCTTGGAAATGGACAGAAATCATTCTGTCGTTTTTGAGACTGCATCCAAGCACTGCATTTCAGACTCCCTTGTTGACCATGATGGCTACTCCATTTCTTCTAAGGGATTCCTGCCCACAGTAGTAGATATAATGGTCATCTGAGTTAAATTCATCCATTCCAGTCCATTTTAGTTTGCTTATTCCTAGAATGTCAATGTTCACTCTTGCCATCTCCTGTTTGACCACTTCCAATTTGCCTTGATTCATGGATCTAACATTCCAGGTTCCTATGCAATATTGCTCTTTATAGCATCTGACCTTGCTTCTATCACCAGTCACATCTACCACATCTACAACTGGGTATTGTTTTTGCTTTGGCTCCATCCCTTTCTTTCTGGAATCATTTCTCCACTGATTTCCAGTAGCATATTGGGCCCTTACCAACCTGGGGAGTTCCTCTTTCAGTATCCTCCCATTTTGCCTTTTCATACCGTTCATGGGGTTCTCAAGGCAAGAATACTGAAGTGGTGTGCCATTCCCTTCTCCAGTGGACCACATTCTGTCAGACCGCTCCACCATGACCCTTCCATCTTAGGTGGCCCCACAAGGCATGGCTTAGTTTCATTGAGTTAGACAAGGCTGTGTTCCATGTGATCAGGTGGGCTAGTTTTCTGTGATGATAGTTTCAGTGTGTCTGCCCTTTGACGCCCTCTCGCAAAACCTACAGTCTTACTTGGGTTTCTCTTACCTTGGATGTGTGAAAAGAAGAGAAGCAAAAAGCAAAGGAGAAAAGGAAAGATATCAGCATCTGAATGCAGAGTTCCAAAGAATAGCAAGGAGAGATAAGAGTCTTCTCAGCAATCAAGGCAAGGAAATAGAGGAAAACAACAGAATGGGAAAGACTAGAGATCTCTTCCAGACAATTAGAGATATCAAGGGAACATTTCATGAAAAGATGGGCTCAATAAAGGACAGAAATGGTATGGACCTAACAGAGACAGAAGATATTAAGAAGAGGTGGCAAGAATACATGGAAGAACTGTACAAAAAAGATCTTCACGGCCCAGAAAATCATGATAGTGTGATCACTCACATAGAGCCAGACATCCTGGAAAGTGAGGTCAAGTGGGGCTTAGTTGAGCTATTTCAAATCCTGAAGGATGATGCTGTGAAAGTGCTGCACTCAATATGCCAGCAAATTTGGAAAACTCATTAGTTGCCATAGGAGTGGAAAAGTCAGTTTTCATTCCAATCATCAAGAAAGGCAATGCCAAACAGTGCTCAAACTACCACACAATTGCATGCATCTCACATGCTAGTAAAGTAATGCTCAAAATTCTCCAAGCCAGGCTTCAGCAATACGTGAACCATGAACTTCCAGATGTTCAAGCTGGAATTATTAAAGGCAGAGGAACCAGAGATCAAATTGCCAACATCTGCTGGCTGATTGAAAAAGCAAGAGAGTTCCAGAAAAACATCTATTTCTGCTTTATTGACTATGCCAAAGCCTTAGACTGTGTGGATCACAATAAACTGTGGAAAATTCTGAAAGAGATGGGCATACCAGACCACCTGACCTGCCTCTTGAGAAAACCTATATGCAAGTCAGGAAGCAATGGTTAGAACTGGACATGGAACAACAGACTTGTTCCCAACAGGAAAAGGAGTACGTCAAGGCTGTATATTGTCACCTTGCTTGTTTAACTCCTACGCAGAGTACATCATGAGAAAGGCTGGGCTAGAAGAAGCACAAGCTGGAATCAAGACTGCCAGGAGAAATATCAATAACCTCAGATATGCAGATGACACCACCCTTATGGCAGAAAGTGAAGAGGAACTAAAAAGCCTCTTGATGAAAGTGAAAGAGGAGAGTGAAAAAGTTGGCTTAAAGGTCAACATTCAGAAAACGAAGATCATGGTATCCAGTCCCATCACTTCATGGGAAATAGATGGGGAAACAGTGGAAACAGTGGCTGACTTTATTTTTGGGGTGGGCTCCAGAATCACTCTAGATGGTGACTGCAGCCATGAAATTAAAAGATCCTTACTCCTTGGAAGGAAAGTTATGACCAACCTAGATAGCATATTGAAAAGCAGAGACATTACTTTGCCAACAAAGGTCTGTCTAGTCAAGGCTATGGTTTTTCCAGTGGTCATGTATGGATATGAGAGTTGGACTGGGAAGAAAGCTGAGTGCAGAATTGATGCTTTTGAACTATGGAGTTGGAGAAGACTCTTGAGAGTCCCTTGGACTGCAAGGAGATCCAACCAGTCCATTCTAAAGGAGATCACTCCTGGGTGTTCATTGGAAGGACCGATGCTGAAGCTGAAGTTCCAATATTTTGGCCACCTCATGCGAAGAGTTGACTCATTGGAAAAGACCCTGATGCTGGGAGGGATTGGGGGCAGGAGGAGAAGGGGACAGCAGAGGATGAGATGGCTGGATGGCATCACTGAGTCAATGCACATGAGTTTGGGTGAACTCCAGGTGTTGGTGATGGGCAGGGAGGCCTTGCGTGCTGTAATTCATGGGGTCACAAAGAGTCGGTCACGACTGAGAGACTGAACTGGATATCATACTTTTATGGGCTTCCCTGGTAGCTCAGCTGTAGAGAATCCACCTGCAATGTAGGAGATGCAGGAGACGTGGGTTTGATCCCGAGATCAGGAAGACCCCCTGGGGGAGAGCATGGCGACCCACTCCAGGATTCTTGCTGAGAAAATTCCATGAACAGAGAAGCCTGGCAGACTGTGGTTCACAGGACTGCAGAGTTGGACATGACTGAGCGACTAGCACACACATTATACTACATTAAAAAAAATTAAGCTTCTGATCAAGCAAGACACTATAAACAAAATGAAAATTCAACACATAGATTGGGAGAAGATGTTCATGATTCATATAATATGCAAAAGATTAAAATTTACAATTTATAAATTACTTCTACAAATGATTAAGGAAGGAAGGGAAGGAGGCAGGGAGAGTCAGAGGGAGAAAGGGAGGAAGGAAGGAGGAAAAGAGAAAAAAGAAAGGAAAGAAGGGACGAACAGGTAGAGAATGAAGAAGAGAGAAAAAAGAAAAGTTCAACATAAAAATCATCAAAGTACATTAACGAAACAATTCAAACTAGAAACCCAAATGTTTAATGTTGTAAGGTGATAAACTTCACTAATAATGAGGGAAGTTAATAAGGAACCAC
>NW_024070203.1:83068637-83209624 GCF_014754425.2 Oryx dammah
ACCCCATGGACTATAGCCTGCCAGGCTCCGCTGTCCATGGGATTCTCCAGGCAAGAATACTGGAGTAGGTTGCCATTTCCTTCTCCAGAGGATCTTCCCAACTTAGGGATCAAACCTGGGTCTCCTACATGGCAGGCAGATTCTTTACTGACTGAGCTATGAGGGAAGCCTTGTATAATGATATACATAGGCGTGATATCTTTTGAACCAGGCATTCTAGACTGACATGTACATCTAGACCCATGCTGTACAATACAGTAGCCACTGACCACATGGAGTTATTTTAATTTAAATTGAATGAGAACTTAAAATTATCTTCTTGTACTACCTGCATTTCAAGTGCTAGTGGCAAATGTCTATCATATCATGGTGACTAGTGACTTTCATGTTAGAGCAGAAATAGAATATTTCCATCACTGTAGTAAGTTCTATAAGACAGAGGCCCTAAGATTGTCTTTAATAATAATTTCTGCAAAGAAATATTTCTTTTCTTTCTCACTCCCCCATTGCACCCCAATCTTGCCGAACTGCCACCGCTGTATCTAATAGCCATTGATCTAAGATGATTTGTCTCAAAGACATTTTCTATCTAGTTTAGTTCAAGCACTTCAAAAATATTAGAGAAATAACTTACTCATGTCTGAGTATATAAATAAATGAAAATAAATATTCAGTTTTAGGAAAGAAGCTGAAAAATAGCCCATCTGCCTAAAACAAGTTTACCAAACTGGAGACATGTTAGCCTACAGATATATTTTGTTTGGCCCATAGTTTGCTTTTATTTTTGTATTTTTAATTGCACTAGTGTCTACCATTTAACAACATCTGATTTTAAAAATTGCCTGAATTCTCTTTAAAAAGTAGAAAAATCTAGAAAACTAAGGTGACACTTTTGATTGAAAACCCTTGCTTGTGCTGAATAGTAGGGACTTCCTCAAGATGGATACAGGTTCGCAGGAGTTCCATATTGTTCACCACTTCACTCATTTCTGTTATCTGTAAGCTTCTGAGTTTGTAACTCCTGTTCCAAATCTAGAAGAATGAGTTCATATGTTTCTAGCATATCCAAACTTGCAAAGGCTCCCAGCAATGTTGTAGTTGCATGTGGTTGACTACATGAATTGACCTCAGTTCAGTTCAGATCAGTCACTCAGTCATGTCCAACTCTTTGAGACCTCATGGACTGCAGCACGCCAGGCCTCCCTGTTCATCACCAACTCCCGAAGTTCACCCAAACTCATGTCCTTTGAGTCGGTGAAGCCATCCAACCATCTCATCCTCTGTCATCCTCTTCGCTTCCTACCTTCAATCTTTCCCAGCATCAGGGTCTTTTCAAATGAGTCAGCTCTTCACATCAGGTGGCCAAAGTATTGGAGTTTCAGCTTCAACATCAGTTCTTCCAATGAATCTTCAGGACCAATTTCCTTTAGGATGGACTGGTTGGATCTCCTTGCAGTCCAAGGGACTATCAAGAGTCTTCTCCACAGTTCAAAAGCATCAATTCTTTGGCACTCACCTTTCTTTATAGTCCAGCTTTCACATCCATCCATAACTACTGGAGAAACCATAACCTTGACTAGATGGACCTTTGTTGACAAAGTAATGTCTTTGCTTTTTAATATGCTGTCTATTGGTCATAATTTTCCTTCCAAGGAGCAAGCATCTTGTAAGTTCACGGCTCAATCACCATTCCCAGTGATTTTGGAGCTCCCCAAAATAAAGTCAGCCCCTGTTTCCACTGTTTCCCCATCTATTTCCCATGAAGTGATGGGACCAGATGCCATGATCTTACTTTTCTGAATGTTGAGCTTTAAGCCAACTTTTCACTCCTCTTTCACTTTCCTCAAGAGGCTCTTTAGTTCTTCTTCACATTCTTCCTAAGGGTGGTGTCATCTGCATATCCGATATAAATCTTTGATCATCACTTGAAAAGACTAAAACATCAGTTGATTGAGTGGTATTAAGAAATTTTAGTTTGAGCATATGATTCTCTGCAAATGTTTATTTCTGAGGTTTTATTTATATAGTCATGTCTGTATGTATGCGTCTGACAACTGTTATTTTGAGGAAATAAAGTAGAGGTTAAGGTCCAGCCTTCCTCAGCTGTTCAAAGCTAATATTATGTTAACAGATGCACCAGAAATCACTTTATCACTTTGTTTACACCTGAATTGGGGAGGGAGATAAAGAAGCACAATGTAAATAAGCATAATGTTTTCAAGGAGCATAAACGTTGAAACCAAGTGGTTAATTGCTTTTAGGGAAGAATACCTGACTATTCTTCACATCTGACCTGAATTCCTTCTCTTAATTAATTAGGCAACAAAAGCATTAACATAACTGTTCAGGCAGAGGTTTAATGGCTATTCTTCAGGGATATTGTAAAAAGAATTGCTGCTTTACTGAGTTTGGACACAATTTAGTTTAATAATTTGGTTTCCTGAGATCTTGGGGGTAAGTGAAAGTCAACAAGTTTAAACGGTTGGGTAGTTTGGAGATAGGGCTGGAAAGATGGGTTGATTTTTTTGGCAAAACTCCAACTACTAGGACACAGTTAACACTGCCTCTTGGGGTGGGGGGATGTGGAAGACTAGAAAGGCAGAAATTGGGAAAGAGAAAGATCTCCCAAAGACAGAGGAAGAATTGGAACTCCTTGGGACACAACCTCTTTAGACCAGTGTGTTCTAAACTTCAGTTCATAATCCATTTGTAAATCTTGAACCAACATCAAGAGATAATTTTCAAACAGTATTTAATTTTTCTATGTGATGTGTTATCTAAGACTTCTTGATGGCATTTTTCTTTTCTTTATTTTTGTTTTGTTTAAAAAACTTTGTCCAGGACTTCCCCATTCTCTTCCTTAGTCTTTCACTTTTAATTTCTCTTTCACACACATGGCAAAGAGATGAAACAAAGTAAGAAGAAAAATTGCTGCAGATAATCCAATAATCTTATCCTGGGCAGTGGCATCTGTTCCCTTGTTTTTTTTTCCCCTTTAGCCCTATCTGTTACCAGATTTTCTGCCTTTAAAGAAAAGTCAAACCCTCTAGCCCTCCATTAAACCAACAATATGGTTATACATTTTCATGAATTGTAATGCCTGCCTAAAGTCTAAAATATTAAGTACTAAGGGTATAAATGTTGTCTGATTCACAAATCCTACTAACCCATTGTATTTGCATGAATATTGATGAGAATTCTCTAACAGAGCACTAATCACTTGATTTTTGTCAAGCAGGAAGGGACTTTCTACAGGGAGTAGATGGGTTACAAAGTTATCCTGAGAGCTGAGGAAACGCACTCTTGGTAGAGCTCTCAAGAATGATTCTGAAAAGCCACACCACAGAACTAGGTCATCAAAGAAACTACTACCCATAGCAAAATAAATGAGAGAAATTTAGTCTTTCTTGATACCCCTATGCCTAGTCCAGAGGCTGGCAAGGTTATGGTTAGGAACAGTGCCAGGACTGGAGCCTAGGTCTGTCTCACTCGTTCCCACCATTCTGTGTTCAGGACAGCTGGATACTGGCCTTCTCTGTGTTCTTTGTCAACTGACATGTTCTCTGTGAGACTTAAATTCCTCATCCATAAAATGGACCTAATATACCCTCCTATAAAGTTCTTTTAGAATCATGAAAGCAAACTCTTGCACAAGACCTGGCATAATGAATGTTAATTCAGTTTCTTTGTTAAAAAGCTTATTATCAGCATGCAACACCTTATATCGGAAGTAGTCAACTTGATGGATTGGAAAAAAATGGAAGAACTGTTGCCTTTTTGAATCACAGAGGTATTTGTAATCATAAACCCATGCATGCCTTTGAGTCAGCGTGATTGAACTGAAATTAGCATGATCCCTTCCTATAGATATAATGCTGATAGGTGGCAGTGGACTAGAATCCGAATAGCTTAGACTTTCTGTACAAATGAAGCACAAATGATAGTTCGATGAGTGTAGCTTTTTTCTTACATGATAATAGTTTAGTGGAAAAATCATAGACTGAGTTGGCTTGAATCCCTGCAGCATGATCTATGAACTACCTGATCTTTCTGTTAGCTGGTTAGAATAGGAAAAAGGAGTCCAGAATGGTGGTGGCTAAAAGACAAAGAAGGGAAAAGCCCACAAAAATAGAACAAAGGAAGGTCCAAGAACTGGAGTGAGGACCTCAGGTAAAACAAACAGCCCTCCTGGCCAGCCCAATTTACATAGGGCAGGCTCGGGGAAGGAGAAAAAACAGATAAAAAGAGGAGCCAAAATTGGGCCAGGGGCTCCTCTTCTCTTCAGTCTTTGGGTCTGCCTGCCCTCATGCCTCGAGGGTGTATTTTCCTTTGCTTGCCAATAAAACTGAGCTGTAACACTGGTCCATCTGAGGAAATTAAACGGGGCTGTAACACTGGTCCATCCATTGCTTCAAGTTTTTGTTGCAATGAGATAGAACTGAGGAAACTACAAACTCCCCTGACATTGCTAATGTCCCTAACCTCTAGCAGCTTTGGTTTATTTATTTGCTAAAGCATTTGGGTGAATCTGTAAAAGACCTGACACGTAATGGCAGCACAGTTTGGTGGAGAAAGTACAACTCTGACATGCTCTTCCTTTTGGAAAGGGTTGAACCTTATATAGTTGTTATCTTTCTTCTTTGCTTAGAATCTGACCTTTGGTAAACAGATCTTTAAGTGCTGCACTTTCCTCTAAGAAATAGTCTTTTTGACATCTCTAAGTTCCCAACTACTGAACATCATTCCATTTTCCCAAGTAAAAGCAAAAGAAAGTGCTTATCTTTTGTTATTTCTGAGAGAAAAAAACTGGTGTGTTACATAGCCCTAGGAAATAATATTGCTAATTGACCTTCACTATTGTTGCTTTAAGAAAAGAATACCTCAAAGAAAGGAATACTTAAATGTTCCATAAGCAAAACATTAACTTTTGAAATTGACGAGGAAATCAGAATCCACTTGTTCTAAATAGGTGCAGGTGAACTGGATAAATAATCCAAGCATTTGATTGCTTTGATGGTAAATTTAATAAGGCAAAAAAAGAAAGAAGAAAAAAAAAGAAACAAGAGTTTTTAAATTGGGGATTGGTTGGAGATAAAACAGATCCTGGCAAGTCATTTTACTGTGTAAAATAGATTGTTATGTCATATTCACTGCTGATAGATATTCTAGGTACTTCACACATACTAAATAATAACATCTCACAGTATACATCAATTACAAAATTAGTCTTGGCTTGCTTTTGAATGGTAAAAATCCCTTTTCAAAATATAAGTATTGTGACAAAATCTGTGGGTGTAGTAAGCCCTTGGGTATCAGTGTGTCTGAACTATCAAGGGAACAAAAGACACACAGCCTATATTTTCCCAGGGAGTGAATAGTGCCAAACATAAATATTGCAGCATTTAACATAAAACACTCTATGCAAAAATATAGACCTTGTTTGTTTGATTCCCCTAATGCTTTAAAAAAGCTTACATCAAGGGTACTATAAGTACTATATTTAAGAATCTAATTCAACTTAAGGGGTTCTACACTGCCTATAAATTTTATTTTCTATTGAATTACTGCCTATTTTCAATTCAAGGCAATGCATTGTTCTATGCCAACAAACCTTGTTAGGTACTTAATAATAGCCATAATATACAAGGAGTGAGTAAAGTGCTTGTGGAAATATTAGTCATTATTAGTAATTACTGGCAACTTCTTCCCATTGGAGTTCAGATATATAGTTCAAGGACTATTCTGACTTTTTCAGCTAATTTTATGAATTACCTACTATGTATATAACCATGTTTAGAAGATTTCCATGTTCACTTCCTTTAATCATTTTACCAGTCCTGCCAGGTGGTTTTTTCAGGGAGGAATCCTTCTCCTCTATTTTTATATTCCTATGGAATTGGCCTTTAAGGGGAATTTTAAAGGGGGGCATTTCTGGCTTTATTCTCTCCTCTCCATACTTGCTCCTCCCAGGCCTGTGGAGAGCCTACCAGTCAGTGCTTCTCATCCCTGCTGTCTCACACACGGTAGCCCCTCAGTCGTGGGCAGAGACTCCATCTTGGTTCTCTTGAGCTCTTTGTTTAGCTGAAGAGAATTAAGTTGAGGCTTTTCCTCGGCTCCCTCTGCCCTTGAACTCACAGACCCAGGACATGTTACAGAGCTCACTGTGCTCCGCTGAGCCCATTGGGCTCCTCTATAGGCACATAGTGAGCGTCGCTGCTGTCACCCTGAGGCAGAGATGCTCTCCAAGCCGCAGACATGGAGCAGGTATCTGAGGCTCTTTGCAGACCACACTCTTCCCCATTTCTGTGGTCTAGACCTGGGCAGGGAGTCAGCTGGGGAGAGGACAGGAGACAGCCATGTTGACCACAGTTATCAATCATATATCTTTGTTATGAATTATTGTACTTTTGAAGTGATGCACATCCCTAAATAGGCTGAGGCTTTGACTTTTCAACCATCTCCCTGTTATGACCAACCTAGACAGCATATTAAAAAGCAGAGACATTACTTTGCCAACAAAGGTCCATCTAGTCAAGGCTATGGTTTTTCCACTGGTCATGTATGGATGTGAGAGTTGGACTGTGAAGAAAGCTGAGTGCCAAAGAATTGATGCTTCTGATCTGTGGTGTTGGAGAAGACTCTTGAGAGTCCCTTGGACTGCATGGAGATCCAACCAGTCCATCCTAAAGGAGATCAGTCCTGGGTGTTCATTGGAAGGACTGATGCTGAAGCTGAAACTCCAATACTTTGGCCACCTGATGTGAAGAGCTGACTCATTTGAAAAGACCCTGATGCTGGGAAAGATTGAAGGTGGGAGGAGAAGGGGACGACAGAGGATGAGATGGTTGGATGGCATCACCAACTCAATGGACAAGAGTTTGAGTAGGCTCCAGGAGTTAGTTATGGACAGGGAAGCCTGGCGTGCTGCAGTCCATGGGGTCACAAAGAGTCAGACATGACTGAATGACTGAATGACTGAACTGAACTGATTAGGCTTTGAAGGAGAAGAGGACTGTGCGATTTGGACTCTAAACTACAACAGGAGTGACTATCTTTATTTTTAACTGGGAGATGACTGAGATGCAGAGAGGTGAATAAGTTGCCCTAATTGACTGTATAAATAGGTGTGATTTAGAGTAGTGGTCATCAAAGTGTGGTGCACAAGATGATTTGCTGGGTTTGCAAAGAAAATGTTATAAGCTATCTTTGTATTTTTTATATTAAAATGATCAAGATATTAAACTCTATTAATATTTAACATGGGGCTTAAAAATAACACCTCTGTTCAGTGTATTGTATATCAGGCAGTCATTTATCTGTAAATATACAGGGTTCATCTACAACACGGAGAGGCATACAGTCTTGCCCTCACTCTCTCATTTGCTTTCAAGGTATTGCAATTTGTTGGGCTGCTATGTGCCTCATTAAACAGATTTAAAGAATACATTGTCTTGTTTTAAGTAAATGAGCATTGCCAAAAACAGATAAATGCCTTATAAAGATTCCTTGTTGTCCTATTGTTTAGTTGCTACATTGTGTCGATTCTTTTGTGACCCCATGGATGGCAGCCCCCTAGGCTCCTCTGTCCATATTTCCCAGGCTAGAATACTGGAGTGGGTTGCCATTTCCTTCTCTAGGAATTCTTCCTGACCCAGGAATCAAATAAGCATCTCCTGCATTGCAGGTTTGGATTCTTTATCAAGAGTCACTAGGGAAGCCCAGAAATAAAAAACAAAGACAAAAAAACAACATTGAAGATAATCCTAATAGCATAAATACATGTGAACAATAGGAAAATGGCAAAGCTGAGATTTCTTAATATTAGGACAGGATTTTGTTGGTCATATTCGAAAGAATAATCATGGTAAGCTAATCAAATTCCCAAAGAATTTGAAAAATATTTAGAAACTATTATGAACAATATTTAATATGTAGATTTCATCCACTATATTTAACTAATAAACCTTATCTTGCCTTGAGATATTAATGATAATATAAACTAATAATTAGAAAGACTTAAAATTAAGGTATCTAACCCATGGACTGAAGTTCGTGACATTGTACAGGAGACAGGGATCAAGACCATCCCCATGGAAAAGAAATGCAAAAAAACAAAATGGCTGTCTGGGGAGGCCTTACAAATAGCTGTGAAAAGAAGAGAGGCAAAAAGCAAAGGAGAAAAGGAAAGATATAAGCATCTGAATGCAGAGTTCCAAAGAATAGCAAGAAGAGACCCTTCCTCAGCTATCAGTGCGAAGAAATAGAGGAAAACAACAGAATGGGGAAGACTAGAGATCTCTTCAAGAAATTTAGAGATACCGAGGAAACATTTCATGCAAAGATGGGCTCAATAAAGAACAGAAATTGTATGGACCTAACAGAAGCAGAAGATATTAAGAAGAGGTGGCAAGAATACACAGAAAAACTGTACAAAAAAGCTCTTCATGAAAAGATAATCAAGATGGTATGATCACTCACCTAGAGCCAGACATCCTGGAATGTGAAGTCAAGTGGGCCTTAGAAAGCATCACTACGAACAAAGCTAGTGGAGGTGATGGAATTGCAGTTGAGCTATTTCAAATCCTGAAGGATGATGCTGTGAAAGTGCTGCACTCAATATGCCAACAAATTTGGAAAACTCAGCAGTGGCCACAGGACTGGAAAAGGTCAGTTTTCATTCCAATTCCAAAGAAAGGCAATGACAAAGAATGCTCAAACTACCACACAATTGCATGCATCTCACATGCTAGTAAAGTAATGCTCAAAATTCTCCAAGCCAGGCTTCAGCAATATGTGGATCATGAACTTCCAGATGTTTAAGCTGATTTTAGAAAAGGCAGAGGAAACAGAGATCAAATTGCCAACATCTGCTGGCTGATTGAAAAAGCAAGAGAGTTCAAAAAAAACATCTATTTCTGCTTTATTGACTATGCCAAAGCCTTTGACTGTGTGGATCACAATAAACTGTGGAAAATTCTGAAAGAGATGGGCACACCAGACCACCTGACCTGCCTCTTGAGAAAACCTATATGCAGGTCAGGAAGCAAAGTTAGAACTGGACATGGAACAACAGACTGGTTCCAAATAGGAAAGGGAGTATGTCAAGGCTGTATATTGTTACCCTGCTTATTTAACTTATTTGCAGAGTACATCAAGGGAAACCCTGGGCTAGAAGAAGCACAAGCTGGAATCAAGATTGCCGGGAGAAATATCAATAACCTCAGATATGCAGATGACACCACCCTTATGGCAGAAAGTGAAGGGGAACTAAAGAGCCTCTTGATGAAAGTGAAAGAGGAGAGTGAAAAAGTTGGCTTAAAGGTCAACATTCAGAAAAGTAAAATCATGGCATCTGGTCCCATCACTTCATGGGAAATAGATGGGGAAACAGTGGAAACAGTGTCAGACTTTAATTTGGGGGGGCTCCAAAATCACTGCAGATGGTGACTGCAGCCGTGAAATGACCAACCTAGATAGCATATTCAAAAGCAGAGACATTTCTTTGCCAACAAAGGTCCATCTGGTCAAGGCTATGGTTTTTCCAGTAGTCATGTATGGATGTGAGAATTGGACTGTGAAGAAAGCTGAGCGCCAAAGAATGATGCTTTTGAACTGTGGTGTTGGAGAAGACTCTTGAGAGTCCCTTGGACTGCATGGAGATCCAACCAGTCCATCCTAAAGGAAATCAGTCCTGGGTGTTCATTGGAAGAAATGATGCTAAAGCTGAAACTCCAGTACTTTGGCCACCTCATGCGAAGAGTTGAGTCATTGGAAAAGACCCTGATGCTGGGAGGGATTGGGGGAAGGAGGAGAAGGGGACGACAGAGGGTGAGATGGCTGGATGGCATCACGGACTTGATGGACGTGAGTTTGAGTGAACTCTGGGAGTTGGTGATGGACAGGGAGGCCTGGCGTGCTGTGATTCATGCGGTCGCCAAGAGTCAGACACGACTGAGTGACTGAACTGAGCTGAACTGAACTGAACCCATGAAGAAAGCCTATTTTTTTCCTTAACATTTAAAGTTATTTGAAACTCATCTTAGTATTATACGTAATTTCATTAAAGATGACGATAAATGTTTAAATAATTTTTGAGTTTGTTGATGAAATAATGCCATAGTAATGTATGTAATGGAGAAGGAAATGGAAACCCATTCCAGTATTCTTGCCTGGAAAATTGCATGGATGAAGGAGCCTGGTGGGTTACCACCCACTGAGTCGCAAAGAGTCAGATATAATTGAAGCGACTTCATTTCATTTATATATATATATTGGGGGAGTCTGTAATTTCCTCAGTTCTGTCTCATTGCAACAAAAATTTGAAGTGATGGACAGACCAGTGTTACAGCTCTGTGTTACAGTTCAGTTTTATTTAGAAAGCAAAGGAAAATACATCTTTGAGACATGAGGGTGGGCTAACCGAAAAGACACAAAAGAGAAGAGAATCCCCCAGCCCAATTTTGGCTCCTCTTTTTATATGGTTTTTCCTCCTCCCCCTGCACCTGCCCTATGTAAATCGAGCTAGCCAGGAGCACTGTTTGTTCTACCTGAGGTCCTCACTCCGGTCCTCGGACCTTCCTTTGTTCTATTTTCATCGATTTTTTCCCTTCTTTGTCTTTTAGCCACCGCCATTGTGAACTCCTTTTTCCTCTTCTAACTACCTAACATATATATACACATAATATACATATAGTACTTTCAGTCTTTCAATTATCTTTTTACTATGGTGGTGGGATTTCAAAAACATCTGGAGACTCCTGGGCCAGAGAATTAGTTCAAGCCTACAGGGAGATTTTAGGAGGCATACTAGAAAATGAGTTAGACAGCATATTTTGCAAATGGGCTTCCCTCATAGCTCAGTTGGTAAAGAATCTGCCTACAATGCAGCAGACCTGGGTCCAGTCCCTGGGTTGGGAAGATCCACTGGAGAAGGGAAAGGCTGCCCACTGCAGTATTCTGGCCTGGAGAATTCCGTGGACTATATAGGCCATGGGGTTGCAGAGTCGGACACAACTGAGCGACTTACTTCACTTCACTTCACTTCAAGCAACATAAATCTGAAAGGTATCTCATTCTAATTAAGATAGTGGGATCAACCAGTTGATTGAAGCAATGGATTCAGTTCAACTAGAATATATTTAAAAAGATAAAGTTTAAGTGCTACTCTTTGAACTTTATGTTTTTAAATGTATATTTGATAATGAAAATTTCCAGTCTTCAACTGCAGGATGGGTAAACAGCAGTGTAAGAAAAGAAACAACTTAGCAGTTTCTCAAGACAGAATGTGATACATGTGCCATAAAAGACAATTTTTTGGCAGTACGGACGGAATCCGTTATCTAGAATGTAGAACAGTCTAGTCAGACACCAGGGATACAGTCTGTAGTAAGAGAAGTAATTTTTTTAAGTACCTCCTTAAAAACATTTTTTTAAAAATATTGGGATATAGTTGATTTCCGGTGTCATGTTAGTTTCAGGTGTTCAGCAAAGTGAATCAGTTATACATATACAGGTATCCTTTTTAAACAGACCAGAAGTAAGTATTAATAGAAGCGCTACCAAAGGAGAGGCAGACAAAAGGTTTCAGTCCTAGGAACTGAGGGTATCAACTTTAAACAGCCTCAAAGGTGTCATGAGCCTACTAATATTAAAGGATGATTATATGAAAAGAGAATCACAGTCTGCACGATCCCAAGGCTGGCCTGTGCCATTCAGCTCCACAGCACAGCGGCTGCTTCCACCACGCCACGCTCTGTGAGCTGGCTACAGTCCGAGTTGACACCTGGGACCTGATGGCCTTGACACCCCACAGGTGGGCCTGCCCTTGAGGACGCACCCCTCTATTTTCAGATTCAAATGTAGGGATTGGAATCTAACTCCCCAGGGGACCATCTGAGGGCCAACCATGGCAACCTGAGGATAGAGGAGAGTTAGGATAGGTCATCCTTGACCTATAAATAAAGGTGGTCTGAGGAAGTTGGGCAGATAACTTCCCTTCCTCTATCCCCTGTGTGACCCACTCATTTTGAGTGGAGGTGTAACTCTGCTGTATCTCTGTCTGGCTCCCTGTAAAGTGGCAGCCCACGCAGTCTACCTGTGCCTGCTTCACGTCCTCTTTTATGTCCTCTGGGCTTGTACCCTCTGAATATATTACCTCCACTTTTTCCCTGACTCAAGCTTTCATTTTTAGAGGATCTACGCAAAGACAACCAGTTCCTAGAATGTTAACTCGCCATGTGATGATAATCAAAATAGACAAACACTTAGTGGTCAAGTATATTTGGAGAACTTTGCATTAAATGAAAATAGATTCACTTACTACAAAACTTCTTTAATGAGGTGGATATTATGCAGGCTTTTTTTTCATATTTCTTGGAAATCTCTTTCCAGAGAGCACGTGTAATGTCAGCATAATATAGAAAGAATTTGGGGAGTGCTGTTTTAGTTGGCAAAGTAAGGAGCTATTTTCTAGCTCAACTTCAGGCACAGAGTTGTCTTATTGTCAAGGACAAAGAATTGTTCAAAGGTAGAATCAAGGAGCCTTGGAAGATTGTTAGTTCTGATTGTTATATTCCCTGTATGCACAGGGAAAACCGTGATGGTAAAGAGACGAAGAGGCATCAACTCGTCAGATGATCTCTGAGGCTCATTCTAGTATTCCAAGTCTACTGCTTCACTTTATTATCTGGCATTTTTAAAGACAGGAATGTCTTTGCCATTCTTTTTAGTAGATCATATGGACACTCGATTTACAATTAGTATCTGGGTGTTTCTCTGAAAGAGTTGTTCACCTCCTCTACCTGAACTTGCCCAGCTCAGTATATGCATAGCAGTCACACACCAAAAGCAGCTAGAACAATTTCTCATACATAACTGGTGTCAAATAAATCAGTTTTCATATTTTTCATGAGAAGGAAATTTGACCATTTTTGGTAAATAATTCAAAATCCTTTAGAGCTGCTGCTGTTTAGTCGCTAAGCTGTGTCTGGTTTTTTGTGACCCCATGGACTGTAGCCCACCAGGTACTTCTGTCCGTGGGATTGCCCGGGCAAAAATACTGGAGTGAGTTTCTATTTCTTTCTCCAGGGGATCTTCCTGACCCAGGAATCAAACCCGTGTCTCCTGTTTGGCAGGCAACTGGGGAAGCCCAAAATCCTTTAGAGAGGATCAGCTAAATAAATGTCAAAGATTTAATTCTTGGTGACCAGGGCCTTTCTCTTCACACTTGGAAATATTGAGTTGTTTATAATTCGTGTCATGTTCATGCCAGCTTCTTACATACTCTGCTCTACTGTAGGTCTAGTCTCTTCTCTCTGTAATCTCTCGACCTGCCATACTGTCTAGGAATAACTACTTATCTTTTAGGTATCAATGCAAAATACACTTCTCTAACTTCCCCAGACAGAACTAGCAGCCTTTTCTTATGCTTCTACAACAAGGCAGGGTCTTGGCAGAAAGCCCTCCAGCTGGTTCAAATAAACTATTTACAAAGGACCAAGCAAATGCATTTGGAGACTAAAAATGAAAATGCATTACCAACTCTAGAGATGAAAGAGTAAGGGGAGAAAGGAGGGTTACTAGGACCAGTGAGAGTGGAGCTCTGGAAGAGGAGCACTTCCATTCTGGAGGAGCTCTGCTATATATTGCCAAGGATGTGCACCTTAGCAGCCTCTCACTGTTAAGAATAAATTGCAAGTCAGGTGGCAAGAGAGTCTGAAGGATGCATTCTCAGAGGCTTGCCCGTCCGCTGTGGTACAGGGAGAAGGATGGATGTAGGAGAAAGGGGGGATAAGTGGAGAATAACCTTTTTGACATTTTAGCCAACTTATCAATTAGATTTACTTTGTTCACGTGTCTATCTTTCCTCTGCTTCGACAAAGAGATAAGGATGCTTTGTTTTGTTGTGTTGTATTGTGTACATATCCTTAGTAGGCAATACTGCAGCGGTAAATGTAAGTTGGAAGAAAGGAAGAGAGGGAGGGAGAGAGAAGGAGAGGAAGGGAAGAGTGATTTGTGTTTATATTAAGCATGTTTAACACAAAGCAGCAGGTCAATGCCAGTGAGACGTTCTAAGAGGCAGGAGGAACGGAAAGTCTAGAAGCAAGTGGCTCCAAGTAGTGACTCAAAAACCAAACAGTGCATCATTTGCGCTGTGTGTTCCCAGATTAGCAGACTTCCTTTTGGCTTTGCACCACCCTGGATTTTAACTTTGTGTGTTAGCTTTAAACCTTAAGTGGTAATGGTCCTTCACACAGGTCATTTATATTAGAGGTACCACAACTTTATCATCATATTACAATCCATTAGAGGTATTTTTGAACTGAGGTTGCTTATTACTGTATACTGATTTTGCTATCTCAATATCCTGATTTGGTCATTTTAAACACTTTAAAGCATTTGCTTTTCTGTTCATTATCAAATTCTCCTACTTCTTGGTGACCAGTTACTATTAAAAAGATTTTTTTTTTTAACCAGATCTAAAGATGGAGATAAGCCTTCTGGAAATATCAATATTTGTTATTGTTCAGTTGCTCAGTCAAGTCCGACTCTTTGTGACCCCATGCATGGACTGCAGCACACCAGGCCTCCCTGTCCATCACTAGCTTCCAGAGCTTGCTCAAATTCATGTCCATTGAGTCAGTGATGCCATCCAGACATCTCTTCCTCTGTTGTCCCCTTCTCCTCCTGCCTTCAGTCTTTCCCAGTATCAGAGTCTTTTCCAGTGAGTCTGCTCTTTGCATCAGTTGACCAAAGTATGGAGTTTCAACTTCAGCCTCAGTCCTTCCAATGAATATTCGGGACTGATTTCCTTTAGGATGGACTGGTTGGGTCTCCTTGCAGTCCAAGGGACTCTCAAGAGTCTTCTCCAGCTCCACAGTTCAAAAGCATCAATTCTTTGGCACTCAGCCTTTTTCATTGTTCAGCTCTCACATCCATACATGACTACTGGAAAAAATCATAGCTTCCATTAGACGGACTTTTGTTGGCAAAATAATTTCTTTGCTTTTTAATATGCTGTCTAGGTTGGTCATAGCTTTTCTTCCAAGGAGCAAACGTCGTTTAGTTTCATGACTGCAGTCACCATCTGCAAAGATTTTGGAGCCCAAGAAAATAAAGTCTTTCACTGTTTCCATTGTTTCCCCATCTATTTGCCATGAAGTGATGGGACCAGATGCCATGGTCTTCGTTTTTTGAACGTCGAGTTTTAAGCCAGCTTTTTCACTCTCCTCTTTCACCTTCATCAAGAAGCTCTTTAATTCCTCTTTGCTTGAGGGTGGTGTCATTTGCATATCTGAGGTTATTAATATTTCTCCCTGCAGTCTTGATTCCAACTTGTTCTTCATCCAGCCTGGCATTTCGAATGATGTATTCTGCATATAAGTTAAATTTCAGGGTGACAATATACAGCCTTGACATGATCCTTTCCCCATATTGAATCAGTCCATTTTCCAATGTCCGGTTGCTTCTTGACCTGTATACAGGTTTTGCATATGATGATGGCTAAATATTGTGTTCCTGAAAGAGCTGCAGTATTCAGTGCAAATACTGAACATTTATGTAAGTGGTTTAAAAAATAGCTTTCAGCGTTCAGAAAATACCCTTAAGCTATAAGGAGGGGAAGGAGGATGGAGAAGAAGGGGAGATAGATGGATGGGGTAAGTATAGATTCTAAAGTATGTGTTTATTTTGTACTTTGCCTCAAGTGTTTCTGAAATATTGAAATTATGAGAAATTTTTAAGATAATCAAATTTGTAGCTTTTGAAAGGAAAATATGCAAACTTGTTTTATGAAATTTGATCTTCTTTATTTGGTAATATTCAATTACTAGGCATTCATTCTGATTTAAGGGTAAATGCTCTTAGTAACTTTCCATTTTAATCTGACACTTTCCCTGGGGCTTCCCAGGTGGCACAGTTGATAAAGAATCCGCCTGCCAATGCAGGAGACACAAGAGAGGCAAGTTCGATCTCTGGTCAGCAAGATCCCCTGGAGGAGGAAATGGCAACCCGCTCCAGTATTCTTGCCGGGAGAATTCCATGGGCAGAAAAGCCTGGTGAGCTATGGTCCATGGGGTTGCAAAGAGTTGGACATGACTGAGTGACTAACACGCACACACACTCCCTATTACTTATTCTTGGTTCCTACCACTAATATCTTCTTACCACCATCTCTGAATGTCTTACATATGTTATTTGGCCTCATAAATATTTATCAGCTTATGTAGTGGGTGGGATGTACCAATATAAATATGAACAGTAAGGCCCTGCAATGTAAGAGTGCCTACTCTTTCTTACTTGTGGAAAGGACATGACAATAAATAACTACTGTATATCCCTGTGAGCAGTAAGTGGAGCTATTTACAAAATGCTAGGTGAGCAGCAGAAGGTGGTAGTATTGACATTAGTTGTGAAAAATAAAAACCAACTTGTTTCAGCTGAGTCTTGAAGAATTAAATACATCATTGCCAAAAGTATTACCAGGAAGTGGGAACAAAAATGTACCAGAGTCACTGGTACAATTAATAATCCTAAAAAGAGTTTTCCATAATGTTTTATGATGCCCAAGTTGCCACATCACTGAGGCCCACTCTATACTAATTTCTCAGGGGAACTTTCTATGACATGAAAGGGGGAAATAGTGACTTCGACACCCAGTGACTTAGACACCTTCTAAAGTCCCCACATACTAGCTATAAAAGCTTGTAAAAATATTTCATAAACTTTTCCCCAAATAATCACTTACTTTCTAAAGGAAATTAGTATCATCATGTAGGTATAGCCATTGCTTCAATTTTTCAGAAAGCTAGAAAAGAGTATTTTCTTCCCAGGAAGGAAAAAAATAAATATGTTAAGGCAAAAGTCAAACAATAGACATTTAAAATTAATGTATTTAAAGTGTTAGCATTGAGATAATTTGATTTCTTTATTGGAAAGAGCAAACATTAATTTAATTTAATCTACATAATTAGTATTATGTAGATAACACTGGGGTAACAAAGACCAGATTTGCCATACTGACTCATACAACTGAAAAACAGGCAAAATATAACAATGGTTTTAAGATACTGGATATCATAACTGGATAACCAAGGGCAGCACTCCTGATGAGAAACAGAAGTAAGCCCTATAATTGTCCCAGCTTGTTGCCTTGAGAGAGCTTCCAGGCCACCATAGTGCATGCATGCTAAGTTGCTTCTGCTGCTGCTGCTGCTAAGTCACTTCAGTCATGTCCAACTCTGTGCGACCCCATAGACGGCAGCCCACCAGGCTCCCCCGTCCCTGGGATTCTCCAGGCAAGGACACCGGAGTGGGTTGCCATTTCCTTCTCCAATGCATGAAAGTGGAAAGTGAAAGTGAAGTCGCTCAGTCGTGTCCGACCCTCAGCGTCCCCATGGACCGCAGCCCACCAGGCTCCTCTGTCCATGGGATTTTCCAGGCAAGAGTACTGGAGTGGGGTGCCATCGCCTTCTCCATAAGTCGCTTCAGTCATGTCCAACTGTGTGACCCTATGGGCTGTAGCCTGCCACACTTCTCTGACCATGCGATTCTCCAGGCAAGAATATTGGAGTGGGTTGGTGTGCACACCGTAAGGGGATCTTCTTGACCCAGGGATCGAATCCAAGCCTCTTATGTCTCCTGCATTGGTAGGCGGGTTCTTTACCACTAGGGACATTTAGGAAGCCCAGTACAGGGAAAGGAAATCCACGCAAAATGTACAGGTTCTTTGAATTGAGGAGACAGAATTGAGATTCTGAAGAGACCAACACAGCCAGCATTTTCAAGATAGAGAACCACAGAGGAAAGAAGGAACTGCACACACAGAGAGCTCCAGGGATCTGCAGAAACTCTGAGTACTAATCAGCATATCCCTGTGAGAAAACTCACTACTCAGAGCTGGGGAAAGAACCACTCGAATGCATGAGAGGCAACAGTGCGAGGAGCTCACACAGGCTGAGGAACAGAGCTTATTCCCAAGAGTCAGAGTAGAAACATTTCTAATTCACAGGTCAGAGACTAGGATTCCAATAACCCTAGACTAAAAACTTCTTTGGTTCCAACCTAACAAATCTTAAAAACAAGACCCAGCATAATCATACTGTTTCCAAGTAGCTCCACCTGTTCCAGAATACAACTCGAGTATATTTGTAGCAATATATAAATATCCAACAAGACATCCAATAAAAAAATTACCAGACATGCAAAGTAGCAGGAAAATACAATCCATAATGAGGAAAAAATCAGTCAAAATTGACTGACACAGATGTTAGAATTGGCAGACAAATTATAACAGCATTCCATATTTTCACAATTTAGAGGTACGATCGAACATGTTAAGCCAAGACATGGAAGATATAAAAAGGACCCAAATCCTTCTTCTACCGATTAAAACTATAATGTGTGAGATGATAAAATAAATTTAAAAGCAAATATAAAAGACTGGATTAGATACTTGTTGAAGAAAAGATTAATGAACTTGAAGACAACAGTGGAAATTACTCAAAACATAGAGAAAAAAAGAAGCTAAAATAAATGAATATAGCATCAGGAAGCTTTGGAAAACTTCAAACAGCCTAACAATAAGCGTATTGTTTATTAAGGAATGTCTAAGGGAGGGGCAGAGTAAAGAGCTCAAGAAATAAGAGTCAAATTATTGCAAATTGGATGACATTGTAAACCTATAGATCTAAGAAGCTCAACAGCTTGAGCTCAAGAAATGAAGAAAGCTATTCCACAGACCATCATAATCAAATTGCTTCAAACCACTAAAGAAAAGTCTTAAAAAGAGTCAGGGGGAAAATTGGATAATAGCAGAGCTCCCTTTGGAAAGAAGGCAGGTGAGGAGACAATGGCTGCCATCTTTAGCAAAGAAAAAGAAAAATATTTAACCTGTCAACTTAAATTTTCTAGCCAGTGAAAATGTCTTCCTCAATGAAGACAAAATAAAGACTTTCAGACATGAAAATGCTAAAAGGATCCATCCCCAGCATACCCATACTGTGAACAGTGTTAAAGGAAAGCATTTAGGCAGATTGAAAATGGTACCGGAAGCAAACGTGGCCATACACAAGGAGGGGAAAGTATGGGAAACGGCGGCTATACTGGGTTAATGCACAAGATTATTTTCTTCGTTTCAAAACTCTTAAAAAAAAAGTTGGCTGAATAAAAATAAAAAGTGTAGGAAGAGGCTTATAGTACATGGAGAGCTAAAATCTGTGGTAACAACTCAAAGACCAGGAAGGAAGAAATAGAAGCACACTGTTGCAAGGCTATTATGCTGTAAGTGAAGCATTATTTACTTGAAGATGGAGTGATATGGTAAAGATGTATGCTGTAAACCCTAAAACCACCACTCAAGTAGCAAAACAGAGTTACAGCTATATATTAAACCAACAAAAGAGTTAAAGTGGAATCATAAAAATACCCAATCTAAAATTGATGTGTTTTATAAAACAACAACATTTTTATTACCCCATATGAAAGCAAAAGGCTTCATATACATTGTAGAAATATTTTCACCAAGGGAAATTAATGTCATTTATATTGTTTCCCTCTGGTATCTTAACTCGATAAAGGTATAGATATAGACTGAGAGAATAACACAGTAAATATATTTTCTATGCCAGAAATCCTTTACCACTTTTTGCCACAATGCACAGAAAGGATGTTTTTAACAAGGGTGATGCATTTCCATTGCCAGAGAAATGCATGTATTCAGTTCAGTTCAGTTCAGTTCAGTTGCTCAGTCGTGTCTGACTCTTTGTGACCCCATGAATCGCAGCACGCCAGGCCTCTCTGTCCATCACCAACTTCCAGAGTTCACTTAGATTCATGTCCATTGAGTCAGTGATGCCCTCCACCATCTCATCCTCTGTCGTCCCCTTCTCCTCCTGCCCCCAATCCCTCCCAGCACCAGGGTCTTTTCCAATGAGCCAACTCTTCGCATGAGGTGGCCAAAGTACTGGAGTTTCAGCTTTAGCATCAGTCCTTCCAAAGAAATCCCAGGGTTGATCTCCTTCAGAATGGACTTGTTGGATCTCCTTATAGTCCAAGGGACTCTCAAGAGTCTTCTCCAACACCACAGTTCAAAAGCATCAATTCTTTGGCACTCAGCCTTCTTCACAGTCCAACTCTCACATTCATACATGACTACTGGAAAAACCATAGCCTTGACTAGATGGACCTTAGTCAGCAAAGTAATGTCTCTGCTTTTGAATATGCTATCTAGGTTGGTCATAACTTTTCTTCCAAGGAGTAAGCGTCTTTTAATTTCATGGCGGCAGTCACCATCTGCAGTGATTTTGGAGCCCCCCAAAAATAAAGTTTGACACTGTTTCCACTGTTTCCCCATCTATTTCCCATAGATGTGTTGCTAAAACACCTGTCCTTTCTCTACCATATAAGAAAGAATTTAAAAACATGTGTGAGTGAGAACTACAATATTGACCTCCAGTCTTCTTTAGTTTATATCAAAATTATATTCACATATTCCAGTTATTTCTTACTAGTAGTAAATGACCAATGATACATCTCACAGCCTACGTAGAACCCAGTCTGTCTATCTATAGTTAAGAATAGCTGTCTTGAACCTAATTCCCAAACTGAAACCCAACACTGGCAAGAACACTCTTGCTACAAAATGGTTGCTTCCCCTCAGCCCCATCCTCAGTAACTTGATTGCTTCTCTCCTGTTCCCTCTTTTGCCTAAATCATTGTGTCCATGTAAAAATTTGGAAAGTTGGCAAGTTTATAGAATAATTCAAGTTAGAAAACACTGCCTTAGGCACTGTCTTTCAAATATAATTTTTTAGCTTTCTTTTCAATGGGAATGGATGGCAGCCAGGACAAGATGTAATTTACTAATGAGACTAAATTTCAGGTCAGTTCAGTTCAGTCTCTCAGTCCTGTCTGACTCTTTGTGACCCCACGGACTGCAGCATGCCAGGCCTTCATGTCCATCACCAACTCAGTCCTCTCTTCACATCAGGTGGCCAAAGTATTGGAGCTTCAGCTTTAGCATCAGTCCCTCCAGTGAATATACAGGACTGATCTCCTTCAGAATGGACTGGTTGGATCTCCTTGTAGTCCAAGGAACTCTCAAGAGTCTTCTCTAACACCACAGTTCAAAAGCATGGATTCTTCAGCACTCAGCTTTCTTTACAGTCCAACTCTCACATCCATACATGACCACTGGGAAAAACAGCAAAGTACAGGCATGTTGTGTTCTTGATTGCAAAGAGATCAGCCTTTCAGGTTTTCAATAGTCCAGTACCAGTGAAAGACTGACTTTATGTGAAGGGGTTTAAATTCCATGAAGATATTGAATGACTGCTCTTACCACACACTGAGCTCAACTCTGGTGAGCTAGACAAACAGCAGACTCTTACACAGCACTGTCTGTCACACAAGTGCCATATGTACTGCTCTCAGTTGTTCAGTCATGTCTGACTTTGCAACCCCATGCACTCCAGGCTCCTCTGTCCATGGGATTCTCCAGGCAAGAATGCCTCCAGGCAAGAATGCCATTTCCTCCTCTCGGGGGTCTTCCTGACTCGGGGATTGCATCTGCAGCGCCTGCATTAGCAGGTGGATTCTTTATCACTGAGCCACCCAGGAAACCCCCCAGCAAATGCTGGGGATTAGGATTCCCCAAATCCTAGTGGGGAAAGACAGCACGGAGCAAATGTGTGTGTTAAAAAGTCATGTTGTGGGAATTTCTGGAAGTAGTTGGGGAAGAGAATACATAAATATTCCATTTCACACTATTCTAAGTTTCGAATTTTAAGTCCGTGAATTACTGTTGTAACAAAAACTGTGTATTTTGAAATTACTATTTTTGTTTCTCCTCTTCTTTTTGTTGCTCTGCTTGTGTTACTCTGATATTTTGTAATTGCTACTTTATTTCTAATTTTAGGAAGTTGGTATTTGAAAGAGCTTTTCTGAAAGGGTAAATTTTTTTCCTCCAAAATAAGAAAGATTTTGGGAATAGGGAAATGGCAACCCACTCTAGTATTCTTGCCTGGAGAATTATGTAGACAGAGGTGCCTGGTGTGTCGAATGAGGACCCAGCAGTCCATGGCGTTGCAAAGAGTCAGATGTGACTGAGGGACTAACACACACAATTTTTTTTAACCCCAAATAAGAAAGACTTTGGGGATATACTCAATAACTGTGTCATATCTTTGTATGGTGACATAATGTAACTAAACATATCATGATCATTTAAAAATGTCTAGAAATATAAAATCATTATGTTTTGTAACAGGAACTAACATATGTAGATCAATTATACTTCAGAAAAAAAAACAGATAAACTCATGGAGAAAAAAACTAGACTTGTATATAAGAGCAGTGGGAGACAAAGAACAGAGAAAAGTGATGAAGGAGGTCAAATAGTAAAAACTGCCAGATATAAGACAGATCAGTCCGCAGGGTGTAGTGGACAACATGATAAATGTGATTACTACTGCTGTATGCTTCCTCTGACAGTGTTAGTAAATCCTGTTCCTGGAAAAAGAAAAAAAAAGTTGAGTTCTTTAACTTTGTGTTAATATCTCTATGAGATAATAGACATTTACTAAACGTATTGTGATAATCATTGAATGTGGTATGAAACTCAAACCACTGTACTGTATACCTTAAACTTATACAATGTGTATGTCAAATATATCTCAATAAAACTGAAGAAAAATCCTGTGTATGTGTTGTGTGCGTGTGTGCACGTAATGGTGTGTGCGCATGTCTCTGTGTGTGTGTGTTAGTGTATGTTGATAGCAGAAGAGATGAAATTGTCATACTTTGTATAGTCTGTAGCCTCCATAGAATTAAAATGCTGCTTACATCTAAGGGGCAGTGGTAGGGGTGGTTCTTTAATATCATTTACTGTTTGTTTGTTTGTTTGTTTTTTCTAAAGACGCTGCCCTTCAGTTGGATGCTTAGGGCAAACCGCTGATTTTATGCAGCTCACTGTCACGTTTAGAACTAGGCCTCCAAACTCAGAAAGACTGGCTGAAGGCCAGCTGGCAGGTGGAGCCCACCGTGTACTCATGGCAGCCAGACCCTGAGCCTGGCCTGTCACCTGCCAGGTGGAATCTGCTGATGAATCTGGGGTCTTTTTACCAGCACACCCCACTTTGTCAGCCAGCCAGCCAGCCTCACAACCTTCTGTGCGACTCCAAAGTGCTGTGGAATGAGCCATTTCTAAAGATTCCCCCTGAAAGCAATGCAGTTCTCAGAAACACCACCCACAAGCTAGTAAAAGAACAGCCATAACTTCATTTGTACTTCCTAACTCCACATTTCCTCTCCTGAATGACAGATCAGCCTTCCTGGAGTGGAGCACTGCAAAGAGAGCGACGGTGACAGCTGACAGGTGAGGTGGGTCCTTTTGCAAGGCAAGCAAGCGTTCTGCTCTTGGGCCAGTGAGGCTCACCTGTCAGCAACTGCTGACAGTTCAGGGCTCCCTGCCAAGAGCAGGAGCCCTGTGACTTGGACATGGCAGATGGGAGTCAAATATAATAGCTGACAAGTGAGATGGGCAACCCAGGGATTGTTCTCCTGCATGTTCCAGGGTCAGAGTCTATGCAAAAGATCTGTGGTGTTGCCCAGCTTGCTCAGTGGCTAGACCCCCTTCTGTAGCCCACCGAAAGGGCAGGAACGGAACCTCTCAAGTAATAATAAGAAGGTAGTGTCTATTGTGTGGCTGCTGCTGCTGCTGCTGCTGAGTTGCTTCAGTCGTGTCCGACTCTGTGCAACGCCATAGACGGCAGCCCACCAGGCTCCCTTGTCCCTGGGATTCTCCAGGCAAGAACACCGGAGTGGGTTGCCATTTCCTTCTCCAATGCATGAAAGTGAAAAGTGAAAGTGAAGTCACTCAGTCGTGTCCGACCCTCAGCGTCCCCATGGACTGCAGCCCACCAGGCTCCTCTGTCCATGGGACTTTCCAGGCAAGAGTACTGGAGTGGGGTGCCATCTATTTACAAATATTTTCTGTCTCCAGAACAACCGTCTAAGGGGATGGTCACTGTGTTACAGATGAGAAACCGAAAATCAGTTGAATGAGCATCTCAGGGCCACACAGCTTGGTGTGAGAAGAGCTGGGATCAGACAGAGATGAGCCCAGCTTCCACGCTGGGCCATTTCCAAAATTCTGTTGCTGGTTTCCCAGCAATTTCCTGTTTCTGTGGCCCAGTCAGTCATTTCTATTTCACTTTTGTAGTGAAAAGGAGGAATGGATATTAATAGGAAGAAAGTATTAAGTGAAAAAACATTAGCAAGAATACAATACATTCATTTTACTGTGGACAACTATTGGCTTATTACAAAGTTAAATGTTTTTTCTAAACTTAACACATCCCAGGAAACTGGCACAGTGCTTGCAAATACCAGACCTGAACATGAACAGGAATAAGTTTAGGAATCCCCTTAGAAGTATATATAATTCATAAGCAATAGGAATATAGTTATAACAAAGGACAGTACAGAATTTTTTACATTCTCAGGACTGGCAGAATTTATTCTGGGATGAAAAACTGCTCTTTTGTTTAGTAAAGCATCTTATTAGAACTTTTGAATATACCATGATACTGTATGGAATGAGGAAGTAAATTGTGTGATTTAAAAAGGTAGGCTCCTCGAGGCTGTGGAAGGTATGAGGTGAAGGGGCTGGGCTGGGAGCAGAGAGGACTGAGGAATGGAGATAAGGTTTTGGAGCAACTGGTAGAGAGCAGTATCTGTTACCCTTGCTCAGGAGGGAGGAAAGTTCCAGAAGACTCAGATGATGTCCTTTGGAAGTGATGATAGTGGACATTGATTTTTGTTTCCTTTTTCTGTAACATAATTTCCTAACGATGAGTGCTGGTGTTTGACAGTCCTCTTAACACGCAACCACATTGTGTTACCAGGGCCTTTGACTCAAATTAGGAAGGAAGGAGGTTGTATTCATGCTCAGAAAAAGCCAGTAAATGGAGAGCCAGCACAACTCACACTCTGAGACTAACATGATGCCGGTGACTTCTGTGCAAGAAAATCCTGGAATCCTTTGTGAGTTTCAGGAAGTGACTGGTTGTCAGGACCACCACCCTCCAGAGTGGAGCTGAGATCGACGTTACTGCCGTGAAGCAAGACATCTTGTCATTACAGCGTCTCTTCTGTATGTAAATTACTCCCCTGGTGATCTCATCCTGTCTCATGACTTTAAATGTCATCCTCACACTGATGATACTTAGCTAACGTTCATCTCCAACCTCTCCCCCACCCACCTAACCTCTCCACTTGGGCATCCAACTAACATCTCGAGCTTGATGTCTCCAGTGCTCACCTCTGATTTACTAATTCTGCCCCAGCCCATCTCTCTCAATGTCCCTCATCCCAGTAAATGATACCACCCCTCATCCTCAAGCCGACCGAAACACCCTATTTTCATCCTCAACTCCTTGTTAGAATATGGACCCACTTCTGTCTCAAATGCGACTACTTCTCATAATCTTACAAATAATGCTCTAACCAAGTGACTGACCTAACCCCTGGTACAGTGGACACTGAGAGAGCCTCTGATCTCATTCTTGCTCCCTGTCCTGGCCATCTGTCCTCTGAATCTATTCTTCACACAGCAGAGAATGAGCCAGTTGCAACGTAACTCAGAGCAGTTCTCCTGTACTCTTTGCCCTTTGATAACCTTCTTGAGCGGGTGTGGTCAGCTCTTGTCTTGTGCCTCAGTGGCTAATACAGTGCCTAGCACAGAGTGTTTAAGAACGCCGGTTTCTTCACAGACTAGAGAAATACAGAGTGCTTCTACCCAAATAGGAAAGCAGTGGGAATTGGGGAGGTGTGTACTACTGAAGAAGGTGCTATGTACTCTTCAGCAGCTTTCTTTTCAAGGCTAATTTCACAGCAAACATGGGATTATGTTTTAACAGTTTCTGAGAAATGATAGCAAATGGCAGGAAATCTGTACATTAGCAACATAGACAACTTCATGGCTCAGAAAATGAGAAAATGCAAAATTGTGATAGCATAAATAGGGGGTTTTCTGTATATATAGCTTCCTCTTAGCCCAATCTTGTGTTTATTGAATATTCATTGGGGTATGTTAGAATAGTGAACAATATTTTATGAGCTTGGCAAAAGGATAAATTGCTGAATGGCTTACATTTTTTTGCTACCAAGAAAGCCCCACAGAATCTGCCCAAAGTGGATTTTTACCAGTCAAAGGTAACTGAAAAGTAAATGTATTTAATTGCTCCCATCAGTTCAGCTTCCTGTATTTGCTGAATCCTCTTATTTTGTACTCCTCAATGACGATCAACATCACTTTTATAAAGGTTTGTCCCTTTATTTATGTCTTCAATCTCTTTCTTTACATAGGCACCCTGATCTATTCTAATAACCACATTTCCCTCAACAACCTATGTTTTCAACTATTTCAATAGTCTCATTTATTTCACAACATTATGGAAAAAGTCTAAATCTCTTTGTTGCTGTACAAAATCTTGAGCAGTGTTTTCCTGATGTTCTTACACTTCGTTCTGAATTAAGACCTACGGGACTTTTCTTGATATCCTTAATCTAGTGGAATTTATTTGTTGTACTAAAAGAAAAAGTCATAGTGAATAGTTACTATTTCTATCTGTTAACAATTTGTTGAAGGATTTTTAAAGATATGATAACAGCCCCTGTGAAAACAGTGAAGCAAAATTTCTAGCACATAGTAGGCACATAAAAGTTTTCTTTATAATGAACAAAATGACTGTGAGTGAATAAGTGATTAAGTATGTTATTTAGTAGCATTTAGACTTGATATACTAGTTCATAGGCAGATGTTAAATTTGAATGCAATTTGAATATGATGTTTTAGGTAGCCAATAATTTTAATATTGTAATATATTTCAGAATGGTTTATGATGCAGGCTATAATATGGTTACAAAACATATGGTCATCACCTAATAGAGTGTTTGAAATCTTGCCAGCCAAAATTATCAATAAATGATTTTTATCCTAATTAAAAGCTAACTTTATTTTTATAACCATTGTATCATAATTGCTTAAAGAGATGTTAACAGGTTTAATCATTTATCTAAGAATATTATCCTACATTTCTGAAAGGAATAAAATTCAGGAGAGCAATCTTTTAAATTTGCAAAAATGTATGTTTTTTTCTCAGTTAATTGAATAGCTGAATGTCATGATCAAACCAGAGACATTACTTTGCTGACAAAAGTCCATCTAATCAAAGCTATGGTTTTTCCAGTAGTATGGATGTGAGAGTTGTATGTGTGGATGTGAGAGTTGGACTATAAAGAAAGCTGAGCACCGAAGAATTGATGCTTTTGAACTGTGGTATTGGAGAAGGCTCTTGAGAGTCCCTTGGACTGCAAAGAGATCCAACCAGTCCATCCTAGAGGAGATCAGTCCTTACTATGCATTGGAAGGACTGATGCTGAAGTTGAAACTCCAATACTTTGGCCACCTGATGTGAAGAACTGACTCATTTGAAAAGACCCTGATGCTGGGAAAGATTGAAGGTAGGAGAAGGGGATGACAGAGGATGAGATGGTTGGGTGGCATCACTGACTCAATGGACATGAGTTTGAGTAAACTCTGGGAGTTGGTGATGGACAGGGAGCCCTGGTGTGCTGCAGTCCATGGGATGGCAAAGAGTCAGACACGACTGAGAAACTGAACTGCACTGAACTGATGTCATGATCAACTTATGCTCAAATTAGTTTGGGAAGAATTTTCTTGTTTTCTCTTTCTCCTCTCTCAGTCCTCACCCCTGGCTGTTAAAACTTCTTTCCCAAAGACTTTCATTTTTGTTTCCTTACCTATTACTTTATTTCATATCTTTCATTTTCCTTTAATAAAGTCTGCTGTTTAGTCAGTATATCACTCCTGTTATTATCATGTTTTTACTTCTTTTTAATAATAACTGTGGGCCACATGGTACCTTAAAAGACATGATATATAAGTGTGCATAGCTCCCGGTGGCAGATTTCGTTACTGGCCCAGATGCTTCCCTTCTCCCTGTGACCACCTCTGGGACCTCAGGCAAATTGAAGTGTGTAGCTCCTTGTTAAAAAGTGATTAAAAATCTCAAGATTGCAACAGCAAAGCATTAAACTAACCATGGATCCTTAGAAGCCTGTGGCTCTGTCTGTACAAATAACATGAAGGCAGTCCTGTTCCAGCCTTTGCCAGGTGACCTTGCAGTTTCTTCCCCTAAAGTCACTGTGTCTCCCTCCTGTGGATATTGGGTGCAGTGGTCTGAAGTCTGTGTCCCCCCAAAAAGTTCATACACTGATATCTTAGCCTCTAAGATAGTGGTATTAGGAGGCGAGGGCTTCGGAAAGTGAGGGATCATGTGGGTGTATCCCATATGGATGGGATTAGTGCCCTTATAAAGTGAAAGTCACTCAGTTGTGTCTGACTCTGCAACCTCATGGACTGGGGCCCTCCAGGCTCCTCTGTCCATAGAGCTCTCCAGGCAAAAATACTGGAGTAGGTAGCTGTCCCCTTCAGCAGAGAATCTTGTCTTTACTGCCTGAGCTACCAGGGAAACCCTTATAAAAGAGGTTCACAAAACATCTCTGCCCCTTCTTCCATGTGAGGTCATAGTGGGAAAATGGTTTTCAACAAGAAAACTGACTCTTATCAGATATGAAATCTGGTGGTGCCATCACCTTGCACTTCTCAACCTTTAGAACTCTGAGAAATACATTTTTGTTGCTTATAAGCCACCTGGTTCATTGTATTTTTGTGATGGCAGCCCGAGTGGACTAAGATGTTGGGCTTGACCAGGCGATCTGCTTCGGCCAGTAGAATGTGGGCAGGAACGATGTGCACCAGGTCTTCCTTGGCCCTTTGAAGGCATCAGGCGTCTCTGCTTGCCCCTCTGTTTTTTGGTGATAGCCACACGAGGCGTATGTCTCAACCAACCCATCAGGATATGAGAGACTCACACAAAGTTAAGCCCATCTGAGCCCAACCTCTTTCAGTTAACTTCAGCCAACCTTTAGGCCCATCAGTGAGAATAAATGATAAGCAGTTTGATCTCATGAATCTTGGAGTAATTTGTTACACAGCAGAAATCAACTAATACACTAAACGAAACCAGTTCATCTAAGAGGCCCTAGCGGACAAACTGGTTTTTAATTGTTGATCCTGACTCCTTCTCTCTAATTCCTCACTGGCCCAGCTCAGACTGTGACCCAGTTGGTTGCCATATCAAGACCCTGATTGTGCTTTCCCCTCCAAACCAACCCCTTTAACTGCACTCAAAACTTTACACAAACTGCCTCCCCAGCTCCACTCTTGGCTCTGACAGGGCTTAGCACCCCCTCCTGCTAGGGATGCCATATCACACATACAAAAATCACCATTAACTCAAGGTATTTGTTGTGATTGTGCCTTTTATCTGATCTTGCTACTTTCCCTTTCAGTGGTTTTTGAACTATTTTCCATCCTGCGGTCACAGTGACCTTTGGAAAGCAAAAATCAGTGCACACCATCCCATGCTTACACCTTCTCTGGCAACATTTGATATTGGAGTAAAATCTAAACTTCTTATCCTGCCTACATACTTGATTTCACTTCCCGCCATTCCTCCAACCACAATAGCTTTCCTGAATGAATGCCATGCCTGTTTCCATCTCAGAACCTTTAGTCATTCTGATCAAACCCCTGTCGCTACCCCATCTTCAAGTCCTCCCTAAGTGCAGAGTGCTCCTACCAGTGGAGACTCACTCCCGCCCTATAATATTCTGGAAGATACTTGTCTGGAAGGATACTGAAAATCAGGTGAAAAGGCAGCAGCATGATGCATAACTTACAAAAAATAATAATATCAGAGAAAAGAGATCCGTGACCAGATCAGGGGTCATTGTATGCTCTGAGCTTTGAAACAAGGAAACAAGGTTCCTTCCTACACTCTCTCAAATATAAGAATCCTAAGAAGGACTTCCATTGTTTCCTGTACTTTTTAATGAGATCAAACATGAGATGTCTGTTAACAAGTTTTTTTTATATTCCTGCCACCTTATATTTGTATTTGATGAAATATTCCTGAACTCCACATATCTTGATTTGGGATAATAGTACTAATTATAAAAAAAAAATTCTATCTTCATATATTTTAAAGGCAATTTTAGGGAGACTTTATCAAAAGCTATTAAGCAGATACTTTTAAACTGGAATTTAACTGCGTTCTTTGTCATTTCATTGACTTTATCTTTCCAAAATTGAACTCATGTCTCCATTTTTCATTCACAAATCAGCATGCATGAAGATAAATTCTTATAAACATTTCTGTTAGATTTCTTTAGATTCTTCACCAAGGAAGACTAATTATGAACTTTAATTGTCGTTTAAAAAGGAACAACCAATAAAATCATTGCTTATAGCATTTCCCTGGTCGCTCAGATGGCAAAGACTCTGCCTGCAATGGGTGAGACCTGGGTTTGATCCTTGGGTCAGGAAGATCTCCTAGGGAAGGGAATGGCTACTCACTCCAGTATTCTTGCCTGGAGAATTCCATGGACAGAGGAAGCTGGCAGGCTTACAATTCATGGGGTCACAAAGAATCAGACACAACTGAGCAACTATTACTTTCACTGTTAATATGAAAAATGTAAGAATATGTAAAGGATAAAGAAATATTATCCCAAACAATGATCATGAGGGACTTATGTGCAAAGCATATGAGCCACAAACAAGGTCAACAGGAATAATGATTAGAGCTGAGTTTGACCAAAGCAAGGGACTGCTATGTGAAAATGCAATAAAGCTTTGTTAAGCTTAGGGAAGATTATAATAGAGAAGGTGAACAGAGTGAAGTGGAAATGGGTCTCATCCATTGATGGCCAAGGATGAGACTGAAAGATTCCATGTGCAATTATAAGCAGTTGGGAAGAATTGAGCTGTACATTCATCATATGATATACTAGGAAAGAATGATATCCTCCAACAGAGTGGGGAAGTAGAAGCTTGACAGAAGCTGTGTCTGAGTAGGATTAGAGCACTGAAAATATTCCCAGTAAAAAAAGGAGAACAAGTCAGAAAACACAGGAGAGGAAATGAACACTGTATTAATAACTTGAGAGTTTGTTGTTTCCCAGAAGATGCTGGGATATAGCTGGGGAGCAATGCTACTTTCAGGGATAAATGTGGAATACACTGTTTGCTGTGGCTTATATACATTTAAAGAGTACACTGTATTAACCCTAATAAAAGATATTAACATTCAATACAAAAACACGTAAGTTAATAATAAATTTTTCCATTTATAATTTTATTACTTTGGCTCTCTGACATGAAGAGTTGACTCACTGGAAAAGACCCTGATGCTGGTAAAGATTGAAGATAAAAGGAGAAGGGGATGGCAGAAGATGAGATAGTTAGATAGGTGGTTAGATAGCATCCATCACATGGCTGCATAGTCCATCCACGACTGAATGGACATGAATTTGAGCGAACTTCAGGAGGTAGTGCCGGACAAGGAAGCCTCAGGTGCTGTAGTGCATGGGGTGGTGAAGACTCAGACAGGACTTAGTGACTGAACAACGTAAAATTATTATGCTATGCATGACAACCCACTCCAGTATCCTTGCTTGGAGAATCTCATGGACAGAGGAGCCTGGCTACAGTCCAGAATGTTGCAAAACGTTGGACTCAACTAAAGCAACTGAGCACACCTGCACTAATGCCTGCACGTGCATTTTGTTTAAATAGGTGAAATATTCTTCTTGGAGAAAATTTGGGAAATGGAAGGAAAGAAGAGAAAAAAAGATGACGCTTGTGCTTCCCCCTAACTGACTTTGTTAACGTATAACTCTTGTTTGTGTACTCTGAAATTTTGATTTGGTCACTGGTTAATTTTCAGTTCAGCCACTCAGTCGTATCTGACTCTGAGACCCCATGGACTGCAGCACACCAGGTTTCCCTGTCCATCACCAACTCTTGGAGCTTGCTCAAACTGAAGTCCATCGAGTTGGATGAAGTCCATCCAATTATCTCATCCTCCATTGTTCTCTTCTCCTTCCACCTTCAATCTTTCCCAGCATCAGGGTCTTTTCCAATGAGTCAGCTCTTCACATCAGGTGGCCAGAGGATTGGAACTGCAGCTTCAGCATCAGTCCTTCCAATGAATATTCAGGGCTGATTTCCTTTAGGATGGACTGGTTGGATCTCCTTGCTGTCCAAGGGACTCTCAAAAGTCTTTTCCAACATCACAGTTCAAAAGAATTTTACTATAAATTATACCTTATCTAACAAGATTTTCTCATTAATGACTCTGCCTTGTGTTTTATAACCACATTAATCATAAATTTTATGTATAAAATAGCATATTTAGAAACTTTTCATTTTTCTTCTTAAGTAAATCATCCTTATTTTTTGAATTCTATACTTCTGTTCATTTTTTTTATTACATCAATAACATATTTGAGAAATTTTTTTCAGGGAAATATTTTTAATAAACTTTGTGAATCATTAATTATTTGAGATTATCTCTCATGACAACTTGGATGGATATAAAATTCTTCATTACATCTTTTGCCTTTAAGTACTCTAAAAGGATTGTTTCAAACTTTAAAAATCATGGAGAAATTGGAAATTTGTATGATGTCTTTCTTTTGCTTGTGACCTATTTTTTTCATGGATACTTGCAGGAGTATTTATTCTTAAAAATTATTTCTCATCAGGAAATAACTTGATCTTATCTCTTCACATTAACCTATCTATATACATGCTAACTGTCCATGGGGCTCTCCAGGCAAGCATACTGGAATGAACTGGCATTTCCTCTACCAGTTACCACTCTGGTGGCAGAAAATAAAGAGGAACTAAAGTGCCTCTTGATGAAGGCCAAAGAGGAGAGTGAAAAAGCTGAAATTAAAAGACTCTTTCTCTTTGGGAGGAAAGCTATGACAAACCTAGACAATATATTGAAAAGCAGAGACATCACTATGATGACAAAGGTCCATACAGTCAAAGCTATGGTTTTTCCTGTTGGCATGTATGGATGTAAGAGCTGGACCATAAAGAAGGCTGAGCACTGAAGAAACTGATGCTTTCAAATTGTGGTGCTGGAGAAAACTCTGCAAGTCCCTTGGACTGCAAGGAGATCAAACTATTCCATCCTAAAGGAAGTCAACTCTGAATATTCATTGGAAGGACTGAAGTGAAAGCTGAAGCTCCATTCTTTGGCCACTTGATGTGAAGAGCTGACTCATTGGAAAAGAACTTGATGCTGAGAAAGACTGAAGGCAAAACAAAAGGGTGGCAGAGGATGAAAAGGTTAAATAGCATCACTGACTCAATGGGCATGAATTTGAGCAAACTCCAGGAGGTGGTGGAGAACAGAGGAGCCTGGCATGCTACAGACCTTGGGGTCACAAAGAGGGAGACACAACTTAGTGACTGAACAACAATTACAATACATGTGAACCTAGTTAATTAAAGCCTGTTTTTAAATCTGTTGCTTTTAAGACTAAGTTGCCATATGTTTAACTCTATGGAATATTTCTTTCTCAGGAAAATTAGTATATTTGACATATTAAGTCATTTTATCTGTCATAAGAATATGAGAGACTCAAACTAGTCCCAGTATCCTCTGCTTGTTGTTGCTAATGTTGATTGCCAACCCTATGGACTGCAGCATGCCAGGCTTCCCTGTCCTTTACTATCTTCTGGAATTTGCTCAAACTCAAATGCATTGAGTTGATGATAACATCCAACAATCTCATCCTCTGCCATCCCCTTTTCCTCATGCCCTCTATCTTTCCCAGTACCAGGGTCTTTTCTAATGAGTCAACTCTTCACATCAAGTGGCCAATGAATTGGAGCTTCAGCTTCACCATCAGTTCTTCCAGTGAATATTTAAGGTTGATTTCCTTTCAGTTCAGCTCAGTTCAGTCACTCAGTCGTGTCCGACTCTTTGTGACCCCATGAATCGCAGCATGCCAGGCCTCCCTGTCCATCACCAACTCCCAGAGTTCACTCAGACTCACATCCATTGAGCTGGTGATGCCATCCAGCCATCTCATCCTCTGTCGTCCCCTTCTCCTCCTGCCCCCAATCCCTCCCAGCATCAGAGTCTTTTCCAATGAGTCAACTCTTCGCATGAGGTGGCCAAAGTACTGGAGTTTCAGCTTTAGCATCATTCCTCCTAAAGAACACCTAGGACTGATCACCTTAGTAATCATAAATTATGATTCTGTAGTAGAGATCAATTTTCCGTACTTTTCATTTTTAACTACAATCTTAAACTTAATTAGACATAAAATGCACATGAAATGTTGGTAAAAATGACTCAGGGATGAAAGCCCAAATTTGAACTCCCTTAAGATTTTGATACCAAGTAACCAATAATACAATTAATAGAAGCTAGAGGAAAGATTTAAATCACAATTAGATCTGTAAATTTATATTTAAATATAAAAGCTATTAATGGGCTTTAAAAATATATTTTGGAAGAGCATCCTGTATTTGGATTGATGCAATTGCTCTTAATTTACACATGAAAAAACATGACGGCAAAGAAAATTAACCATCTAAGTTGCTTCTATACACAATGAATCAGACACTGTGACAGGGACAGCATTCAGTGCAAAAAAAGCTTCTTATGAAACTAGTTTACGTAAAGTAATTATTTTTCAGTTTCAAAATGTTATCAGCTGTATGTACCTTTGCTGCTGCTGCTGCTAAGTCGCTTCAGTTGTGTCTGACTCTGTGCGACCCCATAGATGGCAGCCCACCAAGCTCCCCCATCCCTGGGATTCTCCAGGCAAGAACACTGGAGTGGGTTGCCATTTCCTTTAAATTTATCTAAATAATATAAGTATATAATACTTTACATCATAAATTCACTTAATAAATGCACAATATAAGTAATATATTATTTCTGCTAACAAAATAACAACTTATTGTGGAAAGTTTCAACATAGAAAATACAAGAAGAAATCAATGTGACTCATTATCCCATTTCCCCTTAGATAACAACTGTTGACATTTTTTATGATGTCTTCATTCATTAAACGCCCAGCATTCAGTGGTGGATGCTGGCACAAGTCATTAGTAATGTAGCTGGACAGTTTGATTACTACACTGACTACTTTCCATGAATAAAAGAAAAGTTTAATTTACACAATTATTTTTCGGTCCATTTCTTCTGAGTGTTCTCTGTATTTGAAATATAGTAAGTAGTATTATGGAATATAATTTACAAAGATTCTACAAAGTATAAGGAGTAAAGAAAAAATAAAATTAGAAGGAAAAAACAAGCCAGTACAATCATGTCATGTAAAGAATCCATATTATTTTTGAAAGCTTCTGAATAACAGTAGAAAAAAAAATGAATATGCTACACATTTGGGCCAATACAGGAATTCCCACATTTCTTACTTGAGACAATTCATTATATGGGCCTCTAAGGAGTCTTAGTATAAAAACAAAGATCTAATTGTTTGCCTTAAAAACTGGTTACACAGTTTACCTAGCTTAATAATCTTGAACAACAAAGGAAGAATTTTTCAGGGTGGATGAGGCTTGGGGTTTGGTTGACCATCCATGGCTTGAGGCATGGGAAAGAAAAGTTCAGTTAGGAAAGGACTGCGCTTATGGTGGGAGTAGATTACTAAGTGGATAATTGATGGAGGCAAAGATAGGAGATGGTCCCTTCCTCCTTGAGCTCAGTCTCACACCGAGGCTATAGCCCTGAGCAAGGTTGTTGGCTTTCAAGATCATTCTTTCTGAAACTTTTGGTCTTTCCGGGGTTTATTGAGCTGCTCTCTAAGGTTCAACAGGGGTCAAAACAGAAGACATCTTCTCCAAGGCATTAAACAGACATTAAAAGAACAAAGTCTGAAGAATTTTCACAGGATCTTCTTCAAAGGTTTAATCTACAAAGGAGCTTTTTCTCCCCGACATAAGACATTTACTTAATGACCTTAGGAGTCTTAATTTATATCTTTATCCCTTTCAGTAAAAGTTTAAAACTAATCAAATTTGAGCACATAAATTAATAGTGTAGATAACCCTGAAGACTAAATCAAAAGTTTGAAGCTAGGAGATTGTGATAGATTTCTGTCTTGATTCCTCCCACATATTGGAATTTTTTAGATGTATTAATATTATTAAACACTGTATAAACATACATAAGAAGGGTATATATATATATATATGGTTTTCCAAATTTGAATGACCTATGCATTGCATACATACACAAACTTGTAAATGTTATTCTTAGATTATTTAAAATATCACATCATTTTAGTAAGTCATTTTGTGTGTACAGGCAGCAAAAAACAAAAGACACATGAATTATCAAAGCTTTTTTATTTACGTCATTGCCATAAATAAATAAAGCCAGATAAAGAGTAGGTAACATTAACAAAAAGTGTATATTGATAAATATCTATCAATTATCATGGTACTGTCTTATAGTCACACATATCACATGAATAAAAACAGCCTTGAAACCATTTGAGTGCCACTAGGTCTTGTGTTTTTGAATTATAATGTAAATAATGACAGAAGAATACCTTTTTGAATGTCCTATTTTTATTGCATGTGTGTGTATGTTCACACGTGCACATAGGTCATGTGTCTTCATTTAAAAGATGTGGCTTCTATGAAATTTAATTACATTTCCCTGCAGCTTTAAATTGTGAGTGGCTTTAAATCAAATGTGTCTTCAAACCAGAGGTAACTTCTATTAAATTTAATTATGTTTCCCTGCATATTGTACAGTGGAGGTGTTGCAGCTAAATGAGGGCACCGTCTATTAAAATGGCACAGGGAAGATGTAGGAGCAAGTGGGATGGCCCGAATATCTTTTTGAAATGAATACAAATCTTGTTGTCTTGCCATAGTCAAAACTCTGGGACCAGCTTTGGTAATATAGAACAAAGCCAAGAAGATTGAATTTTTCATGCTATTTTCACGTGTGATATATACATTTTTGGAAATGTTCCATTTATGCTAATTTTTCAATACATTAAATTTGAATTTACATGATTGAAATATAAAAAGTCTTTTGCATTATATTTGAATTTCAAAACCATATGCATCACTAATTTCCAGTCATGGGAAAGGGACTAAAGAAGCCAAGCAACCTTGAAGGCAAAGAAATTCTACTTTCTTTTGTTAAAAAATAAACAAAAAGGAATACTAGGGATGCTATTCTATTATCTCCAAAGATGAAAACATTTTTCTTTTAAAAATAAAAAAATCATGCTCTGATAGCTCTTAATAGTTGCTCAAATATATGACTAATTCTTATGAGGGTCAGTATTTGATTATACATATATTAAATATTAAAAAACTAGTAAAAACAGAGAACTCATGAATAGTTCACCTGTAAAATAATATTGACTCAGAGTACCTGCTTTATTAAGTACTTATTGATTGATACTATAAATCAGGGTTATATACTTTGCAAACATAAAGTCTCCACAGGTGCAAGCAAAGTAAAATGGGTAACTACTTCTATATGTGTCTCACAATATTTAATAATATATTTTTACATAATTTATTATGCTACTATTATTATTGTAAAATTACTTCTGGGAGGGTGGCAAGAAGTCGATTATCTCAATATTCCTCTCCATCAAGGACATAGATTTTTAAAACGGGTTTCCATTTCAGGGTTGTGATACTTAGAGAAGGAGATCTAATTAAACCAAGTATTACAGTAGGTCATATTCCGAAACTCAATATAATGCTCTTTCATTTTTTTTTTTTTTTTGCTTTTCCTTCTTCCATAAACCGGGATCTTTTCCTAGAATGGAAGCAGAAATAGCCTTTTATTCTTGAGCAAAGGAAAATCGTGGCAAAACATTTTCCTAACTTGTCTAGAAATAAAATTAACACACCCAGTTGGCATTTCTTTTGACTTGTAGACCTCTGTGCTGTTATGATCTGGTCCTGAGAATAGCTACAGACTGGAGCAGACATTTTTACATGAAAAAGCACAACCTGTGATAATAGAGGAAGTACTCTTGTAACCCACTTATTTTCTAAACTGCCTAGAGATGTATTGGAGACAAACACTACAGGTGCTGCTTCTCCTGCTAAGTCGCTTCAGTCGTGTCTGACTCTGTGCGATCCCCTAGACGGCAGCCCACCAGGCTCCGCCATCCCTGGGATTCTCCAGGCAAGAACACTGGAGTGGGTTGCCATTTCCTTCTCCAATGCATGAAAGTGAAAAGTGGAAGTGAAGTCGCTCAGTCGTGTCCGACTCTTCGCGACCCCATGGACTGCAGCCCACCAGGCTCCTCCGTCCCTGGGACTTTCTTGGCAAGAATACTGGGGTGGGATGCCACTGCCATAAAGTTGTGCATATAACATTCTACCTCAGTTTAAAAGAATAAATGTAGAAATCTTCCCAGGTATTGAAGGTATGCCTGTGCTGTGCTGTGCTTAGTCGCATAGTCGTGTCCGACTCTTCGCGACCCCATGGACTGTAGCCCTCCAGGCACCTCTGTCCATGGGAGTCTCCAGGCAAGAATGCTGGCGTGGGCTGCCATGCCCTCCTCAGGGGATCGTCCCAACCCAGGGATCAAACCCACGTCTCCCATACTGCCCGCAAATTCTTTACCGTTCAAGCCACCAGGGAGGTCCCTCTAACCATATAGAAGTGAAATTTGAAATGCTCATCTTCTAATTTAGGTGGAAATATTGAAAAGTAAGGGAAACTTTCTATAAAGGCCACATTTTTATTTTAGCCTATCTCCAGCTGCTGAAAAGAAGAATGAGGTTTCCAACACTAGAGATTCTATTTCCCACTTTAGCTCAGGTTGAGAATTCTCTGAAAATTATTTAATCAGTTGATTTTGTATTATTCAGGATGCGTTGTTTATTAGGGCCCCTCACATGCCATTATAATTTCTGTTAAATTTACCAATACACCACAACCTAATAGGCATAGCCTGTAAAAATGATTTGTAGATTATTTGTTTAAATGATGGTCATTGAGCTGATTGCCTGGCTGTTCTAGAATAAATGTGCCCAAATAAATTACAAACTGAGATGTTCATTAGTAGATTGGGGGTGTGAGCATAGAAGAAGTAAAATCAGCTGGGTGCAAAGAGCTTAGCTGAGTTTGACTGTACTCAGGTACCAACATCTGTTACCTACTCACCAGTGTTTAATGAGTATCCTTGTTCATGATATCTCAGTAGAAAAAGTTCTATTTTTATGGCATGTAAGTGTATGCTATGTACATAGTGCTATATATGTGCATTAAATTGCAATGCTTTTCCCATCCCATTTCCACTATTTCTAAATACTGTATAAAATAAAATGATTAAAATGTCACTGGATCCACATGCATTCCATTTTTGCAATAAGCATTCTGTGCTACAAAAGAGAAATGCTGTTTAATTTCAATATGATTGTGAATTTTGTAAAATGAGGATGTAATAGCATTTTACTTAAACTTATAGCATCTTCTACTCATATTGTGTTTCAGAATAGTTCCTTCATAATTAAAGTGTCAAAAAACACATTTGTAACAAGAATGATGAAATTCATTCGGAATAATCTGTCAGCAAATAATAACCTGCATTTCCTGCTCTCAAACAGAATCATTTAATACCTTTCAATCATTTGGTTCTTCCCTGTTTTTCTTTCTTTTTTCTTGTTACTCTTAGAAAATAACTTCCTATAACAGCTTAAAAACTATTTTATGGGCTTAATGGAGGTTTTTCTTTAGCGGGAATGTTATATGGTTAGCAAATGTTTCCATAAATATGTAAAATGCTTCCCCCCCTCCCCAGTTCCCACTGGATGCCACCCAACTAGAGCATTTCCAAAACAATAAGGCAAACAAAGAATGCTTTAAAATAACCGTAACTTATTTCCTCCCAAACATTGTCCATTTCTTTTTCATTTTATTGATAAAAACAGAAATCATACTAAGTGGAGAATTCCCTCTTATCCAAAGATAAAGTCAGATTGACATTTAGATGCTTCAGCATATTATGTTTCTGGAATATTGAAGGGTCAGGTCAGATTATTCAAGCGGATTTTCTCCATCCAAATCTTTAAAAATGGTGCTGTCTTTAAAAAGGTGGCATTCATTTTACAGTTACAACTTTTAAAATTTTAAATTAAAAAATGTATTATTTACATATGTGTACTTACCAGGGATTGTAATCAAATGCAACTATAAATAAGCAACTAACATCTATGTAAATAAATTAGCTTATAGCATGAGGATCAACATTCTGTTTGGTGTAATATTTTAATGCTTAAGATCCCACACCTAATATTTTCATGGTCTTCCTTACTATTTCCTTACTATCCATGGTTAAAACTTAGCTTTGGGAGAATTGTTGGATTAGACAGGACGGTACACATATTTATATAGTCCAACATGCTGAGTTTTCCCATTTCTCTCTTTTGTGTGAAGTTTAGGACAATATTCAGGCTGTGGAGAGCATGGCACTGGAACTATAAATTATTTTAAAGCATATCTTATGATTTGAGCCCAACACAGGTCAAGCATAATTGTAAGAGGGAAAAAGAAAATCTCTTTAAATAATTTATTCTTTAAAAATGCTTGTACTGTCCACTGCAGCTGCAGAACCATAATGCTTTCATTAAGGATCACATCTGGGCTGAATTAAAACAGGAGCCTTTCCCAGCCCTGGAGTGCTTGTCAGGTTGAAAGTTTTTCTCATAGCTCCTGAAGCTTTTCCAAAAATCTAGGGCTAAGACAGAGAACAGACCTTGTCACGAGCTGGTACCAGGCTTTAAGTACATTCCTGCTCTGTTATTCACCGTCTGGCTCTCATTTGGAGGTACATCTCCCTTGTGTTCACTTTATTAACTTACATATGACTAGCTCTTTTGTTTAATATGGAAATAAAGAAAACAGGGTTTGTTGAAGAATGGTGCTATACATTGAGGCTTATTTTTCCGCAAACTGGTTTTTTTCCCCCCATATTTGCTCTTAAAGGCAATTTCCCCATATGTTTAAATATACTTGCATAAAAAAAAAGGTAGACAATATAGGGAATTCATAATAGACTTTGTTTTCTCCTTCACTTCATGAAAAAGGAAGGGGGAAATATTACATAGGCTTAAATACACTGCTTTTTTTCCATGCTAACCATAAATTTTATGTTAGAACTACAAGGAAAAAAAATTCTGTCAGTGTTACCCACAGATGCAATGATATTGATCTCCAGTGGCCTCGATCTGCAATAGCTTGGAACATGGCTTGGGTTCCTAGCCAGAGACTGGGCTGGGTCGTGGAGATGAAAGCCCCAGATCCAAGCCACCAGGTCAGTGGTCAGTGAGAAGGGCCCTGGCTGGCCCTTCAGCTTTGCAGAAAGGAATTCCCGTAAAGACAAAAAGTAGTGAAACAAGTCAAGCAATTATTAGGAGGAAAGAGTACAGTCCTTGTGGATAGACACAGAGGTGGACTCAGGGAGAGAGAGAGTTGCTGAGTCGCAGCCTCGTGGCAGTTTGGATTCCTTTTGGGGGGTATTTCTTTCTGGTTTCCTTTGGCCAATCATTTTGACTTACCTGATTCACGGTTCAAATTTGGTGTATCTCAGGATCCTCCTATGTGTGTGCATGCATCTCTTAGCCAAGATAGATTTTACCAAAAAGGCATCTGGGTAAAGCATCTCTTGACATTGCTCCCCTTTGGCTTGAAAAGAGCCTTTTCTGTGCATGTGTGGTCAGGGAGGTCTCCTGACTTCAAGCATGAGAAATATGTGATTTGGACAGGGCCCAGCTTCCTTGTCTTAGTTGTCCTGCTATTCTCCTCTTGGAGTTCCGATCAGCAAGGAATAAATCTCTAACTGTTTTGCCCTAGGGGGAACCATATGCCTCCTGTCTCAATCTGAAAGTAAAATTATGTAAATTTTGGAGAAATTATTTCAATAATAGATTGCAAAGTCGAATAGAATGTCAGCTAAATGTTGAGATGTCATGACATTAAATAAAGATTAGAAATATTTTCAAAACTTTCAAAAAATCCTAAGCCATATTAGGATGAAATAAACCACCAACCAAAGAGAAAGGGAGCTTTTAAAAATTATTGGAAATGTTTTTCTGATGACTGGAATATGTTATCAACTGTACAGCATATACATGCTTACTAAAATTCCAAATCTTGGGGCAAAAGAAAACACAAACTCTGGGAAGTTTAATATATCAAAAAGGAGATAGGTGAAGAAATATTTATAATATGATATGACATGTATTGGTATATAGGTTAATGCATAGCAATGGAAGTGATTAACTGTGCCTGAGGAGGTCAGCTTTGAGCTGGTCTTTGAAGGATGAATAGAAGTCCACCAGACCTTAAAATACAGATTTTAGCAAATTTTTAACTTTCAATCTTTACCTGAAATTGCCAACTGATATTCTTTCTGAGATAAAAAATGCACCTCACTATCACATTAATTTATTTCTATATTTATTATTATTCCAAAACTAACATTATCATGACAGATGTTTTTTTCAAAGTGCTTTAATAGTACCACAAGTTTTAAATGTGCTTTTTGTCCCCCTGTTTAAGTAGAGCTTACTTTTAGCACATACAACAGGAAAATAAACTACAAGAGTGAAGTTGATCCATATATCCAGAAGATATATGAAAATGACAATTTAACTTCTTTGAACCTTACCTTTCTCATTACAAGATGTGACTAATACCTGTCTTATGAAATGATAAGGATATAATGAGATGATGCATTTTGTGAACTTTGACAGCAGCTAGTTTGTATAAACTAACAATAAGTAAATGGTAATTCTCTTCCCTAGCTTTTATCTCTAAATAAGATAAACATGCCTTGGCTCAAACTTGGTCTTTATTCTAGTTTGCTAATGCCTTATGATGAACATTAATGTTCACATTCTTGAACAAATGAATGAAAATTGTTTGACAATTAGCTTGGTATAAAGTAGATTAATGGAAGAACACAAAATATAAAGCCTTCTCTAATTTCACTACCTATGTATTTAGAGCTAATTTCTTGATGGGCAAAACAATTTGTACATTTTTATGATATAGTCCATTTAGTGAAAAATCTTTCCCAAGAACAAATACGAAGGTTATCTCTTCCATTGTTTCCACAGACCCTCTCTTATTGCCTATTAAAATATTTCATCCAAGCCTCCAAATTCAATAGGCGTTTGCTGTTTTACTGCCTCTTGTTCTTAAAACTTAGACTCATGATTTCCCAGAGAGCTAATTAGTAGTTTAGTCCAGTATGAAAGATGAGACCAGAGCTTCTAAGTCAGGTCAAGTCACCTATGTCTACATGTAAAAACAATATGGCTTATAAAATGTTAAACCAATAAACAAAAATTTTCAAATTGAAAGAAAATGAAAGGCTATAGTACCACTGAGTACTATATGAAATGATATGATTGATCTCCTAGCCGTATGAAATATAAACATTTAAGAGGACGAAGGGCTTCCCTGGTGGCCCAGATGGTAAAGAATCTGCCTGCAATGCAGACTCAAGTTCAGTCCCTGGGTTGGGATGATCCCCTGGAGAAGGGAATGTTAATCCACTCCAGTATTCTTACCTGGAGAATGCTATGGACAGAAGAGCCTGGTGGGCTACAGTCCATGGGGTTGCAAAGAGTCAGACATGAATGAGCAACTAACACACGCAGGTTGGAAAACAGATTCCTTCTTATTCACTGATTTTTACTTGTAGCATTAGACTGTGAAGGTAAATGAACCTATTTTACTTAACAAAACTGGCTAGCTATTTTTATGGAAATTCTTTTTCAGTTGTAACTCATGTTAATGTCAATGTCAAAGTAACAACAGCACCACTGGGATGAAATGGATAAAAGACTACTTGGTCAGATGAAGTTCTCTTTCCATTAAGATTTAACCTTCATGTTTTCCATTAAGCCATGTTGTCAGCTCAGCTTCTTTCTTCTTTGAGAATGGGCTGCTGATGGATGTTTATGTATAGTGTAGCTCAGGACAGAAACATGCTTCTATTTCTGTTTTTTAAAAAATGCTTTAAAAATCTTTGTATGAAAAACAAAATTTGGCTATTTCTAAGTGAAATTGTTTTACATGTAAATTGTGAAATATTTCATACATTAGTTGTATCTTATGATGCTATATGTATGTGTATGCACACCCACAAGAACATTTTAATCTTTCTAATATTTTACCTTGTTCTTTTTAAATTTTATATTTCATTCAAGTTTATCTTGTGTGAAGTGTTTGGTATATACAACTGGACATATTTCATCAACTTATAAAACCAGGTTTAGAAAGTACACTTTTAAGGTGGAATTTGGAAACTAAAGCTACAAGCCCAGAATTTAGCACAGTTTATTCACATGTATACTTCAAAATTGTTTTCAGCCTGTGATTGTTACTTAAAATGAACTACTAAAAATGATTAAATGTCATGTTCTTGAAAATTAATTTACCTTTAGCATGAGGGCAGTGGCCCTGCAGTTCCTCTCATCCTCATTACTAATAATCAAGTTTAGAACTTGGCTTCTAGAAATAAAATTTTACTATAATTGAAATTATAAGAAAAAAATTTATTTCATTTCATAGCCAAGCATTAGATTTTTCCTTTTAAAAAGGAAAATCTTAAATACTTTCTCTGATTGTACTTGATAGGTTTTTGGCCTCAAAAATTTGTCAAATGTTGTTTAAATGATTTTCTGTGGACAGGTTGGAGATATCATCAGGAGTTCCTATATTTAAGAATTAAGAAATATCATAATCACATACTATTTTTTTTGCTCTATGTGAAACCATATGGTAGATCCACAAGTGTTAAATCCACCTGTGAAATCATCTCCATACACTTAAATAAAGTCAAGGAGGCATGTTTCCTACCTTCAATATTTTAGGAAAAGTTACCAAGAAAATAGTATTTTGTCCTTTCTTTTTTCTCTCTCTTTTTTCCTTTCTTCTACCCTCTCTCCCTCCCTCTCTTCCTTCTTTCTTTCTTCTTTAAATTATCTCTAGGATAAATTACATACTTAGAATGAAGTATGTGTGCGTGTGTGCTCAGCCACTTAAGTTGTGTCTGACTCTTTGCCACCCCATGGACTGTAACCCGCCAGCCTCCTCTATGGGATTCTCCAGGCAAGAATACTGGAGTGGGTCGCCATGCCCTCCTCCAGGGGTCTTCCTGACTCAGGCATTGAACCCATGACTCTTCTGCACTGGCAGGCGGGTTCTTTATGACTAGGGCCAACTGGGAAGGCCTAGAATGAAGTCTGCTGCTGCTGCTCAGTCGCTTCAGTCGACTCTGTGCAACCCCATGGACAGCAGCCCACCAGGCTCCTCCATCCCTGGGATTCTCCAGGCAAGAACACTGGAGTGGGTTGTCATTTCCTTCTCCCAGAATGAAGTATACTTAACCCTAAAAAGAAGACAATTAAAGAAATGAGCACATCAAATTAAGGAACATGCGGGAAGGTCAAGAAGAATGTTGTAGTAAATTTGTCGTGACAAAGTGGTGGTTGGAAAAAGAGAGAGGCCTATCTAAGAAATATACTGAAGTAAAGAAATCAGCAAATTTTGTGATGTATTGGATTTGAGGAGCCGAAGGATCAGTGTAAAGCAATACATGAAGCACTGGGTACTTGGGAAACACTATTATTGAGGGCGTATTCACTGCATGGGTATTAGGTAGCAATAATGTGATTTCTCCATGTTTAGTCAGTCACCAAGCCAGGCTAATTTAAATACCAGCATATTTCTCAAATCTGTCCCTAACTTTCTACACGTACAAGCACCACCTGAAATGGCCTTTGAAACAATCTCTCCACTTCTAGACTGGCCCAAGGTTAAATAACCATACTATTGGAGATATTCCAATTTAGAAAATATAGACATGTCATGTAATTTCAATAGCTTCCCATGACTATCGGGACAAAATCAATCTCTTTTCCCTGACCAATATATACTTTTTAATATATGTGTATCTCCTTCAGGGTCTCTACTTCTGATTTCATTCCTCTTTCCCTTTTCATATGCTGCTACTTCTTAACACTCCCACTTGCATTCAAGCCTCACCTTTTCTGGGAATCCTTCTTAGGGCTGATTTAGACACACTCCTCTCTGCTTCTGTGTATATTACCACTGACACTGCATTGAATACAGATAAAGAGTCTAAGGATTTTTAAGACAATGAGTTTCTTGGAAGGAAGAAACTATCTTTTGCATTTTGTAAACTCATGCAGCACCAATCCCAAGATTTTGCCAGTAATGAGTGTTCAAAATACTTATTTAATGTGTTAATTAATGAGTGAATAAATTCATAATTAATTATAAAAAGTATAAATCAGGATTTATACTTTTGATTTTCTTCATGAGGCCTGTAGGCAGTATTAAAACAACAGTGTTCAATATTCAATTCCATTGATAGGATGTGTATTTTGGAGGCACGAGTTAGGTCTACCTATGTGGCATTTTCATTTTGAAAGTTTAGATTCCATCTAAGAAAAAAGACATTGTCCATTTGTGCTGTGACTAGCTCTTTCATTTATTATGTTACTATGAGAAGGCTACTTAATCTTTTTATTTTCCTTCTTGAAAAAGTGTATTATGAATTCCAGATCTCTACTTCCTTAAAAAAGAGGTCAATGAATTATGCAGTCTGGTTTTCTGGGAAAAAAAGAAAGAAATCATGTATATATGTGTGGTCTGTGTATATCTGGTTGCTCCCCAAATGGCTCAGTGGTAAAGAATCCGCCTGCAAGCAAGAGATGTGGGTTTGATCCCTGGGTTGAGATGATCTCTTGGAGAAGGGAACAGCAATCCATTCCAGTATTCTTGCCTGGAGAATCCCATGGACAGAGGAGCCTGATGGGCTACAGTCCATAGAATCACAAAAAACTGGACGTGACTGAAGCGACTTGGCGTGCATGTATATCTACATATATCTAAATATATACATATATACATTTGTTGTTTTAGTCACTAAGTCATGTGCAATTCTGAGACCCCATGGACTATATAGCCCACCAGGCTCCTCTGTCCATGGGATTCTCCAGACAAGAATATTGGAGTGGATTGCCATTTCCTTCTCCAGGGGATCTTCCCAATCCAAGGATCGAACCTGCATCTCTTATGTCTCCTGCACTGGCAGGTGGGTTCTTTACCAGGAGCACCACCTGGGAAGCCATATATATATATATGCTACAGAATTTCAATCAATCTTTATTTCTTTCCAATTACTTTTTCTTTTGGCCTTGCTGCATGGGCTGTGGCTGACCAGAGATTGAACTTCTGCCCCCTGAGTTGGAAGTGCAGAGACTTAACCACTGAACTGTCAGAGAAGTCCCTCTAGCCCAGTAGAAAGCACCCCACCAAGTTGGGGAAAAAAAACCACACAGGATTCTTATTCCTCTTTCATCATCATGTTATATTTATTTGCCATTTCATATCCTAAACCATGCCCATTCCTAACTTTCTACCCCAGGCCACCACTGGTTCTCAGCTGGACTGTTGCAGTAGGTTTCTAAGTGATTCTCATGCACCCAAGTCTTGCTTTTTCTAAAATATTCTTGAAACTGTAGTCAGAATGATATCCCAATGCTCACATCTTATGTTACTCTTCTACAAACTTCCAATGAGATCAGCCGCTTCTCATTTCTATGTAGATAACTCTCTAGCTTTCCAGGGTTTGGGCAGCTTTTGATTCTTTATCCTAATGCTGTCTTCCCCGGTCCCTCCATTAAGCTAACTTTCATTCATCCTTTAGTTAGGAATTTTATTTTTAATTCTTCCATGAGGTCTACTTGATTCCGGACCTTTAGACACCCAATCTCAGGAAACATCATACTCTCGTTTTTAACACCATAGCACACTGTCTTTATTTCTTGCTTGATGTCTCTTTCTAGATAGACAAAATTGTCCATGAGAACAATACTCTTTGCCTTGTGCCTGGCAAAATGCCCGACACACAAGATGTACCCAGTAAGTATTTGTAGAATACAGTAAATTAACTACATATATACATGATATTCTTTCCTTGTATTTAATGTCACTCTAAGCAAATTTTTAGATATTACTTGAAGTATAAGTAAAATAAAACAAATCTCTGAAAAAGTTGTTGTTGCTTAGGATTTTTTTAAAAAATGGTATTTAAGGAAACTAAAAATCAAGCTACAAATACTGCTTCATTTGAAACTAACCCAGCCCTCCTTAAATTTAGCAGATCAACATGTCATATATAAAATCATTTATCCCTTTCATCTTAAGAGTAGCCTGTATTTTCTTACTGACTTTTTCATCTCAGTACAGTGAGCTTGTTTAATTTCTCTAACTTAAGGCTGCTTAGGTAAACTAAAATATCAGATTATGCTATGATGCTTGAATACTTTCCAGTAGTCTCCTTAAAATCCCTTCTTACTTGGTTTCAATCTTGTTGCCATCCCTTTGACTGGAGTGACTGCAAATTACAGTTTGAAAATGACCGACCTCTTCCTCTTTGCTAATATTGTTAGAATGAAGCTACAATGGCACCTATCAGAATAACCAAATTAGAGCGGTTCACATAAGGCAGACACGCATACAAATGTACTTATGTACCAGATGTACCCCTCAACAGGAAAATGACAGCCATTCAGATAAAATGCTTTTATTATTTACTTTCAACAAGTATCTATAGCAGTGGCATGACTATTGTCAAATCATTTCAATAATCTTGTTATAGGGTTGGTAATAAAAGAAAAAAGCACTTCAGCAGAGAGAAATGACCTGCCTCCTGACATCTTCAGAGGTACCGGATGACAGTGATATGTAGATTACTTTTCTGTTCAAACACACAAGAGCATTGCCAGGCCTTTTTTAGCCTAGTTTATTTCCTCAAAGCACTGATGTAGGTTTGACAGGAAAGATGCACGGCGACCCCTGCAATTTCACCATTGCCAGTAGGTGTAGCAGTTGGTGTAGTTTGACAAGTGAAGTAGAAGATGGAGGCATCCTTGGAAAAAGTTGTATCATTACCAGAAGATGTAATGACTTCTGCAAAAACTGTAACTTTGACACATAAGCAAGCACTGAATGAATAATGATGCTTGGAAACGTAAAAGAATTTTGACCTTATTAAGCAGGGGCAGATATCTCACAATTTTTATGTATGCTTTGCCTTTCAAAGCCATGTGTGTAGGTAATACATAAGTATAGTAGTAGCTAGAACACAGATATTTCTTTGAAATTGATATATATTCATACACAGCTAGGAAGTTTTAAGAAAATTAGCAAACTTTGACATTTACAAATTGTACTGTGTTCCCTCCTTTCCATTGGATCTATACTTTATCCAGTAATCTTGATATCATGAAAAGGAGAGAAGCATTTCATCACCTTTTTGTCTCATCTTTTTCCAGTAATATCACACTTTTCTACTTGACACATGAAATATTATCACATTGAAAAAAATTAGAGTCAAGAACCAGCAAAGATAAAAGCAGTATATCAGGGGAAAAAAAGAATCAGTGATTTTAAGCTTGTATGAAAATGTGGTTTATCTCTTCATCTTTAAAACATAATGATTACCAACTTAACACCAATATCTCAGATCTAGAATTTCCAATTGAATTGGCCCTTTGAGTATGCATACTGCACAACAGGCTCTATTCTCCTTTCAGTGTACAAGAAGAAAGAAATGAATAGTTGGCAAATTAGCTGAAGTCCTCCAAGGCCCTTTGTCACTGAACGTATGTCTGACTACATTCAGGCTTACATTCAGTCTATGTCCGTTATTATAATGCATTAGTATTTTGGGATGAATATAATTTAATTCTATCTAGTAAATCAGTGATTCCTAAGACAATCTATTTCTCCAGATATGAAAATTTGAGAAATGTTATTAGGCCTTAAGAGACTAGATTACAGGATCACCATCCTTTGTCAGAAGACTTGAGTTCAGTTCCAAAACATGCTGTTAACTGACTACATAATTTTAGGCAGGTTCTTCAGGCTCTCTGGGCCACATTATTTTTCAACGGTAAGATGAAGAAAACTGTATTTTATGAGGATTAAGTGCTATTATTGGGTCAGTCGTAGCCTAAGTTTATGCAGAAGGTGCTTTTTATTGTTCTTACCAAAGTAACTGTGGGAATTTTAATACTAACTATTGATAAGGCTTCCCTGGTAGCTCAGCTGGTAAAGAATCTGTCTGCAATGTAGGAGACCCTGGTTAGACTCCTGGGTTGGGAAGATCTGGTGGAGAAGGGGTAGGTTACCCACTGCAGTATTCTTGAGCTTCCCTGGTGGCTCAGCTGGTGAAGAATCTGTCTGCAATGTGGGAGACCCTGGTTAGACTCCTGGGTCGGGAAGATCCGGTGGAGAAGGGATAGGCTAACCACTCCAGTATTCTTGGGCTTCGCTGGTGGCTCAGCTGGTGAAGAATCTGTCTGCAATGTGGGAGACTGGGTTGGATCCCTGGGTTGGGAATATCCCTGGAGGAGGGCATGGCAACCCACTCCAGTATTCTGGCCTGGAGAATTCCATGGACTATATAGCCCATGGGGTCACAAAAAGTTGGACACACTTGAGTGACTTTCACTGTCATTGATAAAGCTGCTGCTAACTGTCTCCCTCAATGATACTTGCTTTTTAAATTTATTTATTTACTTTAAATGAAGCAAAGATGAATATTTTTTAATGATAAAAAGTACAATTCACAAAGAAGATAGACACCATAAACCATTAGACACCTTAACAACAAAGAAACAAAGATACATAAAGCAAAAATCAGAAGAAATATAAGGGAAAATAAAAAATATATAATCATAGTGAGACATACTAACATTTTTCTGAGAATATTTTATCAAGTGAAGAAAAGATAAGAATAGGAGCATCTTGAATGATGTCATTAATAATTTAAATAATTTGATTTATATTCAATTAATTTATATTAATCATATCCTACACAAATATATTTAAAATTTTGTATCTCATACATTGTTATTAGATGTCCATAGGACGTTTAGAAAAACTGGCAAAAAGAGAAACATTACTAAATTTCAAAAAATATGATTCTTTATTTTTGGTGTGCAATTCAGTTACACATGTACAAATATTTTATTTTTGAAATTACTTTCCATTATAGGTTATTACGAGATAGTGACTATAATTCCATGTGCTATCCAGTAAACCTTTGTTGCAAATCTATTTTTTAAAATTAGAAATCTGGCATTCTATCCATACTAGTCAAACAAGTGGAATCAAAATGTCATAAATTTTTTAGTTAAGCAAAAATTCATAAGTTTTCTAAAATATATATATTATATATTATTTATATACATGTACACAAAGCTCTTCTACTATGCTTGATAAAGGCTTGAGAGAGAACATCAAAAAAACAAAAAGAAGAGATGGATAAATTGGAAAACATAAACTAAATGAAGCTGGAACACTGAATATGAAATGGAAAAAATGAAACAAACTAGACAAAAATAAAAGATCCTCATATAATCTAGTTGTTATAAACATGGCTACTCATTAGAAACATATCTAGAGCTCTGGCAAAAAAAAAAAAGGAATACCTACACATTTGTAGTTTTCAAAAAATTCCAAGATAATTATGATATATCTGGATTTTAAAGAGTGATTACAGGATTTTCTATTAATGGTAGTTTTGGTGATATATAATTGTTTTTTTTTTTTCTGTTGCTCAATCATGATACAATGGTATTAAGTAAGTAATAGTTACATAATCATAATAGTAAAAGATATTTATCAGTTTTCACAATCAACAGCTGCAAAAAACTAAAAGATAATCACTATTGCAAGCCATAATGCAGACATGATTAACATAACAATATAAAATAATTACACACAATCTTGGGGGGGGGGTTAAGCAGAGTGACATGTTAAGTGGAAATGCATACATGCACATGTTTTCATCTGCTCAGCTAGACTATGTCTTTTGGTTGGTGCATTTAATCCATTTACTTTTAAGGAAACTGTTGATATGTATGATCCTAGCTTCCCTCATAGCTCAGCTGGTAAAGAATCTGCCTGCAATGCAGGAGACCTGGGTTCGATTCCTGGGTCAGGAAGATCCTCTGGAGAAGGAGCTGGCAACCCACTCCAGTATTCTTGCTTAGAGAATCCCCATGGACAGAGGAGGCTGGCAGGCTACAGCCCATGGGGTTGCAAGAGTCAGACACGACTTAGCAACTAAACCAGCACCACCTACATCAAGGTGACATCAAGATGAATTGAATTGCCTATCTGAATTTCAAAACGCTGGCATAATTGGTGTCTGGGAGTGAACTTGATGATCCTATTACAGTTTTCTTGATTGTTTTGGGTTTATTTTCTGTAGGTAGGTCTTTTCCTCCTCTTGTTTTCTGCCTAGAGAAGTGCCTTTAGCATTTGTTGTAAAACTGGTTTGATGGTGCTAAATTATCTTAACTTATGCTTGTCTGGAAAGCTTTCAATTTCTCCATCAAATCTGAAGGAGAGTCTTGCTGGGTAGAGTATTCTTGGTTGTAGTTTCTTCCCTTTCATCACTTTAAGTATGTGTCCGACTCTTTGCGACCCCATGGACACCAGGCTCTTCCGCCCATGGAATTTTCTAGGCAAGAGTACTGGAGTGGGTTGCCATTTCCTTCTCCAGGGAATCTTCCCAACCCAGGGATCGAAACCAGATCTCCTGCATTGTACACAGATGCTTTCCTGTCTGAGCCACCAGGGAAGTCCTTTTAAGTATGTCACATCATTCCATTCTGGCTTGTAGAGTTTCTGCTGAGAAATCAGCTGCTAGTCTGATGGGAGTTCCCTTGTACGTTATTTGTCATTTTTCCCTTGTTGCTTTTAATATTTTATCTCTGTCTAGTTTTTGCCAGTTTGATTACTTTGTGTCTTGGTGTGTTTCTCCCTGGGTTTATCCTGCTTGGGACTCTCTGTGCCTCCTGGACCTGGTTGATTATTTTCTTTCCTAGTTAGGGGAATTTTCAGCTATTATCTCTTCAAACATTTTCTCAGGTTCTTTCTCTCTCTAATCTGGTTCTGGGATCCTATAATGTGATTTTTGATGCATTTAGTGTTATCCCAGATGTCTCTTATGCTGTCTTCATTTCTTTTCATCATTTTTTCTATTTTCTGTCCTGGGGCAGTGATTTCCACCATTCTGTCCTCCAGGTCATTCATCTGTTGATGGGTGGGGATGCCCTCCCTCCCTGGTAGCTTTTTACCCTGATGCAACCCAATCCTGGGGCCTAAGGGCTCTATGGTTGGGTTAATGACAGCCTCCAAGAAGGTTTACACCAAGGGGGACCTTCCCAAACAGCTGCTGCCAGTGCCCCTCTCCCTGTGGTGAGTCCCTGCCAATGCATGACTCCACCAGAGAGCCTCCAACACTAGCAGGCAGCTTTGGCTCAGTCTCCTGTGGGGTCTCTGCTCCTTCCTCTGAGTCTTGCTGCATGCAAGGTTTTGTTTGTGCCCTCTGAGACTGGAGTCTCTGTTTTCCCCAGTCCTGTGGAAGTCTTGGTAATCAAATCCCACTGGCCTTCAAAGTCAGATTCCCTGGGGATTCCCAGTCCCTTTGTTGGGTCCCCAGGCTTGGAAGCCTGACTTTCACAACCATGGGAAAACTTCTTTGCTATTATTATTCTCCAATTTGTTGGCCACACACCCGGAAGGTATGGGATTTGGTTTTATTGTGATTGTGCCTCTCCTACCATCTCATGGTGGCTTCTTGTTTCTGAACATGGGATGTCTTTTTTTGATACGTTCCAGAGACCTCCTCTCCATGGTTGTTCAACAGCTGGTTGCGATTATGATGCTCTCACAGGAGGAGATGAGCCTCCTTCTACTCTGCCATCTTGAACCCGAAGTACTCCCTCTGTAGTGCTCGTGATTCCAGGAACAAGGAGAAGAGGTTAAGGTTTTCTGAGTATCTCCTTGTTACACAGAACTGTTGCTTTAGTTCCCCTGTCTTTCTCACAATGCCTACCTGAGGTATATTTCTTTATCTTGTATTTATAGGAGAAACCAAGACCTGGAGTGTTCAGTTGCTTTCCAGTCATCGAGTATCTGGCAGAGTCAAATTTAGGCCTCTTCCAAGCTAGCTATCTTTATTGTACTAATCTAGTTAGTTAGTTAGTTCAGTCGCTCAGTCGTGTCCACCTCTTTGCGACCCCATGAATCGCAGCATGCCAGGCCTCCCTGTCCATCACCAACTCCCGGAGTTCACTCAGACTCACGTCCATCGAGTCCGTGATGCCATCCAGCCATCTCATCCTCGGTCATTCCCTTCTCCTCCTGCCCCCAATCCCTCCCAGCATCAGAGTCTTTTCCAATGAGTCAACTCTTCGCATGAGGTGGCCAAAGTACTAGAGCTTCAGCTTTAGCATCATTCCTTCCAAAGAAATCCCAGGGTTGATCTCCTTCAGAATGGACTGATTGGATCTCCTTGCAGTCCAAGGGACTCTCAAGAGTCTTCTCCAACACCACAGTTCAAAAGCATCAGTTCTTCGGTGCTCAGCTTTCTTCACAGTCCAACTCTCACATCCATACATGACCACAGGAAAAACCATAGCCTTGACTAGACGGACCTTAGTCGGCCAAGTAATGTCTCTGCTTTTGAATATGCTATCTAGGTTGGTCATAACTTTTCTTCCAAGGAGTAAGCGTCTTTTAATTTCATGGCTGCAGTCACCATCTGCAGTGATTTTGGAGCCCAAGAAAATCTACATAAGAGCTACTGAAATAGTTGGTATAAAGTAACATGAACTAACATGGGCTTAAGTAGAAGAGGCATGTAGATGGTCTTTATTGTGGTAGCAACAAACCCACCAAAAGATGTGCCAGATCTTTGACAAATCAAATACATAGTGGAGAGTTCATAGTCTAACACTATGTTCTAAAATATGGTATTATATAAAATTGGCTAGCTTATATATAAGCTATTTTGTAGTGTGAAATAGAACATTTTGCCTCAATTATATTAGCATATATTTATAAATCCAAAGGGCTTTCCCAGTGGCTCAGTGGTAAAGAATCTGCCTGCCAATGCAGGAGACACAAGTTTGATCCCTGGGTTAGGAAGATCCCCTGGAGAAGGAAATGGCAACCCATTCCAGTATTCTTGCCTGGGAAATCCCATGGACAGAGGAGCCTGGCAGGCTACACAGTCCATGGGGTCACAAGATTCAGACACAACTTAGTGACTAAACAACAACATAAAACTAAAATGTTCAGCACATCTAAGATAGTTTATTGTTTATACATGCTACTGATAGGTGTTAACATAGTTTATTGCCGTTGAGTTATATTAAAATTAAGATGAGATGTTTGACATTTCTTTCAGTTATCTTTCAAGCCTTGAAATGACCTCATGGTGAAACTGAACAATATACATGGAGAACAAACAATCTTATTTGATTTGAAACATACTGAGGAATGATTTGTGAAGGAACTGGAGCTCTGAGAATATTGTGAGACTCATGGCAATTTTCTTAGAAGGTGTTGTGGTCTTTCAATTGAACAGCAAGAAAATTGATCAAATTTATATCCTGACCTCATTAGTCTTTCTCTAGGGAGATGACATCTCATAGGAACTGTAGCAGACAGCACTCTCATCTCCACAGAGTAAACAGAATTACAGCATTAAGGCTTATAATTATCCAGGCAGCTTCCAGGAGTTGGGGGATCGAAAGGCAAAAGACCTTTCCCCAGTGGCCAATCATTATGGCTTGCGGCACTGTGTGTTGACTCAAAACTCTAAACCTAGGGCTGGAGCTTTATCAGCGATGTTGCCATTTGGAAGTTGTCCATGCCATCCCATGTTGAGGTTTCGGAGTCTTTCTTAACTCACTCTCCTCTATGACCATGACTACACCCTGACTTTTTAGATATACCTATATTTAATATTTGAATTGTCCAACTTTGGCTTAGTGGCCAGATTCTGGAACAAAATAATGAACTCCCAGACTCAACCCCTGGCACCCACACTCACTGCATGCTTATACTTGACCTTGTTTCTGAACTGTTTTTTCTTGAATTGGGCACCCACTCCAGACTTATAGAACAGGTAGTTCTGTCTCTACTAGGGTTACTGCTTAGTAATTTCTCACCTGGTCCCATCAGGTAAAAAATGAGATGATATAGAAACAGCATTAGAATGCCAATTACCATACTATACATCTCCCTTCACAAAAACCAAGCCTTGATAATTATATTTTATATTAGCATTTATGTGCATGTAATTAATATGTTTCAGCCACTGTATGAGTGTTTTATCTACATCAATTTATTTAATCCTTCTTATAGTCCTATGATATGAGTTTTATTATTAGAAAAAATATTAAATAGCTGATGTTTAACATTTTATTTTAAAAATTGACATTTTCCATATGTTTCATGCAAATGATATTAACCCCATTTGACAGATGAGAAATCTGAGGCGTGAAGACATTAACTTTCTGTAGGTCACAGTTGGAACTGTGAGAAGTAGAAGAGGCATGTAGATGGTCTTTATTGTGGTACCAACAAACCCACCGAAAGATGTGCCAGCTCTTTGACAGATCAAATACATAGTGGAGGGTTCATAGCCTAACACTATGTTCTAAAATATGGTATTATATAAAATTGAGAGACAAAATGAAGTATAAATGGCTGTAGCCTCTTCTTTCCTGTCCATTCCATGGTTTTGCCATACATTGGTTTCTCAGTCTTGTGAAGGATTCCATACACCCTTACCCAATTTGAAATTACTGTTTTGATCAACTGCCTAGAGCCAACAGCCAGCTGTCAAACACATAATTCCAAACTTTCACATTGATTAGAATAACTTATGTGAGAAAGAACCATGTAAGATGTCGAGTGGGGCAATTTAATCAACTCAACTATAAACAAGCCAGAGTGCTGCATATATCAATTTAAACTATTTCAAATATTCAACACATGGGCCATAAATATAGCACTTATCCAAAAATAAGGAAAAGGATCTATATAAACACACTATAGATTAGCTAAGTTAGACCATCCCTAATGAGCGAAATGAAAGAACTCTCAGCTATTCTTACGTGTTTACAGCAGACTGTGAAGTAATTTCCTCTTTGTTGAGAAGTTTGAGCACACATTTTCCTGTCAGACTTCCTGACTGTACAGGTTGGAAGTGGAGTCCGACTGAGAATTCTGCAGGTGGTGCAATTAGTGTGGGGGCACTGTGGAATCCTTGCAGAGCCACCAATTAGCATTTTAAAAAACACGATTCGCTTCAATACAAAGAAAAAAGGATAGATAATAAATTTGGCAAATCTGTTTTTACAGTTGTGAATCTCACAGTTTCAGGACAAATGAGATTTTCAGTTTCCCAAAGCTGATCCTGCTAAGTCGTTGATTCAGTCAAGTCTAGATGAACCTTTGGATGGAACTCATTTGATGCGAGGTGTGCTTTTCTTTGTGGATTATTTTCAAATCTACCTGGGCTATCATTTTTACCCTTTATACACTTGCGAAGTAGAGCCTGTAATCACTTAGGAAAGTCACAGCTATATCTTTTGATATAAAAATAAACAATTCTAGTCCCTTTATTACACTTTTTCTTTCAGCTGCAAAATACTTTACCTCTTCCCAAGAAAGCCCAAGCCATTCATGCTCTTAAAAATCTGATCTCCATGATAAACCTAAATATAAAAACAAGGCTATCATCATTCTTCACTCACCTGGAAATCCAGTGACTGAAGTATAGATCTAAAAGTCAGATTATGTGGACTGGATCATCATTTGCTCTCATTTCGTTCTTTAGAAAGGATTCTGAACCTTTCATGTAAGAATCGGGCTCTGACCTCTCCTCTTCTTCAGTCGCTCAGTTGTGTCCAACTCTTTGCGACCCCAGGACTTGGACCACAGCGTGGACTGCTGCATGCCAGGCTTCCCTGTCTTTCACTAGCTCCTGGCGCTTGCTCAAACTCATATCCATTGAGTCAGTGATACCATCCAACCATCTTGTCCTCTGTTGTCCCCTTCTCTCCTGCCTGTAGTCTTTCCCGGCATCAGGACCTTTTGCATTGAGTCACTTCTTTGTATCAAGTGGCCAAAGTATTGGTGCTTCAGCTTCAGCTTCAGTCCTTCCAATGAATATTCAGGGTTGATTTCTTTTACGATTGACTGGTTTGATCTCCTTGCTGTCCAAGGGACTCTCAAGAGACTTCTCCAGCACTATAGTTTGAAAGCATCAATTCTTCGGTGCTCAGCCTTATTGTCCAGCTCTCACATCTATACATGTCTACTTAGAACAAAGCATACTTTTGACTAAATGTACCTTTGTTGGCAAAGTGATGTCTCTGCAATTTAATATGCTGATTATGTTTGTCATATCTTTTCTTTCAAGGAGTAAGTGTCTTTTAATATCACAGCTGCAGTCAATGTCCACAGTCACTTTCTGCCATTAGGGTGGTGTCATCATCTGCATATCTGAGATTATTGATATTTCTCCTGGCAATCTTGATTCCTGCTTATGCTTCATGTAGCCCAGTAGTTTGCATGATGTACTCTGCATATGAGTTAAATAAGCAGGGTGACAATATACAGCCTTGACATACTCCTTTCCTAAGTTGAAACCAGTTCATTGTTTCATGTCTGGTTATAGCTTTTGCTTCTTGATCTGCAAGATTTCTCAGGTGGCAGGTCAGGTGGTCTGGTGTTTCCCATCTCTTTAAGAATTTTCCACAGTTTGTTGTGATCCAGACAATCAAAGGCTTTAGCATAGTCAATGAAGCAGAAGTAGATGTTTTTCTGGGATTTACTTGCTTTTTCTATGATCCAGCAAATGTTGCGGAGAAGGCAATGGCAACCCACTCCAGTACTCTTGTCTGGAAAATCCCATGGATGGAGGAGCCTCGTGGGCTGCAGTCTATGGGGTCACTACGAGTCGGGCATGACTAAGCAACTTCACTTTCACTTTTGACTTTCCTGCATTGGAGAAGGAAATGGCAACCCACTCCAGTGTTCTTGCCTGGAGAATCCCAGGGACAGGGGAGCCTGGTGGGCTGCTGTCTATGGGGTCTCACAGAGTTGGACACGACTGAAGCAACTTAGCAGCAGCAGCAGCAGTGAATGTTGGCAATGTGATCTCTGGTTCCTCTGCCTTTTCTAAATCCAGATTGTACATATGAAAGTTCTTGGTTCATGTACTATTGAAGGCTATCCTGAATGGTTTTGAGCATTATCTTGCTAGCATGTCATGTGAAATGAGTGCAATTGTGTGGTAGTTTGAACATTCTTTGGCATTGCCCTTCTTTGGGATTGGACACCTCCCCTCTTAGAGGAAGGAATACACTGTAACTTTATCCATTGGTTTAAAAATGTGCTAATGAGGTTAGGGTCATTAACTTGATCTCACATGAGTGAGTGAAAGTATGCTTCACTCTAGCTCTAGGTTTTTAACAGCCTTGGTACCCAAAGTCCATTCGTAAATATGTGCAGCCAGTTGTCCAGAAATTTGGAGAGATTTCACACTTATCAGAAAACACTCTCAATGCTAAAACAAAAGTCATTCAAAGAACACGTCTTACTGGTCTTGGGTCAATGATATCATCTTTGCTTCAGAAGCACCACAGCTCATAAATTTCCAAAAAGTGTCCTTTATTAAAAAAAAAATTCATATCATTTAAAACTTATGGGAATTCAGTGAAGTTAAGCCAAATGAAGAATTTTATAAATTAAAAAAAATTTTGAATAATCTATTAAATAATTCTATTTGAAAGATGCATTAATTTATAATCCATTTTAATCTATGTATATGTAAGCATATATATAAATGTTCCATCATTGTTTTCATTTACTCTGTTTTTTGAAAAACAAAACCAAATTTCCTTCTTCAATATCAAAGAACCTATATTTCACATCAACTTTGTATTATTTTCAGTTGAAGTAAACTCAAGAAAATGCTTTATATTTCACATTTTTGAAAAATACCATCATCAGTCACTATCAGAGAAATGCAAATCAAAACCACAATGAGGTACCATGTCACACCAGTCAGAATGGCTGTGATCCAAAAGTCTACAAGCAATAAATCCTGGAGGGTGTGGAGAAAAGGGAACCCTCTTCCACTCTTAGTGGGAATGCAAGCTAGTACAGCCACTATGGAGAACAGTGTGGAGATTCCTTAAAAAACTGGAACTAGAACTGCCTTATGACCCAGCAATCCCACTGCTGGGTATACACCCTGAGGAAACCAGAATTGAAAGATATACATGTACCCCAATGTTCATCACAGCACTGTTTATAATAGCCAGGACATGGAAGCAACCTAGATGTCTATCAACAGATGAATGGATAAGAAAGCTGTGGTACATATACACAATGGAGTATTACTCAGCCATTAAAAAGAATACATTTGAATCAGTTCTAATGAGGTGTATGAAACTGGAGCCTATTATACAGAGTGAAGTAAGCCAGAAAGAAAAACACCAATACAGTATACTAACACATATATATGGAATTTAGAAAGATGGTAATGATAACCCTGTATGCGAGACAGCAAAAGAGACACAGAGTATAGAACAGTCTTTTGGACTCTGTGGGAGAGGGAAAGGGTGGGATGATTTGGGAGAATGGCATTGAAACAAGTATAATATCATATAAGAAACAAATCACCAGTCTAGGTTCAATGCAGGATACAGGATGCTTGGGGCTCGTGCACTGGGATGACCCAGAGAGATGGTATGGGGAGGGAGGTGGGAGGGGGGTTCAGGATTGGGAACACATGTACACCCGTGGAGGATTCATGTTGATGTATGGCAAAACCAATACACTATTGTAAAGTAAAATAAAGTAAAATTAAAAAATAAAATAATAATAAAAAATTTAAAAAAGAAAATCACAGAAAAGAAGAAAAAAAAATAAAGTTATGTATTTAAAAAAAAATACCAAAGAATTGACTTGAAATGTGAATACTACGAATATATTCTTGTAAGTGAGAAGCTCTGCCTGAAAGACTGATACATCCCAAGATGCTGATTCAGAATTTGCATCCCAAAAGATTGACAAAGAAAGCCAATTAGAATTATATCAAATGTAGCCTAATATATGTTAAATGTCAGGGTACAGACCAGCCCTTTAGGATAGTTATCTGTATTTCTAATAAATAACAATCTTTCTTTGGATGAAGCCAAGTGTTTCTGAAATCTATTGTAGTTCATTGTGTAGACAAGAAACCTAAGGACTCTAGAGAACTGGATTTCTAATCAAGTGACTACTTTAACAAACCAAACTGCTATGGTCTGAACGTTTGTGTTTCCACAAAATCCATATGTTGAAACCTAACCTCTAAGGTGATTAGGAGGTGGGATGTTTGAGAGGTGATTATGTCATGAGGAGAAAGCCCTCATAAGTGGAATTAGTGCTTCTATAAATGGGACCTGAGAAAACTCCCTTCCCCTTCTGCCAAAAAGACAGCCATGAACCAGCAAGCTCTGATCGGGCACTGAATCTGCCACCGTCATGAACTTGGACTTGCAGCCTTCAGAATGAAATAAGTTTTCACTATTTATAAGCCACCTTTTCTGTGGTATTTTTTCTATTGCAGCTCAAAAGAACTAAGACACAAACCACTCTTTTTTTTTCCTATAGTTTAAATTTGACTCAATATCTACTTCAAAAATGTAGCATGTAATTTATACTAGCCAATAGCAATGCCTGTTACCGTATAGTCCAATTTTCTTCAAACCCTACCGAGTAATGAGAAATATTTTTCCTGCTAGATATTGAAGCAAGCATTTTATTTACATTCATCCTCTTATGATTTGATTTCTTGGAGAGATATCATTAGTCACATTGTAAAGATGAGGAAGTGAGTCAAAAAACACACAGGCGACCAGTGGTCAAGCTTCAAGCTGAAAGTGCCTTCCCCAGCCCCGCACTCATCTCTTCTGCTGCACTGCCCTCCCTCCTCGGTTGCTCTGTAAGTTTGTCCAGAACTAAGCAAAGCCTTGGCACTGTCCAGTGCCTATCAACACGCTGCTCGTTGGGCCTGGATCCTACCACCCTTTTCCACAGTCCTGGACTACGGGTGGTAAAGCAGAGGAAAACTTAGGACGCAGACGGGAAAATCCTCAACTAGGAGTCAGAAATGTTTGAGTTTGAATCTTGTGTTTGCCACTTGTTATCTATTTGATCTCAGACGATCTACATAATCTCTATTATTTCAGATTTTTCATGTGTAAAATGGAAAAAAATAAAGCCTGCTTGATAGATTGGTGGTAGTTCAAAACCTTGCAAACTGAGTTTCCAGTTATTAATCTCTTCTATTAATATCTGTAATTAGCAAATCACAATTAAGGGACATGAGCTTGGGCAAACTCCGGGAGATGGTGAGGGACAGCGAAGCCTGGTGTGCTGCAGTCGGACCTGACTTGGCGATTGAACAGTAACAATCACAATTAATACTCATGACCACTGACACTATTTTTTTTTTCCTCTTTCTGCCACCTGAATTACTGCTACCATTTCCTCCTCATTATTTTTAGCTACCTCAAAAATTGGCGCTTGCCTGGATCACACTCGGTTTGCTGTTTCTCTCTGTACAGAATACCTACTTTCCTGTAGCTGCTGTAACAAATTACCACAATCCGGGTGGCTTAACAAAACAGAAACATATCTGTCATAGTCCTGGAGGCCATAAGGCTGAAATCAAGGTATTGGCAGGACTGCAGCGTCCCCAGAGACTCTGAAGGAGAATGGGCTCCTTGCCTTTTCTCATTTCCGACAGTTGCCTGGCGTTTGAGTTGGTTTGTGGTTATATCATTCCAGACTCTGCCTCTGTGGTCATATTGCAGCCTTCTCCTTTGTGAGTGTCTCAATACCCCCTCTGCCTCACTCTAAAGACACAGATGATTGTATTTAGGGTATATGGGATAATCTAGAATAAGCCCCTTCTGATCTTAATCACATATTTTGCCATATAAGGTAATATTCACTCTTGCTGTATAGGGTAATATTCACAGGTTCTGGTGATTAGGAAACTGATATATTTTAGGGAAGCCACTGTGGAACCCACTACAGTCAGGCTTAGAAAGTTAAAAAAAAAATCCAAATACCCACAATTCAGTTGGATAAATAGTTATGGACCAGCTCCTAAGCACTATCACACACAGCACATAAATTCCCTCATGTACCCAAATAAGAGAATTCAAAACACACACATTCACATTTGTATTCATTTCTCACAACCACATGGGACAGTGTATTAGAAGTAAAGGGGAGTCTGTCATAGATTGAGAGAGACAGAGAGAGAGGGGGAGAGACAAAGGGAGAGAAGCAAAACCTGTTCTGTGCCCTTAGACTGACGCTCATTTATTACCAGCACTGGACACATATCATCTCAGTTATCAGAGTGATGCATACTTGAGAACCGTTTTGGTTTAAAAAATGGACACTCTATTAATCCATGTGGACAGCATATGTACACATGGGAAGCCCATGGATTTGGGAATAGAACCCCCTTAACACATTGAATAGCGTAGCCCTGATCATTCATTAAGTACGCTTTTGACAACTGATTGTAAATCAAAGCAAGGACCATGAATTATAAATGTGGAAGTTGATGCTGTATCAGAAGGCTCTGGCAAGTGAAAAAAAAAAAAGGTTTATTCATTCTGCCTATGAGAATTATGTAAAGAAAAAAACAAAGCTTCCCGCCCCCTCCCCCGCATCCCTAGAAGAGAGAGCAGAGAGAACTGGCAAGGAAACAGCAGTGTGATGGAGGCGATTTCCAGGCCGCCCAGCTGCCTAATCACTGGCAGCCTCTCCGGATTTTACAGCTTGCCTCTTGCACCACCACCCTTTGAAAAGCGATAATCCACCATTGTCACAAAAACAAATAAAAAATATATACGCCGACACAAAAAAAGCAGCCCTAAACCTTCTAAGTAGAATAATTCAGCAAAGGATTTCATGTCATGAAAGACAAAGTAAAAGAATAAATAATTACTTTGCAAGTTTCCCCTCTAGTGTTTTGAAAAGCCTATCCCATGTGTTGAGTTGAAACATCACTTTTAAAATTTTAAACTTATTACAATTTAATCCAGCAAAATGAAACATCAAATTTCTTTTGACATTTTATCGGGAAGGACAACAGTGGTGATACTGACACTGTTTCATGCAAAGCGGGAAAGAGCGCACAGTGAGAAGCCAGCCGTCTCACACAGCCTAGCACATAGGATGTTTACGCAGAACTACTATGAAATTATCTAGCAATTCCCTTAAGTGTTCTCAACAGTTTCTTATAACGATTCTTTAGCAATATTCAAATTTGAGAGGAAGTATATGGGCTTAGCTGTGTCCCGGTGGAAGCGTCTCTGAAAAGACAAAACAAAGGCATATGCAGCTTAGGGATAGGTAGGGTGCTTTAGGCTGACTTCTTCCAATTTGCAGAGCCTGCTGTTTATTGGAGAGTGATGCTCTTCAATGGGGCTTATACACTAGTGAATACACAACTAGTGAGACAGATGGGTTCCATTAAGAAAGCATCTTTCAAAAATGTTTTTAGAATTGCTGGATGCGGTCTTATCTCTTCTTTGGAGGTTAAAAATCCTTGATCTGTTGATTGGAGGAAATACTGATTCATGAGTTCATTTAAGCATTCATCAGGTATTTGTGTTCCTTCTGCAGTAGACCCTGTGAAGATGCTGGAGACATAAAGGTAAGTCTCCTTTATGCTTCCTGTCCCCGAGGAGCCCACAGCCCAGAGAAAATGACAAATATAAAAGCAAGTTATTACTACCCAGTGTGCCAATGTGATCAGTGCTCTAAGAGCAGTAGGAAAAAAAGGTGCTCAGGAGGCACTGAAAAGAAACTGATCTGTTTCCAGGAGAGTGAGAAGAAAGTTTGAAAGAGTTTGGAAAAATCTACAGGTAAGTTTGTCTTAGTCTGTTCAGGCTGCTATAACAAATTACCACAGATTGAGTGGCTTAAACAACAAAAATTTATTTCTTCCCATTCTGGAGTCTAGGAAGTTCAAGTACATAATGCTAACAAGTTCAGTGCCTGATAAGAACTCACTTCCTGGTTCATAGATAGCCATCTTCTCCTGTGTCCTCACATGGCAGAAGGGGTAAGAAAGCTTTCTTTTATAATGGCACTAATCCTGTTCATGAGGGCTCCATCCTCATCACTTAATCACCTCTCAAAGATTTGGGTCCTAATATGATGATGCTGAGGGCTGGGATTTCTACATGTAAATTTGGAGAGCACAAGAATATTCAGTCCACCTCAAAGTTGTTCTAGACAAAAGGAAAATGTATTTTCTTTGGTAACATATCATATTTAGTTACAACTAGGCAAGCATAGGGGACTTCCCTGATGGCTCAGATGGTAAAGAATCTGCCTGCAGTGCAGGACACCCAGGTTTGATCCCTGGGTTGGGAAGATCCCCTGAAGAAGGAAATGGCATCCCACTCCAGTACTCTTGCCTGGAAAATCTCAGGGACAGAGGATCCTGGAGTGCTACAGTCCATGGGGTTGCAAAGACTAGGACCAGCAGAGCAGCTAACACTTCTTCTCTTCTGTGCAAACACAGCAAGAAGTTATCTTTTGTATTGCTTTGTAGCATCAAATCTCTTACTTTTGGTCATTGAAAAGGTAAATAACTCGAAGACTAATTTTAGATCCCACATACAGTATGATACTGAATATGCAGTCTGAGAAAAAGAGGCAAACATGATGTAGTTCCTTAGGATAAGCATGTTGTTTAAAGACAAGGACTCAAAGAAGACTGCCTTGGTTTGAATACTTACTAGCTGTGTGCTTTTGTGGAAGCTACTTTACTTCTCTGTGTCTTTGTTTTCTTTAATCTATAAAATAGGGTGATAATTATATTTACCCTGATAGAGGTGTTATAACTAATTTCTTGCCAGACACATAGTATGTTTTTAATTAGTTGTAGCTCTTAAATGACAAACCAGGACAGTGTGTTAAAAAGCAGAGACATTACTCTGCCAACAAAGATCCATAGAGTCGAGGCTATGGTCTTCCCAGTGGTCACAGACAGTTGTGAGAGTTGGACTGTAAAGAAGGCAGGACACTGAAGAATTAATGCCTTTGAACTATGGGGCTTCATAAAACTCCTGAGAGTCCCTTGGACAGCAAAGAGATCAAAGCAGTCAATCTTAAGGGAAATTCAACCCTAAATACTCAGAATGACTGATGCTGAAGCTGAAACTCCAGTATTTTGGTCATTGATGTGAACAGCTGACTTGTTGGAAAAGTCCCTGAGGCTGGGAAAGATTGAGGGCAGAAGGAGAAGAGGGTGTCAGAGGATGTGATGGCTGGGATCACCAACACAATGGACATGAACTTGAACAAACTTCAGTAGATAACAAGGGACAGAAAGGCCTGTTGTGCTGCAGTCCATGGGGTCACAAAGATTCGGATACAATGGGCCATTGAACAACAACAAACTCTTAAATATTATGAAATCTTTTTCTATTTTCCTAATTATTCACTGGGACTATGACCAGCACACAGCTAGTAAGTATTCAAACCAAGGCAGTCTTCTTTGAGCCCTTGTCTTTAAACAACATGTTTATCCTAAGGAAGTAACATCATTTATGCCTCTTTTTCTCAGACTGCATATTCCGTATCATACTGTATGTGGTATCTAAAATTAGTCTTTGATAGGACTGGATACCATGATCTTAGTTTTTTGAAGCTAAGAGAAAATTCTGAAGTGAGAAGTCAAATAGGCCTTAGAAAGCATTACTATGAACAAAGCTAGTGGAGGTGATGGAATTCCAGCTGAGCTATTTCAAATTCTAAAATATAATGCTGTTAAAGTGCTGTGCTCAATATGCCAGCAAATTTGGAAAACTCAGCAGTGGCCACAGGACTGGAGAAAGTCAATTTCATTCCAATACCAAAGAAGAGCAATGCCAATGAATGTTCAAACTACTGCACAATTGCATTCATTTCACATGCTAGCAAGGTAATGCTCAAAATCCTTCTGGCTAGGATTCAATAATAGATGAACTGAGAACTTCCAGATATACAAGCTGGGTTCAGAAAAGGCAGAGGAACCAGAGATCAAATTGCCAACATTCTTTGGATCAGAGAAAAAGCAACAGAATTCCAGAAAAATATCTATTTCTGCTTCATTGACTACACTAAAGCCTTTGACTATCTGGATCATAACAAACTGGAAAATTCTTTAAAAAATGAAAATACCAGACCACCTTACCTGCCTCCTGAGAAACCATATGCAGGTCAAGAATCAACAGTTAGAAGCAGCCATCGAACAACAGACTGTTTCAAAGTTGAGAAAGGCAAAAAAAGAAAAATTGGGAAAGAACTATGTCAGGGCTGTATATCGTCACCCTACTTATTTAACTTCTATGCAGAGTACACCAAGTGAAATTCCAGGCTGGATGAAGCTCAAGCTGGATTCAAGATTGCCAGGAGAAATATCAATAACCTCAGGTATGCAGATAACACCACCCTAATGGCAGAAAGTGAAGAGGAACTAAAGAACCTGTTAATAAATGTGAAAGAGGAGAGAGAAAAAGCTAGCTTAAAACTCAACCTTCAAAAAACTAAGATCATGGCATCCAGTCCTATCATTTCATGCCATGTAGATGGGGAAACAATGGAAACAGTGACAGAGTTTATTTTCTTGGGCTCCAAAATCGCTGCAGATGGTGACCACAGCCGTGAAATTAAAAGACATTTGCTCCTTTGAAGAAAAGCTATGGGAAATCTAGACAGCATATTAAAAAGCAGAAATATCACTTTGCCGACAAAGGTCCGTGTAGTCAAAGCTATGGCTTTTCCATGTATGGATGTGACAGTTGTGCCATAAAGAAGGCTGAGCACCAAAAAATTGATGCTTTTGAACTGTGGTGCTGGAGAAGACTCTCATTGAGAGTCTTTTGGACAACAGGGAGATCAAAGCAGTCAATCCTAAAAGAAATAAAGCCTGAATATTTACTGGAAGGACTGTTTCTGAATTGAAGCTCTAATTCTTTGGCCACCTAATGCAAAGAGCCAACTCATCAAGGTCTGTTGGAAAAGATCCTGATTCTGGGAAAGCCTGAGGGCAGGAGAAGAAGAGGGCAACAAAGGATGAGATGGTTGGATGGGCTCACTGACTCAATGGACATGAGTCTGAGCAAACTCCAAGAGATAGTGAAGGACCGTGAATCATGTCGTGCTGCAGTCCATGGGATTGCAGAGAGACGGATATGACTGAGCAACTAAACCACCACCACCACCTCCATCACCATAAAATAATTGATACTAACTTACACTAATAGATTTTCTATAGATTATTTGACTCTGAAAAAGTTTCATGCCTTAGTTCACTGGTCTACAAACTATAGCCTTTGGACACAATCAGATCTACAGCCTGTCCTTGTAAATAAAGTTTGATTGAAACACAGTCACACTCATTTTTTTACATATTGCCTGTGGCTGCTTTTACACTACAAAGGCAGAGTCAAGTAGTTGAGAAAGAAATCTTATGGCCCACAAATCTTACCATTTTTTATTAACTGGACTTTTACTAAAAGTTTCCTTATCTTGTCGAAAGTTCTAGAGCTGATCTTTGAAAGGAAACAAATGATGAATTGGACATTGACTTTCCTATCTGTCCTTAAAAGATTTCTCTTTCCTTATACTTGTATGTGCGCAAACACACATATACCTGTTTTACCTGATCATAAACTATAAATCTTGGGCTTAACTAAAGAGTTGTTATCAACCAACTAGCCAACTGAATATCCTTGATAATCACCGCATTTATTGTTATAAAATATACTACAAATGCACTGATCCCATTCTGACTTTCTATTTTAGCACAAAATTAGTCTTATCTTTTATATTTTACACTAATTCTGTATTCTTTAGTCTGTGATCCCTCTTCATCTTTAAATGTAGAGCTCCCAAACGGTAGTAACAGAAGAGATGTAATAGGAAAATGTATGAAATAAAAACTAAGCATAGTCTTTATCATATTATCCAGCTTCTTCAAAAACTTCTGAAAGTGGGAAAACACTAAATGTAGATGGAGATGTGAACCAGATGTGATCCTCTGTCACTATTGCTGTGAAAGTCGCTTCAGTCGTGTCTGACCCTTTGTGACCCTAAGAACTGTAGCCCACCAAGCTCCTCCATCGCTGGGATTCTCCAGGCAAGAGTACTGGAGTGGGTTGCCATGCTCTTCTCCAGGGGATCTTCCCGACCTGGGGATCGAACCCGGGTCTCTTGCATCTCCTGCACTGGCAGGTGGATCCGTTACCACCATGCCGCCTGGGAATGGGGTTGGAGTATAGACCGTGATGCAGACTTCAGGCATAATCCTGTATATTGAAGTTACATATACCACATGCCTCAGGAACTGTACTCCTAAATGTGTGCCATAAAAGGCAGAATATGTGTCCACGTGCACCAGGAACCACAAACAGAAATATTCATCATTTTAAAAGTTAATAGCCAAAAAACCTAGAAAAAATGTTCATAAAGGGTAGAATAGGCAGACAAATTGTGTCATATTCCCAAGTGTTTGTGATATGACTTGTTTTGCTTTTATTATTTCTTCACTTATCTACTATAAGTAGATACATCTATAGAATTTTACCACTTTATGATGACATTAATGGCTGAGTGTAACGGTTTAAAAGCTTGGATTTTTGTGATAACTACAGACATTCTCTCCGGTCTGAATAGATTCAGTTTTCATATAATCTGGAAAGATTCAGCTTCCCTTGAAAATTTGAAAAGTATAATTTTATAATGTCTGCTTTTTGAAGGAAACTATTAAAACAATTAAAGGACAACTAACAGATTGGTACAAAATGTTTATAAACCACATATTTGACAAAAGACTGCTTCTAAAATATATAAAGAGCTCTACAATTCAATAGTAAGAAAATAACCCAGTTTTTTTTAAAAATGGGCAAAATATTTGAACATATAATTTACCAAAGATGATATGTTTATGGCAAATAAACACATAAAATAGTGTTCAACATTATTAGTCACTAGAAAAAAGAAAAAAAGAAAGTGAAGTCACTCAGTCGTGTCCAATTCTTTGCAACCCCGTGAACTGTAGCCTGCCAGGCTCCTCTGTCTGTGGGATTTTCCAGGCAAGGATACTGGAGTGGGTTGCCATTTCCTTCTCCAGGGGAACTTCCTGACCCAGGGATGGAACCCGGGTCTCCTGCACTGCAGGCAGACTCTTTACCATCTGAGCCACCAGGGAAATGTAAACTAAGACAAAAATGATATGCCAGTACATTACCTATTAGAATCACTAAAATGAAAAAGAGTGAACATACCAAGTGCTGGCAAGGATAGTAACTGGGATTCTCATACATTGCTAGTGGGAATGTAAAATAGAACAAATTCTTTAGAAGAAAAATAGACAGTTTCTCAAAAATTAGCATACATCCAGTCATTTGTTCCTGTGTAATGACCCAAGTCAAAGGAAAACATGTTCACATAAAGGCTGGACATGAAGTTCACAGTCACTTTGCTGTCTGTAATAGTTCCAAACTGGAGGCAGCACAAATGTCCATCAACAAGTGAATGAGAGGTTAAAGCCTCTACCTGCAATGTGGGAGACCTGGGTTCAATCCCTGGATCAGGAAGATCCCCTGGAGAAGAAAATGGCAACCCACTCCAGTATTCTTGCCTGGAGAATGCTATGGACGTAGGAGCCTGCTGGGCTACAGTCCACGGAGTCGCAAAGAGTCGGACACGACTGAGTGACTTCACTTTCACTCAGCAACAAAAGAGAATGAACAATTGATACAAACTAAAACATGGACGAATTTCAAAATAACTATGCTGAGCAACAGAAGCTGAAGAACAAATAGAACGTATTGTATGATTTCATTTACTGAAGTTTCTGGAAAATGTAAACTAATTAATAACAGAAAGCAGACCAGCAGTAGCCTGGCTATGGATGGGGGTGACTGGAGAAGGGAAGAGAACAAGAAATTATAAAATGTCCACTGCCTTGATGTGGTGGTTTCACAGTGTATTCATCTGTCAAATTTACCAAATTTAATACTTTAAATATATGTTGTTTATTATATGGTAATTGTATGTCAATTAAGTTAGTATAAATATGAAAAAATAAAAATGCTTACTTGAACTGGGTTGGACTTTAATATTAATACCCTGAAAATCAATACATAACATACACATAGATATACTTACTTTAGAACATTTTCTGTCAAAAATGGACTCTTGCTGGTATCACTGGAAACAGAGTAGATTGAGGGAATAAATTTACCTTGCTATCCTGACACATTTCCTTAAAATATTTATCTGCAACTTAAAAATAGCTGTAGGATCAGATGATATGGTAGTTGCTATGGAAACTGCGCATTTGCGGTAAAATCACAGCATGTGGAAGTTATAAGCTATAAACACCTTACGGTACCTGCTGCCCTATAGTTCTTGTCACCCATCCTCCTGCTTTGGGGAGAAAAAATAATTGAACTTAATGAAATTTATAATCTTTTAGAATTTTTTTTCCAAAACATTCTTGTCTGCTGTGTCCATTACTTAACACCCCTGTGGTTCATAAATAAAAGTTGACATTTCAAGTGACAGAGAATGAAGAGTTTGCCATCAAGAATCATTGACAAGGAACTAGTGTAGAAAACTGCAGGCAACCTGACCAACAAGTAAAAGACGATTTATATGAGAGATCAGTTTACACAAGTGAATGAGAAGGCAATGGGAAAGAGTTTGAGGGCTTCCATAGTTTTCCTGTTAAATTTAATACTGGACTCAATTATTTTCAACACATGTTTAAGTACTAGTTTTCCTCTGGATAAATGTAGGAGAGTACATAGGTTTGAAGAAAAGTTATGACCAACCTAGACAGCATATTAAAAAGCAGAGACATTACTTTGCCAACAAGTCATGTATGGATGTGAGAGTTGGACTATAAAGAAAGCTGAGCGCCTAAGAATTGATGCTTTTGAACTGTGGTGTTAGAGAAGACTCTTGAGAGTCCCTTGGACTGCAAGGAGATCCAACCAGTCCATCCTAAAGGAAATCAGTCCTGAATATTCATTTGAAGTACTAATGCTGAAGCTGAAACTCCAATCCTTTGGCCACCTGATGCAAAGAGCTGACTCATTGGAAAAGACCCTGATGCTGGGAAAGATTGAAGGTGGGAGGAGAAGGGGATGACAGAGGATGAGATGGTTGGATGGCATCACCGACTCAATGGACATGGGTTTGAGTAGACTTCGGGAGTTGGTGATTGACAGGGAGGCCTGGTGTGCTGCGGTCCATGGGGACACAAAGAGTCAGACACAACTGAGTGACTGAACTGACTGACTGACATAGGTTTGAACTGCCTAAGGAGCCAGTGAAAAACCTGCTTGTATTCTTAGCCCTTTATAGGTGGTGACTTTCTGGCCCACAAGAAGCAATCATTATATTTCTGCTCTATCCACAATCCAACTGATATATTTCTTTCAGACTCTAGAATCGCAGAATCTGTAGTCTTTCTGGCTGAACATCAAACGTAGCCTCCATCAAAGATATTTTTACCACTTGGTTCACTTGCTTTAATTATACCAGGTGTCTGGGATATTTTATTTTATTGAATCAACTAGATTTTCTGAAACCCACATAAAAAGACTATAAAGTTGAGCTTAAACATGAGCTCATTTCTAATTTTAACGGTTTGAAATTGTCTCTGTTTTGCTAGTTAGTTTTGTTTCATTTTTAGGGGGCAATTAAACTAGAATTGTGTTTAGAGTACTCTGTCTTTAAGTTATTGCTCATGGTTAAGGCAACATGAATTAATATCTTTATCTTTCCTCTAAGGAAATTTCATCCTTATACTTTCAGTGTTCAAGTCATCCTCTGGAAAAAAAATTCAGGCTAGGAAGCGTGTATATTCTTTCTCAGACCACACCCTGTCTAAAAGACTATAATTTAGCAGAGCTACTTCAAACTCCCTTCTGGCTTCCCCATCCCTGATAGGATAAAGTCCAAACAGATGCAGCCTTCCATGACCCCTGTAACCATTGTCTACTTTTCCAGGGTCACCAATAGCCAGATCCTTCATGGCCCTCTTTCCCAAAGGAAAATAGATTGCTTCTATTTCCCAAAACCCATCTTGCTGTTTAATCTTTCTGTGATTTGCCCATGATTTCTCTAAAACTTGACCCCCCCTTTTTTTTTAAGATCTAAACAACTCCTGTTTCTTCCTCTAAAGCTTCTTCTGACTTCATCAAGGAGAGCTGACCATTCCCTCTTACCTCTCTATCTATGCAAGTGTCTCTATAAAAACATTCTCTATAGTGTGTTGCATACAACCACGCACCTTATGAGACTGCTCACCCTCTAAGAGCAGGGTTATCCGACTTACTTTTGTATTCTTTCTATTTATTTATTTAAATTGGATGATAATTGCTTATCATCACTTGTGCGTTCTTTACATATAAAATAACACCCAACCCGAGGTCATCTGTGAGTCTGAGTCTGGCGCCCCTGGTGGACATTGTTGTGTATTCAAAATATAATTGTTGTTTTTCTACTTTATGACAGAGTTTCAGTCAAAATCATGGGAATGCTAGACTCTTGTCATATTGATTTCCCAAGTCATTCTGTATGATGCAGAAAAAGGTGCAGAACATGAATCAGAGAACCTCAATTGTTATGCATGTACCTTATTCTCAAAAAAGGAATTCTGGTTCTCAGCTACTTGGAATGCATGGTTTATATTCAAAGTCTGAGTGAGATCTTCTTTCATTCTGTCTATTCAGTTGGAGGAAGACAATTTCAGAGAGTGGATGCTGAAAATTCAGAGCATGTCTCCTCATCTAGTTTTATGAAATGATTGAGAGCACTACAGAGTAAATGTGGTTTAGTCATACATAGACTCTGACCAATCAGATCTTTCCTTGCAAAATACAGAAGGGTCTAAGCAGATAAAGCACTAAAGAGGCTGTGAAACTGATTCGCCTAACTCTTTGTGCCTTATAAGGTGGCTGATGTTGTCAGCAATAACTTCTAGCTACCAGTAGTCATTTATGGATGTGAGAGTTGGACCAGAAAGAAAGCTGAGTGCTGAAGAATTAATGCTTTTGAACTGTGGTGTTGGAGAAGTCTCTTGAGAGTCCCTTGGACCGCAAGGAGATCCAACTAGTCCATCCCAAAAGAGATCAGTCCTGGGTGTTCATTGGAAGAACTGATGTTGAAGCTGAAACTCCAATACTTGAGCCACCCGATGTGAAGAGCTGACTCATTTGAAAAGACCCTGATGCTGGGAGGGATTGGGGGCAGGAGGAGAAGGGGGCAACAGAAGATGAGATGGTTGGATGGCATCACCAACTCAATGGACATGAGTTTGACTAAACTCCCTGAGTTGGTGATGGACAGGAAGGCCTGGCATGCTATGGTTCATGGGGTCGCAGAGTCGGACACAACTGAGCGACTGAACTTAACTGAGAGCACACTGTCTTCCCAGGCCACACAATTCCAATGCTCTGCATTAAAGTTGTTTGTGATGAATTTGTTGCTTAATAGGGACAGCAAAAACACTATGCAAGTAATTTTCAGCTGGAAATAATAGCTAATATTTGTTCAGCACTTCTTACATGTCAGACACTAATTTTGTACACTTCATAAAGATTAGCTCATTTAATTCTCTCAATAATTCCATAAACACAGTTATACACAACCTTGATACCAAGATGTTCAATAGTTTGTGCAAAGTTACATAGAACTAGGACTTTAATCCAGGCAATTTGCTTTGGCATCTTAGCCTCTAACCGCTGTACTACCTTGTGCCTATTAGAACAGCTCCTATGTACCAGCTACTGCGTCAGGTTGTGGAGACAGAATGGGAAGCAGTATTGATATAGCACTTCCTCTCATAAATCCCATGGTCTAATGAAGGGCAGGCATTGTGATGCAGTGTGATGGCAGTACCTGGGAGGATTCCAAAACCATACTTGGTGGCCATTGATTGTGAAAACTGATAAACCTCTTTTACAATTGTGGTTATGTAACTAGTGCTCACTTAATACCATATCATGATTGGACAACAGAAAAATTGTAGAATTCTATGTCACCAACACTATCATTTAATAAACAAACCTGTAATCACTTTTTATGGATGTGAATCCATATGCATATCAGAATTATCTTGGAATATTTTGAAAAATATAAATGCCCAGGTGATTGAGTTTTTTTTTTCTTTCTTTCTTTTTTTTTTTTGCAGAGCTCTAGTTATGTTTCTAATGAGCAGCCATGTTTAAAAAAATTTGGACTATATGAGGATCTTTTACTTTTATCTAGCTTGTTTCACTTTTTCTATTTCAAATTCAGGGTTCCAGTTTCATTTAGTTTCTGTTTTCCAATGTCTCCTTCTCTTCTTTTTTTTTTGGATATTCTTTCTCAACCATAGTAGAAAAGCTTTTGTATACATAGATATAATATGCATAATATATATATTTTTGAAAACATGAATTTTTGCCTCACTGAAAGATTTATGACTTTTTGATTCTACTAGTTGGACTTAGTATGAATTGAATGCTAGATTTGTAATTTTAGAAAATAGATACATTACATGCAACAAGGGCTTATTGTATAGCACAGGGAACTATAATCAATAGCTTGTAATAACATATATTGGAAAATAATTTCAAAAATAACATATATGTACATGTATAGCTGAATCATATGCAAAAAAGAATTCTATTTTTTGAAGTTTAGGTGCATTTATCTTTTTGCCAATTTTTCTGAATGTCCTACGGACATCTAATAACAAGGTATGGGACATAAAATTTTAAGCATGTTTGTGTAGGATATCAGAGAAGGCAATGGCACCCCACTCCAGTACTCCTGCCTGGAAAATCTTATGGATAGAGGAGCCTGGTAGGTTGCAGTCCATGGGGTTGCTAGGAGTCAGACACGACTGAGTGACTTCACTTTCACTTTTACTTTCCTGCATTGAAGAAGGAAATGGCAACCTACTCCAGTGTTCTTTCCTGGAGAATCCCAGGGACGGGGTCACACAGAGTCGGACACAACTGAAGTGACTTAGCAACAGCAGCAGGGTAGGATATGGTTAATATAAATTAAATATAAATATATTTAAATTATTAATTACATCATTCCATTCAAGATGTTTCTATTCTTGTCTTTTCTACACTCCATAAAATATTTTCAGAGAAATGTTAATATATATCACTATGATTATATATTTTTTCTTTTCCCTTGTATTTTTTCTGAGTTTTGCTTTACATATCTTTGTTTCTTTGTTGTTAATGTGACTGATGGCTTATGAGGTCTCTCTTCTTTGTGAATTGTAGATTTTATCATTAAAATATTAATCTTTGCTTCATTTGAAATAAATAAATAAATAGGACAAGCTCAAAAAACAGAGAAATATCTGTCATATATGGTCAGCATTTGTACCGCAGATTCTATATTCTATATATTCTATACCAATCTTCTATATATTCTAGTGTACATAACCACACAATAGTAGTTAATATTGATGATATCCCTATGTCAAGAAAAGAAGCAAAGACTTTACAAAGAACAAAAGTAAAATATACCCATTATTGGAGTTAAGAATTATATTTCATTCTATTTTTCAGATGATAATTTTGTATGTAATACTTGAGTCAATTAACTGACTTGTCACATAAAACAGAATATTTAATTTCCTATCCTTTCTTAAGGAATGAGAATTTATTCATACATAAGATGTTATATTTTGAGACATTACCAATAGTAAATTTTAGTCAACATAATATAGTTTTGATATATATGTGACTTGAGAAATTACAGTGTGTAAGAAGAATCCAGCTTACATACATCTCAAATTTAAATTGGGAGATTTTAACATTTTATTTACACAGTGTTGTTTTTATTAGAAAATTTTGATGATCTTTATAAATATAATGGAATCATATTTATTTATAATGATGGTCAATTGCTATTGTTGCTGATGTTTAGTCTCTAAGTATGTCTGACTCTTTGAGACCCCCTGGATTGCAGCTTGGCAAACCTCCCTGTCCCTCACTATCTCCCTGAGTTTGCCCAAGTTCATGTCCATCGAGTTGGTGATGTCATCCAACCATCTCATCCTCTGCCACCATATCCTCCTTTTACCGTCAATCATTTCCAGCATCAGGGTGTTTTCCAGTGAGTTGGCTCAGGTGGCTGAAGTTTTAGAGCTTCAGTGTCAGTCCTTCCAGTGAGTATTAAGGGTTCATTTGCTTTATGACTGATTGGTTTGATCTTCTCTCTGTCCAAGGGACTCTCAAGAGTCTTCTCCAATACCACAATTCAAAAGCATCAATTCTTCAGTTCTCAGCTTTCTCTATGGTCCAACTCTCACATGAGTACATGACTGCTGGAAAGACCATAGCTTTGACTATATGGACCTTTGTTGGCAAAGTGCTGTCTCTGCTTTTTAATATGCTGTCTAGGTTTGTCATAGCTTTTCTTCCAAGGAAACAAGTGTCTTCTATTTCATGGCTGCAATCACTACCCACAGTGATTTAAGCTCCCAAGAAGAGAAAATGTCTCACTGCTTCCACTTTTTCCCCTTCTATCTGCCATGATAGAAGTGATGGGACCAGATGCCATGATCTTCATTTTTTTGAAAGTTGGCTTTTAAGCCAGCTTTTTCACTCTCCTCCTTCACCCTAATAAAGAGACTCTTTAGCTCCCCTTTATGTTTTGCCATTCAGTTCAGTTCAGTTCAGTCACTCAGTCTGTCCGACTCGTTGCGACCCCATGAATTGCAGCACACCAGGCCTCCCTGTCCTTCACCAACTCCCAGAGTTCACTCAGATTCACGTCCATCGAGTCTGTGATGCCATCCAGCCATCTCATCCTCAGTCGTCCCCTTCTCCTCCTGCCCCCAATCCCTCCCCGCATCAGAGTCTTTTCCAATGAGTCAACTCTTCACATGAGGTGGCCAAAGTACTGGAGTTTCAGCTTCAGCATCATTCCTTCCAAAGAAATCCCAGGGTTGATATCCTTCAGAATGGACTGGTTGGATCTCCTTGCAGTCCAAGGGACTCTCAAGAGTCTTCTCCAACACCACAGTTCAAAGGCATCAATTTTTCAGTGCTCAGCTTTCTTTATAGTCCAACTCTCACATCCATACATGACCAGTGGAAAAACCATAGCCTTGACTAGACGGACTGCCATTAGAATGATATTATCTGCATAATGTGAGGTTGTTGATATTTCTTCTGGCAATCTTGATTCCAGTTTATAACTCAACCTGCTCAGCATTTTGCATGATGTATGCTGCATATAAGTTAAATAAGGTTACAGTATATAGTCTTGTCATACTTCTTTCCCTATTTTGAACCAGTGATTTATTCCATGTATGATTCTAACTGTTGCTTCTTGACTTGCATACAGGTTTCTCAGGAGACAGTTAAGATGGTCTGGTATTCCCATTTCTTTAAGAATCCTCCACAGTTCATTGTGATCCACACAGTCAAAGTATTCTTGCCTGGAGAATCCCATGGAGAGAGGAGCGTGGGGGGGCTACAGTCCATGGGGTCTCAAAGACTTGTACACGACTGAGTAGCTAACACTTCCACACAGTCAAAAGCTTTCGCATAGTCAATAAAAGAGAAGTAGATGTTTTTTTCTGGAATTCCGTTCCTTTCTCTATGATCCAACAAATGTTGGCAACTTGATCTCTGGTTCCTCTGCTTTTTCAAAACCCCCAAAATACTTGTACATCTGGAAGTTCTCAATTCAAGTACTGCTAAAGCCTAGCTTGAAGAGTTTTGAGCATACATTACTATCATGGGAAGTGAGTGCAATTGTCTGGAAGTTTGAACATTCTTTAGCAGTGCCCTTCTTTAGAATTGGTGTGAAAACTGATCTTTTCCAGTCCTCTGGCCACTGCTGGGTTTTCCAAATTTGCTGATATGTTGAGTGTAGCACTTTAACAGAATCATCTTTTAGTATTTTAAATGATGGTCAAGTGGGTAGTTTACTTAATAGAGTTTCTATGACTTCAAACTGAGCTTTTTTTTTTTTTGTCATTTTACCCACATATTGCAATTTTATTCATTTATGTTTTACTCTATCTCTTTTAAAATTAAAAAGAATTAAGAATCAAAGATATGGTTCTACAATTTTTGAGGATATTATTTTATCACTTATGAAACTAGGAAATTGCATTTCAGGCAACTATCTGCTTATTGGAAATTATCCAATAGAAACAATAGCTCTGATTTGAATGCTCACACATTGTGTTGTCTAGTATGATGATATGCTTATAATTACACTGAGTCAGTTGTTTATGATTTTCTGGATCACAGAATAACTTGTAAAATTTTACCAGCTAATTAGCTATATTTTTTAATAGAATATTTTGATCATATATAGGGAATGTTGATTTTTAGAGAACAAAAGTAGCTAAAGCAAAAAGAGAAATTTATTGGAACATTACAGGGGTTCTAAGGAAGTATTATAGCAAATATTCACTGAGTACATGCTATGTGCCAAGAGCTATTCTAAACATTCCCCTAATTAAAGTATTTTCCATAATAGCCAGTTTTTGCCAAGTTCTGCTCTGGTAACAAATAACTCCGAATCTAAGTAGCTTACAACACCAAAGATTTACTTTTTGCTCCATTACATGTTGGATATGTCTTTTTATTTAGGGGCCCAACTCTGTTTTAGATTCAAGGCAGAGAAATAAAGAGACATAGCCAAACCATGCAAGAGCTCCTACAGCTTCCATGAGGCCACAGTAGTGAACAGAACAGGTACCATGGCCAAGTCTAGCAGTCAGCGGGGTGGGGAAATAAGCTCTTCCCATAGATGGCACTGTAATCAGATGCCAGCAAATGAGGGTGCGTGAGAGGGCAGAAACGATTTGAAACCAATTACAATCATCTTCTGCCCTTCGTCATAACGTCCGCTTCTCTGCATTCTGGTATTCTTCTCACATCATTTCATACAACAGTGCATTCCTTGAATCAGAAATATTTTTTCTCTTAATCACACACAATCTGAATATGTCAGGCTTTTGTAGTAAGTCACAGCTTTAGTTAGACTTTTATCCTGAGTTTTTTTTTTTTTTAATTTACTGAGTTTCACCTTGGAAAATTCAGAAATTCCAACCAAAGGTTGGTTTAACCAGGACAATATTTTATTTCTTGCCAAGGATTGTCTTAAACTCTGTCATTGAGAATGTTATACAGTGTTATCTTTATCTAAGTATTTCCATTTGCAAGGCCACAAAGTCCGGAATTTCTGAGCTTTCTGTATTCTTCAACCCCACTTTGAAAACTGATATTATATTTTGGAGCCTTTGCAGTTGCAATACTTTTTGAGCGTAAGCATTTCTCTTCTTATATTGTCCAAAGCATCCCAAAATATCTGATTGACACCATCAACATTTTAATGTTTCATGTTTTTCTCTAAAGGCAAAGTTCTTGTTATATTATCTGTCTTTCAAATTATAGAGGCAATATTTTTGCCAAATATATTAAATGTTTAACAGTGGTCACAGGACTGGAAAAGGTCCGTTTTCATTCCTATCTCAAAGAAGGGCAATGCCAATGTTCAAACTACCATACTATTGCACTCATTTCACATGCTAGTGAGACAATGCTCAAAATCCTTCAGTCTAGGCTTCAACAGTATGTGACCCATAAGTTTCAGATATACAAGTTGGGTTTAGAAAAGGCAGAGGAACCAGAGATCAAATTGCTAACATTCTTACATCATAGGGACTTCCCCGCTGACTCAGATGGTAAAGAGTCTGCCCACAATGCAGGAGACCTGGGTTCGATCCTTGAGTCTGGAAGATCCCCTGGAGAAGGAAATGGCAACCCACTCCACTATTCTTGCCTGGAAAATCCCATGGATGGAGAAGCCTGGAGGGATACAGTTCATGGGGTCACGAAGAGTTGTTCACAACTGAGTGACTAACACTTTCACTTTTCACTTGGATCACAGAGAAAGCAAGAGAATTTAAGAAAAACATCTACTTCAGTTTCATTGACTATGATAAGGCCTTCGACTGTGTGGATCACACCAAACTGCGGAAAATTCTTAGAGATGGGCGTGCCAGACCACCTGACCTGTCTTCTGATAAACATGTATACAGGTCAAGAATCAAGAGTTAGAACAGGAAACACAACAACTGACTGGTCAAAAATTGGGAAAGGAGTAGCAAAAGGCTGTGAATTGTCACCCTGGTTATTTGGCATAGAAGTTGGCCATAGAAGTTAAATAACCAGGGTGACAACATGCAGCCTTGACCTACTCCATTCCCAATTTTCACCATCAGTTGTTTCATTTCCAGTTCTAACTCTTGCTTCTTGACCTGCATGCAGGTTTCTCAGAAGACAGGTAAGGCCGTCTGGTACTCCCATCTCTTTAAGAATTTTTCAGTTTGTTGTGGTCCACACAGTTCAAGGTTTACCATAGTCAGTGAAGCAGAAGTAGATATTTTTCTGGAATTCCCTTGCTTTCTCTATGAACCAAAAAAGAGTACATCATGTGAAATATCAGTCTGATGAATCACAAGTTGAAATCAAGACTGCCAGAAGAAATATCAACAACAGATATACAGATGATATCACTCTAATGGCGGAAAGTGAAGAGAAACTAAAGAACCTCTTGATGTCGGTGAAGGAGAAGAGTGAAGCAGCTGGCTTGAAACTCAACATTCAAAAGATGAAGATCATGGCATCCGGGCCCATCAGTTCAGTTCAGTCACTCAGTTGTGTCTGACTTTTTGTGACCCCCATGAACTGCAGCATGCCAGGCCTCCCTGTCCATCACCAACTCCCGGAGTAACTCATGTCCATTGAGTAGGTGTTAACATCCAACCATCTCATCCTCAGTCATCCCCTTCTCCTCCAACCGTCAATATTTCCCAGCATCAAGGTCTTTTCTAATGAGTCAGTTGTTCATATCAGGTGGCCAAATATTGGAGTTTCAGCTTCAGTATCAGTCCCTTCAGTGAATATTCAGGACTGATCTCCTTTAGGATGGACTGGTTGGATCTCCTTGCAGTCCAAGGGACTCTCAAGAGTCTTCTCCAACACCACAGTTCAGAAGCATCAATTCTTCAGTGCTCAGCTTTCTTTATAGTCCAATTCTCACATCCATACATGACTACTGGAAAAACCATAGCCTTGACTAGATGTACCTTTGTTGGCAAAGTCATGTCTCTGCTTTTTAATATGCTATCTAGGTTGGTAATAACTTTTCTTCCAAGGAGTAAGCGTCTTTTAATTTCATGGCTGCAGTCACCATCTGCAGTGATTTTGGAGCCCAGAAAAATAAAGTCTGACACTGTTTCTGGTCCCATCACTTCATGGCAAACAGAAGGGGAAAAAGTGGAGAGTGACAGATTTTCTCTTCTTGGGCTCCAAAATCATTGTGGTTGTTGATCACTGACTCAATGGCCATGAATTTGAGGAAGCTCCTGGAGGCAGTTGAGGACAGAGGAGCTTAAAGTCCTGTGATCCATGGGGTTGCAAAGAGTCAGCCACGGCTTAGGCACTGAACAGCAGCAACCACTGCATACGAGCCATTATTTTTCTAGCCATTACCATTTCCAGCCAATAACCATTTCCTTTCCCCTTACTAGCTAGCCCTGAAGCTAACACCACATTGTTTAGAGTTTGTTTATAGTACGTTCCTACCACCAGTTTCTGTATGCTTCACCCTTGCTAGACTTTTCTGTGGTACCAAACAATTACTAATTTTTAGTGATTTATCACATCAATTTTTTTTTCTGTTTCTCTTGCTTATGTTACATGTCAACTGAGGTCAGCACAGACTCTGCTCTGTTCTTTGATCAAAATGTCCTGTTTATTTGAGGATTCAGGTTTCCAGGGCAGGGAGATTAAAAGCAATGATTAAACAATATTTCTTAGACCTTCTGCTCAGCTGTGTCATTTGTTCATCTTGCTCATATTCCACTGGTCAGATCAAGTCAGGAGACTAGGTTTGACTGTCAGTGCAAGAGTGCACTGCTGGCCACCCATCAGTGAGCAAGAATGTGTAATTCTCTTGCTGGGAAGGCAGCAAAAAACTGGAAACAAACAAACAATCTAGCACACTCACAATAGCCTCATTTTGCACATGAGAAAACTGGAGCAAGTTAGCTTAAATAGCCTGGGAGATCACACTGCTAGTGAGATGAAGATTTTAAGTCTGATTTGAGGGCTAACTATTTTAACCACAAAAAATGATGTAAATACAGCTGGGCCTCGGAGAGACTTTGTAAGTCATCAGGCACTACTTCTTTCAGTGAGCAAATAGTCTCTTGTCACTAAAGGACGCTCATGTCTTCTGTAGACATAGAGGAAAATGAATTCGTGAATATCTACCCTTACCCTTCATAAACCCACGATCTCAGCACTCAACTTTAACTTTTGCAGGGTCTTTCTTTTCTAGTTTCAAATTTCCAGGGGAAAAAAAAATGATGTCAGTATTTTAGTTATGGGGATAGGTTTAATGAGTTCCAGCTGTGGATTCAGTTTTTTGTTTGTTTGTTTGCTTTTTCTGGCCTTAAGAAGTGTCTTTAACTTTGCTACAGAATGAAACTTGCAGAACTCAAACTAAGCTACAGAAGCCTGAGAGGATGGGCCCTTAGCATTTGAATGCATAGACCACCTTCATGATTATGACCCTTTCGGGCTTGGCAGCTCAGTGTAGGTGGTGGTGTCCCTCCCAGATCATATTCTCCTGGAACGCTTTCAGCATCCTGGGGATCTCCTTGTAGATGAGACCACGTTTTGTTTTTATAATGAGTTACAGTTAAAAGAGTCTCATCTGCTTTACTTGGAAATATGAATTATGTGAATTATGGACTGATCTAGTCATATTCATATTTTCTCTTTCAGAAATGACTTTTGGCAAGAATGAAAAGCTCAGTTTCTAGTTAGGTTTATAAAATGAAGTAATAAATAAATAATCAGTAATAAATCTTCAATTGTTAATACATGCACATGCAGTTAAATAAGCAAATGGTGGTGAAAAGATGGAACAAAAAAGATCAGTACCTATTACATTTGTAAGAATGGCAAATTGGAGACCCTGGTGACTGAAAATGACTCATTCATTTCTGAAAGGGAATCCACAATCTTGTTAGAAGGTAAACAGCTTTCAGGACTTCCCTGACAGCTCAGGTGGTAAAGAATCTGCCTGCAATTCAGGAGACCCCCAGTTCACTTCCTGGGTCAGGAAGATGCCCTGGAGAAGGGATAGGCTACCAACTCCAATATTCTTGGACTTCTCTGGGGGCTCAGATGGTAAAGAATTCACCTGCAGTGCGGGAGGTGTGGGTTCAGTCCCTGGGTTGGGAAGTTCTCCTGGAGGAGGCCATGGCAACCCACTCCAGCATTCTTGCCTGGAGAAACCCCATGGACAGAGGAGCCTGGTGGGCTACAGTCCATGGGGTCGTGAAGAGTTGGACACAAATGAGCAACTAAGTACAGCGCAGCAAAGACCTTTCAGAGGCCACACCAAAAGGTAAATTAAAATGGCAACCTGACTTGATAAGTAGCCCTATATCCTGAAGGTGCTGCCAAATGAAATCCAGTTTGCACAGCTTCTTAGCGGCTGTACTGGGGAGGGGCAGAAGAAAGAGTCCAGCCTCACCTGGAGTGTGGGGGCCATAGGAGAGCTCAGCACATGGAGTTACACTTTCAAAGCTGAGATGAACTAAGCTAAACTGCCCTTCTCTCTGCACCTGCACAGTGAAGAGGAACGCTGCATGTTTTGAAATTTCTCTCAGTGGAGAACAAATATTCCCTGAGATCTGGTACCACAAACCAACTTTCATCGTTTGTAGTTAGAATCTGCAGCGACCAGGCTGACTGAAGACTTCGTGGTTTTCATGTTCCACTCTGCTCTGTTTTGTTCTGGGACTTGTTTTCAGTACTCTCCCCACAGCTCCTGGGTCTTAGGTCTCATGGCTTCATCCTTCTTGGATGACTTCTTTTGCATGTGTCCTAATAATTTTCTACAAGAGTGAGTAGTTTAAGTATATTTTGGAGACTGTATATTTGGATATATGTATGCTGTATATTTTATATTATACATACATATATAGGTATATATTATATATATACACACACACGTGTTAGCATTCTGTCTTATTTTAGCAAGTTATATTATCCTAACAGATTACCTAATGGAGTACATTTTGTGTGTTTACAATTACCTTTATTTCACCTTCATACTTAAGTAATACTGTATATAGAATTTTAGGTTAACAACAATTTTTTTTTTCCCCATAGAATGAAAACAATTGTCTTCTGTGATCCATGTTGCTGTTGAGGATCTGATGTTCCTCTAGGAGAGTTCTTTCTTTTCCTTGGAAGTTTTTTGTTTTTAGTCCCTGCATTCTGAAATTTCAAGATTGTTTTTGGGTCCATAAGCTCAATTTGGGCACTAAATGAACATTTTCAACCTGAGCATTTATGTCTTTTACTTTTAAAATTATTTTTTTTATTTTCTATGTGATAATTCTCTCTTTATTTTTTCTGATCTTCCTTCTAAATGTATTATTAGAAAGATGATGGAAAATTATTATTACCTTTTCTTTTATATTTTTCATATATTTTATCTTTTTGATCTATGTGCTGGAGATTTCTGTGATTTTTATTTAAATATTATTTTAACCACCTCAAAATTCTGTAATTTTAAAAAAGTCGTTAGTTTTCCCTATTCCTGTTTCAAAGCATCCTTTTCTGTTGTGTCTCCTCTTATTGTCTTTGTAGGTTAATTCCATTTTAAATGCATGTACTGTTCTTTCAGTTCAATTTTTATAGAGAGAAGAATTAAATGCATAATCAATATGAAATTTTGGGTAATGGAGTCTTTATAAGCAAAGTTTAAGGTAAAATACAACTAGAAATGATTTGTAGCTGAAGCCTAGTGACAGGTAATGTTTACATCTAGGTAATTTCAGTATTTATATTGCTTAGTGCCATTCAGCCATACAGCTCTGTGGGTATGGGGAGAGCTGCAGGAAAGATTGGAAAATTTCTCTTTGTGTGAGGTAGGACATCTGGTCTCACACTCTCTAGCATATTAGATATTTTCAAATAACATATATCAAGTCAAGAGAAGTAAGTTTCAGTGTATTCTAGCATTTAAAAATACAGGCTTCAAAGTTGTGAGGAGTTTAATTAAAACCCTGTTCCACTTTGATTATGTTTCTTGATTTCTCTAAGCTACTCAATTCTCATCTGTAAAATGGGGATTAATTGTTATCCCTTCTTCATAAGCCTGTTGTGAGGATTAATTGAGATAATGTAGGCAATTTGTTTAGCACAGCATCAGGTATAGGAGGTACTGAATGAGTGACAGCTGTTATTATTTTAATGGCACATAATTACATGTTAACAAAAGCTGTAACACTCCACATATGGGGATTGCTAGAATGAATGAAGGCATACACATACTCCTGAAATGAAGAAACATAATAAGTATATAAAATATTACTAGCTTACAATGAGTATTTAATTTGTAGAGAAAGAATTCATCAGAAAAAAAAAGCATTGAAAGATTTATTCAAATTTATAGTTGTGCAAAAGGTCCTGGAGAGAAGTCGATAGGCCCTTTATTGATATATATAATTTATATCCTATAAAGGCTTAAACCTATTGTAAATAAATAACAAGTTTTGGTAAATCATTTTCCTTTGATTTCTTCTTATTTTAATTTCTATTAAGCCTAGTTTCTTTGTTTATTCACAAAAGGAAATATTTTCCTCTAATTTAGATTCTTTAAAAATAAAGGTTACATATGAATGTAGCTTTAATTTATTATAAAATAAAAGGTAATTTATTATATTAACTTTCTCAGTATACAAAAATAGAAAATTTAATAAATTATAATTATGCTTTAATAACTTTCTTCCTCACTTTAATGTCACATTAAAATAAATGAAACATTTTCAAACCACTGTCTTAACCATTAAGAAGAGAAAATGTAGAATTTATTTTATCATACCAAGTCTGCTGCTGCTGCTGCTGCTAAGTCACTTCAGTCATGTCCGACTCTGTGCGACCCCATAGATGGCAGCCCATCAGACACCCCGTGCCTGGGATTCTCTAGGCAAGAACACTGGAGTGGGTTGCCATTGCCTTCTCCAATGCATGAAAGTGAAAAGTGAAAGTGAAGTCGCTCAGTCATGTCTGACTCTTTGGGACTCCATGGACTGCAGGCTACCAGGCTCCTCCATCCATGGGATTTTCCAGGCAAGAGTACTGGAGTGGGGTGCCATTGCCTTCTACAAAACCAAGTCTATGTTCCCACTATTGAGACCATCACAGGGGTGAATCTTTTTAAACACTTTTTCTAGAATGTGGATAAACTATTTAGGAAACTTGAGAGCTGTGTTGATATCCAGACAATACAAAAAATACAGCAGGTTAAATCATGTTTATATATGTGTGAGAACATATTATACATATGATGTTTATCCTTGTAATTCCTGTGTAATAATTCATCGTCAGACTAGAACATATCTTGTTATCTTTTCACCAATTGACAGACATTTGTATTGTTTTGTCTTCATGTATTATGAATGTTGACTGTAGACATTCATGTGTAATTCTTCATGCAGAAGTATGGTTTTCACTTCCCTAGGGTAAACGAGTAGAAGCGTAACTGCTGTATCTTACAATTGGTGTGTATTTAACTTAATAAGAAACCATCAAAGTGTTTGCTAATATTGCTCTTCTATTTATACCCCTGCAGGAATGTGTGGGAATTACAGGTCTGTCACATCCTCCTGAGCACTGGGTGTTGTCAGTATTTTTTTTTTTAGGCATTCTGGTGAATGAGAAATAGAAACTTATTTTGGTTATAGTGGAGGAATTTCCACCATTACTGATTATACTGAGCACCTTTTCATTTGTTCATTAACCATGTATATATATTCAACTTTATACCAGTTCTTCTTGCCATTTTATAGTGGTCATTTGCATTTTTCTTATTGATTTAAGAATTCTTATATTTAAAATATGAGTAAACATGATAAATATAAAATGTAAGTAAAAATACAATATAATATGTATATGATTTGAGAATATTTTATCCTTGTCTATATATGGTTTGCTACTTTTTTTACTCATTGGGTGACATAGCTGAAATTTTAATTTTGTTAAAGTATAATTTATATATTTTTATTTTATGTTATTACTTTGTGTGTCTTAAGAAATCTTTAACAAATTCAAGATTATTAAATTATTCTCACATTTTCTTCTAGAAGTTTTATATTTTTCACTCTTAATTTTAGGTCCCTGGTCCATTTCAAGGTAGTATTTGTTTATGATGCCATATAAGGGGCTGAGGTTCATTTCTGTGTATGTGTGATATGGCTTCACTAGTGGCTCAATTAAGGAAATCGCCTGCAGTGCAGAAGAGCTGTTTTCCATCCCTGGGTTGGGAAGATCCCATAGAGAAGGAAATGGCAGTCCCCTCTGGTGTTCCTGCCTGGGGAATTCCATGGAGAGAGGAGCCTGGCTGGTTACAGTCCATAGGGTCACAAAGAGTTGGACACAACTGAGCAACTAACAATATGACTATCCAGTTATTTTAGTAACATTTATTGAAACAGCTCTCCTTTCCCCATTGAATTTAACTTACACCTCTGTCAAAATTTAATTGACCATGTATATTCAGGCCTATTCCATTTATTTCTCTATACTTATGTCATTACCATATTATTTTGATTACGATAAGTGTAAAAGTAACTGGAAAAACCAGGAATTGTATGTCTTCTGAGTTGTTCATTTTCAAGATTGTTATGATTATTTGATTTATAATGGAAATTTTATAATTGCTTGGTCAATAATCTACCAAAGAAAATTTCCATTGGTATTTTGATTGAGATCATATTGAATGTATAGAACAATTTAGGAAAAACTGATGTGTTAACTCCATTGAATCTTTCACTTCTTGAACATAATCTGATTTTATTATTTAGGTCTCCTTTAATTTCTCTCAGCAAGGAGAGAAATTCTACACCTTTCTCAGCATTTTATGGGTTTTGATGCTATTGTAAGTAAATTTTTTCAATAAATTTTTTTGCATCTTTTCTATTTATGTATAAAAGTTACTTTTTATCCTGATGTATTATTAAATTTATTTATTAGCTCTTCTTAGTAGGTGAGTTGAGAATTCTTTAGGATAGTCCATAGTCAGTGAATAGAAGCAATTTACTTCTTTCTTGTAATTCTTTACACCTTATTTTGCTTTTTCTTGCCTTAATTTCACTGTCTAGGACATCAGTGGTAAGAGCAGACTGTGTCATTCTCATGCTCAAAGAATGTATTTCTTAGGAGATTAATGTTTCATTATGGAAAATATAAAAAAATATACTGAAGCAGACCAAAAAGCAAAGCTGAACTTCCACTTACTCTCATGAAAATGATCAACTAATTACAAACTAATGACCAGTCTTGCTTCATCTGTTTCTACTCATTCTTCCCTATTTGAAGAAAATTCTAAATATCATTGTCATTTTATTCAAAAACATTTCAGTACCTTTTCCTGTAATATGCAAACCGTTTTTTTTAAATACACACTGTATCATTACATCTGAACAAAAACATTAATAAGTCATATATCCAATTAGTGTTCAAAATTTTAACTGTCTTCCAAATGTTCCAAATGTTCTTTGTTTTTGTTTATTTTCAACTTGCGTTTATTTGAAATGGGAATCAACTAAGTTTAAACATTACATCGGTGGTAAATGTCTCTTACTTTCTTTGAATCTACTATCTTTCCCTTCATCTCTTTTTTCCAGTCTGGATTTTGCTGACATGATGTTATGGCATTCTCATAATGTAGTTTAACAGAGGGGTCTCCAACCCTCCAGCCACAGACCAGTGGTGGTCTGTGGCCTGTTAGGAATGAGACCACACAGCAGGAGGTGAGCCAACAAGCAAGCAAAGCTTCATCTGTATTTATAGCCATAGCTGTTCCCCATCACTCACGTTACTACCTGAGCTCTGCCTGCTGTTAAATCAGTGGTGGCATTAGATTCTCATAGGAGTACAAACCCTACTGTATGCCTACTGGGCATGCAAGGGATCTACATTGCTTACTCCTTATGAAGATCATCCCTAAATCATCCCCCCATCCCCACCTCAATCCGTGGAAAATTTGTCTTCCATGAAACCAGCCCCTGATGCTAAAAAAAGGTTGGGAACCACTGTTCTAACACATTTCTCTATAGCAGAATCCTTTCTGAGAATAGTCCAGGAATATGTATATTCTTCTAAGGTGCTCAGGTGAGTTTGAGCACAGTCAGGCATGAAAAGCCTGGAAAATATCCATGTCTTGTATCCAGATTTCTTTCAATTTTTTTTTCTTAAAGTTTTTGTTGGAGTATAGTTGATTTAGCAGTTTTTGTTAGCTTCAGCTGTACAGCAAACTATGTGAGTTATAGATATTCACACATCCAAACTTTAGATTATTTTTGCATACAGGTCATTACAGAGTATGATGTACTTGTCTATCTACCCTGAGTAGACTTACCTGTGCTATTCAGTAGGTTACGGTGGTTGGTGTCAAGTTCATGGTCTCTGAAGGAGAAAGTTTCACTCTGGGACCACAGACATGGTCTCTGTCACTCAAAGTTTTGTGCAGCAAAGCTTTTATTAAAGTGAAAGGATAGGGAAAGCTTCTGACATAGACATCAGAAGCAGGTAGAAAGACTATCCCCCTTGCTAGTTTGAGTAGGGCATTATATACTCTTATACTGCTGCTGCTGCTGCTAAGTTGCTTCAATCGTATCCGACTCTGTGTGACCCCATAGACGGCAGCCCACCAGGCTCCCCCGTCCCTGGGATTCTCCAGGCAAGAACACTGCAGTGGGTTGCCATTTCCTTCTCCAGTGCATGAAAATGAAAAGTGAAAGTGAAGTCACTCCGTGATGTCCAACTCTTAGCGACCTCATGGACTGCAGCCTACCAGGCTCCTCCGTCCATGGGATTTTCCAGGCAAGAGTAATACTCTTATGCTACCTGCTGAAAATACATAAAAAGAATGCCTCAAGGTTGTGAAAGTTTTACCCAGACTCTCTCACACAACATACATTCTGAGATAATATTGGCCCAAGATAGGGAGAATGGGTTCTGGCAGCATGTCCCTGGACGAGATATATTGTTTTGTTGCATAATCAGGGGTATAAGTCTTGAAGAAGAATAGGTTCCCAAGCAAGATATATTGTTATAATTATAATTGTTGACATAGGGCCTAAAGAAAAGCATTTCCATGAGCAAGATATATTGTTTTGCTGTGTAATCATTAGCTCCAGGCTTAAAGAAATCTAGTTTTCAGGTGAACCAGATTGTTGTTATAGCAACACAGGGTTTAAGAGAAACATGTCCTATGTGACCAAGGCAAAATAATTAAAAAAGAAATGTTTGCCTCCTTCTCCTCCCCTATGGTGCTTGGACTCCCTATCAACCTGCCTAAGCTTTAACTCTCAGTCCTTATTAGTTATCTATTTTATATACAGCAGTGGGTATATGCAAGGAGATCCAACCAGTCCATTCTAAAGGAGATCAGTCCTGGGTATTCTTTGGAAGGACTGATGCTAAAGCTGAAACTCCAGTAATTTGGCCACCTCATGTGAAGAGTTGACTCATTGGAAAAGACTCTGATGCTGGGAGGGATTGGGGGCAGGAGGAGAAGGGGACAACAGAGGATGAGATGGTTGGATGGCATCACCGACTCGATGGACATGAGTTTGGGTGAACTCTGGGAGTTGGTGATGGACAGGGAGGCCTGGTGTGCTGCGATTCATGGGGTCGCAAAGAGTCGGACATGACTGAGCGACTGAGCTGAACTGAAGTGTGTATATGTCAGTCCTCATCTCCCAGTTTATCCTTCCCCCTGCCCCGTCTCCCCCCGTGGTAACCGTAAGTTTGTTTTCTACACCAGTGCCTTTATTTCTGCTTTGTAAATAAATTCATTTGTACCATTTTAAAAAGATTCAACATGTAAATGATATCATACTACATTTGTCTTTTTCTTTCGGAATTGGTTCACTCAGTATGACAGTCGCTCGGTCTATCCATGTTGCTGCAAATGCATAATTTTGTTCTTTTTGATTACTGACTAATATCTCCTTGTATATATGTACCAAATCTTCTTTATTTATTCCTATGTTGATGGGCGTTTTTATTGCTTCCCCATGTTCTAACCATTGGAAATAGTGCTGCAATGAACATGGGGGTGTATGTATCTGATCAAATTATCCTTTTCTCCAGATATATACCCAGGAGTGGGATGGCTGTATCATATGATAGCTTTATTTGTAGTTTTTTAAGGAACCTCCATACTGTTCTCCATAGTGACTGCACCAATCCACACTCCCACTAACAGTGTAGGAGTGTTCCCTTTACTCCACGCCCTCTCCAGGATTTACCATTTGTAGATTTTTTTGATGATGGCCATCCTGTCCAGTGTGAAGGGATATTTCATTGGATCTTTACTTTGCATTTCTCTAATAATTAGTGATATTAACATCCTCTCATGTGCTTTATGGACATCTGTATGTCTTCTTCAGAAAAATGTATATTTAGATATTCTGCTCATTTTTTGATTTGGTTGTTTGTTGTTTTTATATTAAGCTGCAAGGGCTGTTTGTATATTTTGGAGATTAATCCCTTGTTGGTTGCTTCATTTGCAAACATTTTCTCCCATTGTGAATATTGCCTTTTTGTTTTGTTTATGGTTTCCTTTGCTGTCCAAAAGCTTTTAAGTTTAATTAGATCTCATTTGTTTATTTTGTTTTAATTTCCATCACTCTAGGAGGTGGGTCAAAAGAGATCTTGTGGCAATTTATGTCAGAGAGTATTCTGCTTATATTTTCCTCTAAAAGTTTGATAGCACCAGGCCTTACATTTAGGTCTTGATCCGTTTTGAGTTTGTTTTTGTGTATGGTGTTAGAATGTGCTCTAATATTCTTCTTCTACATGTAACTGCACGTTCTTCACAGCACTACTTATTACATAATCTTGCCTCCTTTGTCATAGATTAAGTGACCATGGGTACATGATTTTAGAAAGTCTCTGGACTTAGCATCCTGTTCCATTAATGTCTACATATTGCTTTGATAACTGTAACTTTGTGGTATAGTATGAAGTCAGAAAGGCTGATTCTCAAGGTCCATTTTTCTTTCTCAAGATTGCTTTGGCTATTTGAGCATCTTTTGTGTTTCCACACAAATTGTAAGCCTTTTGTTCTAATTCTGTGAAAAATGCTACTGGTAATTTGATAAGGATTGCATAGAATATGTTTTGGTTCTATAGCCATCTTCACAGTATTGATTCATCCAATCCAAGAATGTGGTATCTGTTTGCATCATTTTTCACTTCTTTCATCAGCATCTTATAGTTTTCTTAGCACAAGTCTTTTCTTCCCTATGTGGGTTTATTCCCAGGTATTTTATTCTTTTTGATGCAATGGGAAATTGGAATTTTTTTAAAATTTCTATTTATGATATTTCATTGCTAGTGTATAGGAATGCAAGAGATTTCTTTGTATTAATTTTGAATCCTGCAATTTTACCAAATTCATTGATGAGCTGCTCTGTTGGTTTCCTGGTAACAGTGTTGGTGTTTCCTATATGGAGTATCATATCATCTGCCAACATTGGCAGCTTCACTTCTTTTACAATTTGAATTCCTTTTATTTCTTTTTCTTCTCTGATTACTGTGGCTAGGACTTCTGAAACTATGCTGAATCAAAGTGGAACGAGTGGATATTTTTGTCTTATTCCTGATCTTAGAAGAAATGCTTTCAGTTTTTCACTGTTTAGAATGATGTTTGCCATGGATTTGTCATACATGGCCTTGATTGTGTTGAGGTAGTTTCCCTTTATGCCCACACTCCGGAAAGTTTTCCTCATAAATGTGTGTTGAATTTTGTGAAAAGCTTTTTCTGCCTCTATTGAGATGATCATATGGCTTTTATTCTTCAGTGTACTAACATGGGGTATGTATCACATTGATTGATTTGTGTGTATTGAAGATTCCTTGCATCCCTGGGATAAATCACACTTGATCATGGTTTATGATCCTCGTCATGTGTTGTTGGACTCAATTTGCTAGTATTTTGTTGAGGATTTTTACATCTATATTCATCAGTGATATTGGCCTATAATTTTTTTGTGTGTGTGATAGCTCTGTCTAGTTTTGGTGTCAGAGTGAATGTGGCCTTGTAGAATGAGCTTAAGAGTGTTTCTTTTTGGGCAATTCTTTGGAAGACTTTCAGAAAGATAGGTGTTAACACTTCTCTAAATTTTTGGTAGAATTCATCCATGAAACCATCTGGTCCTAGACTTCTGTTTTTTTGGAAATTTTTAAATCGCAGTTTCAATTTCATTGCTTCTGACTCGTCTCTTTATATTTTCTGTTTCTCCCTGGTTCAGTCTTGGAAGGTTGTGCCTTTCTAAGAGTTTGTCCACTTTCTAGGCTGTCCATTTTATAGGCATATAGTTGCTGGAGTTGTCTCTTATGATCCTTTGTATTTATGTGGTGTCTGTTGAAGTGTCTTTTTTCATTTCCAATTTTATTGATTTGAGTCCTCTGTCTTTTTTTCTTGATGACTCTGGTTAAGGTTTATTAAATTTTTTTTATCTTCTCAAAGAACCATTGGTTTAGTTTCATTGATATTTGCCATTGTTCCCTTCATCTCTATTTCATTTATTTCTCCTCTGACCTTTATGATTTCTTATCATTCAGCTTTGGGTTTTGCTTGTTTTTCCTTCTCTGGTTATTTAGATGTAGGCTAGGTTGTTTGTTTGAGATTTTTCTTGTTTGCAGAAAAGTTGATGAAGAATGTGACTAAGAGACAGTTTATAAAATAGGAAACCTGAATGTCAGGGTGATCTGACTGCAGTTTCTGGGGAGCAGGGAGGCCGCGTCTCAGCACTGAAGCAGGACATCAGAGGTGCTGGCAGTCAGCGGAGGCCACCCCTTGGGGCAGCAATGCTCAGATTTCAGAGTAGTTGAATTGAGGAGGAGCAGAGGCAGAAAGAGAGAGACTCAAGCAATGTGACAGTGGGGTGGTCCCGTGGCCACGTGACTGGGCCCTCCTTGGGCTCTACCACCTTCCTCAGAGTAAAGTTGGTAGCAGTGTTTGATCTGTTGCTTAACAATCACTCAGACAAGCTTCACACATGGGATTTCACATTAACCCTCAAAGCCTATTTTGTCCCAAGTCAATAAGACACTAGCCGCTGACCTCCAGACATGCTGTTACTCCTAAACTGGGCTCACCCCATGGTGGGTGTGGAGACAGAAGACACAGCGGGTCAGAGCTCTGGAGCAGGAAGGATGTGCTTCTCACAGGAAGATGGAGACCACAGGGGTCTTTTGTGGAGCAATGACTCCTCAACAGCAAATGGGAAGTTTTAAGCTAAGGGTTCAAGTGTCCTCCTGCAAAGGCTAGAACAGAGGAGGATCAGCACAGGCCTGGGGCCAAGGTCCAGAGCCCAGGCTTGGGTTAATTGAAGTCCAAGGGTCAGAAAAGGTCAACACTATCATCCCTTGCTGCTGCTGCTGCTGCTAAGTTGCTTCAGTTGTGTCCGACTCTGTGCGACCCCATAGATGGCAGCCCACCAGGCTCCCCTGTCCCTGGGATTCTCCGGGCAAGAACACTGGAGTGGGTTGCCATTTCCTGCTCCAATGCATGAAAGTGAAGTCGCTCAGTCATGTCTGACTCTTCAGGACCCCATGGACTGCAGCCTGCCAGGGGGTTTCCATCCACGGGGTTTCCATCCATGGGGGTTTCCAGGCAAGAGTACTGGAGTGGGGTGCTGTTGCCTTCTCTGCTATCATCCCTTAGGTTCCCTGTAACCTGTTGGGAGAGTTAAAGACTCCCTCAAAGGAGTCTGAATTCTGAAACACTTCAAGAAGGTGCTTCATGCTGACCTTTGACTTTTGGACTCTTTGGGAGAGGGAGAGGGTGGGTTGATTTGGGAGAACAGCATTGAAACATGTATACTATCATGTAAGAAATGAATCGCCAGTCTAGGGTCAATACAGGATACAGGATGCTTGGGGCTGGTGCACTGGGATGACCCAGAGAGATGATATGGGAAGGGTGGTGGGAGGGGGGGTTCAGGGCAAAAAAAAAGAAAAAAAAATGACCTTTGCTTTTGAAACAGAAATGGGAGTCTTCACTCACTTATTTCTGTATAGCTCAGTTATAGCCCTGGCCTGGTCATAGCTGTGTGTTTTGACATTCTTTTCTTCCCTTAAAATCAGTAACTGGGCTTTGCTGGTGGCTCAGTAGTAAAGAATCTACCCGCCAATTCAAAGTCTTGGGTTCAATCCCTGGGGTTGGAAAAATCCCCTGGAGAAGGAAATGGCAATCTACTCCAGTATTTTTGCCTGGAAATTTCCATGGACAGAGAAGCCTGGTGGGTCCATGGGGTCATGAAAGAGCCAGACATCACATAGTGACTAAACCACTACCACTTATTTCTTGAGGCGAGACTGTATTGTAATAAACTTCTCTCTTAGAACGGCTTTTACTGTGTCCCATAGGTTTTGGATAATTGTGTTTCCATTGTCATTTGCCTCTAGGTATTTTTTGATTCCTCTTTGATTTCGTCAAGGATCCATTGATCATTTAGTAACATATAGTTTAGCACAAAAGCCTGATTGTGCTTTATACAATGTTTTCCTATAATTAATTTCTAATCTCATAGCATTGTGATCAGAAAGGATGATTAATATGATTTCAATTTTCTCAGATTTATCAAGCCTTGATTTGTGGTCTCTGATGTGATCGATCCTGAAGAATGTTCCATGTGCACCAGAGAAGTATATTCTGCTGGTTTCAGCTGAAATATCCTATGAATATCAACTGCATCTATCTGGCCTAATGTGTCATTTAAGGCTTGTGTTGCCTTCTTTATGTTCTGTTTGGATGATCTGTTCCATTGATGTAAGTGTGGTGTTAAAGTTCCCCAGTATGGTCATTTATGATAATAAAAAAAGGATCTCCCCATTTATGGCCACTAGGATGGCCTTATATATTGAGGTGTTCCTATGTTGGGTGCATATATCTTTACAATTGTTTATATATTCTCTGATTTATCCCTTGATTATTATGTAGTATCTTTCTTTGTCTCTTGTAACAGTCTTTATTTTAAAGACTTCTGTCTTATATGAGTGTTGATACTCCATCTTTCTTTTGATTTTCGTTTGTATGGAATGTCTTTTTCCATCTCCTTACTTTCAGTCTGTATGTGTCCCTGGATCTGAAGTGAAACTATTGTAGACAGCCTATGTGTGGGTCTTGCTTTTGTATCCAATCTATGTCTTTTGATTGAAGTTTTTAAACCATTTATATTTAAGGTAATTATTGATATATATGTTCCTATTGTTATTTTCTTAATTGTTTTGTTTTCTTTTTTCTAGGTCTTTTTTTATCCCCTTCTTTTGTTCTCTTTTGTTGTAGTTTAATGATCATTTTTACTGTTTTGTTTGAGTTTCTCTCTTTTTTTGTATGTTTCTACTGTAGCTTTTTGGTTTGCATTTCCCAGCAGATTTTGATATAGCAGTCTGTATATATGCAAGGTTGTTTGAAGTTGCTGGTCTCTTAATTTTAAGTGCAGTTCCCATTCACTGAATTTCTGTTCTTCTCTTCTCATGGTTTCTGGTTTTAATATCATATTGGTGTGTGGATAATTTCCTAAAATTATGGATTAATTCCTAAAATTTTGTTCACCTTTTCCAGTAACCTTTTCCATTTGTGATTTTCTTGTTTCTAGTTGTGGCTTCTTTTATTTATTTTTTCTGCCTGTAAAAGTTCATTTAGCATTTTATTCAAAGTTGTTTGGATGGTGCTGAATTCTGTTATCTTTTGCTTGTCTATAAAGCTTTAAATTTCTCCATTGTAGCTAAAAGAGAGCCTTGCTGTATAGACTATTCTTGGTTGTACATATATATATATATATACTTCATCACTTTAAATACATCAATGCACTCCCTTCTGGCCTGCTGAGTTTCTGTTGAAAAATCAATGGCTAACCTTATGGTGATTCCCTTGTATGTTATTTCTGGTTTTTGCTTTGTTGCTTTTAATATTTTTATTTAATTTTTGTTCATTTCTTTACTATTTGTCTTGACATGTTTCTTCTTGGGTTTGTCCTGTATGGGACACTCCACATTTTCTGCACTTGGGTGACTATTTCTTTTCACATGTTAGTGAAATTTTTTTACTGTAATCTCTTCAAATGTTTTCTCAGACTCTTTCTCTTTCTCTTATTTTTCTGGGGTCCTTATAATTCTAATCTTGGTGCCATTAATGTTGTTATAGGGGTTTCTGAGACTCTCCTAATTTCATTTTTTTCTTTTTTCTGTTCTTTGACAGTAATTTCCACCACACTGTCTTCTGTCTCATATATTTGTATTTCTCCTTAATTATTCTGCTACTGATTCTTTCTAGTGTATTCTTCATTTCCATTATTGTATTGTCCATCTCTGTTTGTTTGCTCTTTAAATCTTCTGTTAAACATTTATTGTGTCTTTTTGGTTTGTGCCTCCATTCTTTTTCCAAGGTTTTGGATCATCTTTACTATCATTACTCTGAAAACATTTTTTCAGGTAGGTTATCTATCTCCTCTTTATTAGTTGCTCTTATGGGTTTTACCTTGTTCCTTCATCTGCAACATACTTCTCTATCATCTCATTTTTTTTTTTGATTCACTGTGCTTGCATTCTCCTTTCTGCAGGACAGGATCCACTCCCTAGCTGTTGGAGTAGAAGCCCAATGTCTGTTTCTTAGCTGTGTTTCTGATCTTTGGGATGCCTCGTACTCTCTCAGCTCCTCAGAGATACTCTGATATGCTTTATCTGGTCAGCCTGTGTCACGTAGTACTCACCGCTTTTTTTTTACCAAACCTAGTATCTTGATTGTTTTCAACAGAACATGTGTCTGAATTTGTGGTTATAAATATATTTACTTTTGCATATAATTGTTACACTAAACAAATAGAAATCATTTTTGTCTCACACTGTCCCTTTGGGTTCCTCATTTTGTTAGTTGTTTCCTTATCACTGGAAGAAAAATTTGAGGGCAACCATAACCATCTCATGGAGAAGTCAATGGCACCCCACTCCAGCACTCTTGCCTGGAAAATCCCATGGATGGAGGAGCCTGGTGGGCCGCAGTCCATGAGGTCACTAAGAGTCGGACATGACTGAGTGACTTCACTTTCACTTTTCACTTTCATGCATTGGAGAAGGAAATGGCAACCCACTCCAGTGTTCTTGCCTGGAGAATCCCAGGAAAGGGGGAGCCTCATGGGCTGCCGAGTCGGACATGACTGAAGCGACTTAGCAGCAGCAGCATAACCATCTCAAATATCAAAAGGACCTAGGATTACACTAAGACATAAAAAACAGACTCAACATGGTATCATTAGCACTTCTTACATATAGCACTCACTTATCTCCACTTACCAGCTGCAGTTTCTGACCCCAACAGTAAAGGGAGATGATGGTTGTATTGGGAAAGGAAGAGGGATGAAACAAGGGAGCAGCCCAGTCTTAGCTTCTGGTACTAGAGTATGAGAGCATCAGTCTTTCTGGTCTGGCTGATGTTTAAAGTGGATTCTTTCATAAGTATCTTTCTGAGTCTTCAGAAGCTCTCCATGAGAATATTTCTGCAAAGTCAGGATTAGATTGAGGCCAAAGAGTCAGGGAATATATAAGCACAGGGTTGGACATTTTCTACTTTAAAAATTGTTTGACTTTTTTTTTTTCTATCATGGATTCTTTTGCATTAATTCTGGTATTTTTAAAATATTGCATTAAATATTTATTTAGATTACTGCCTTTTTGCTTTTTTGGCACTCCCTTAAATTATACACCTAAGATAGCTACTTTATTTGTATTACCTTGTCTTAACCCTGATTCTCTCCTTGTGACATAGGAAATGCATTTTTTTCTTTCTGGTTGTGTACCCTTTATCACCTTTCTTTTTTTCTTTTTGGTCTATGTCACATAAAATTTATCTCTGGGGTCCTGTCACCCTCCTATATTTCCCTCCAAGGTGGAATTTAGTACAGTTTCAGGCCAGCTTTTCTCCTCTGGCCCATATCTGAAGAACAGAAAAGTCTTATATTTCCTTTACAGAACAAATTCTGGGCAAGGAAGCCAGTCCCAATAGAGTATCAATTCTTTGTTCTGTTACAGAACCAGCTGGCCAGCATGTTTCTACAATGTGACTTTCTAGGTTGCAGTTAGACATCAGTCCGTTGCGCCTGAAGGCTTGAAGTAAGGGCCAGGGACACTGAACATGCCCCCCTTCTGTTCCTGGGAGACTAATAGCACAATCTATTTCATAGAAACCTTTATAGAAAATCTTTCCTCAGTCTCAAACTCCGTGGCTTCCATTGTGAAGGAAGGGTTTCAAGAGTGAGAGAGCTTTGGCTAAATCATGTATTAATTCAGCCTGTAGTCGAATACATGGGTATTATGGTTGAAACCTCCAGTCAGCTACCCAGTCCTTCTCTTTCTCCCATGTGAACTGTAAACTTCATGAAGGCAGGAATCATTTCTGCTTTGATCACTCTTAATATCCTCGGCATCCAGCAGAGTGTCTGGGAAATTCCAAATGCTCCATAAAATTATGTTGATGTAAATAGTGAATGAATTCTTTTTTCAGTGTCATTGTAAACCACATGTAAAAGTAACAAGCTTCTTGGTATATTTTATTACTTGTCAGTAACAATGTACATTCTTACTTTGCAACACTGATGAAGAGCTACAGATGCAGAGTTGACAGTGAAAGATGCAAAAAAATAAGATGAAATGAGATTCAGCAAAGCTTAGTAAGAAAGTTTAATAAGTAAGTGAAGGTTTGCTTATATTTTCAGAGTCAGAATAAGAGATTCTTTAGAAAACAGCATGAACGTGGCTAGTGGCAGATTTTCACTGTACCCTGTAATAGCCTCTACACCTCTCTATCCTGAAACGATAAACCTTATTCTTTGTGGATTTACCTGGATGAAAACCAATCAGGCAACTGTACAAATACTACAAACACCTGCACACTAGAAAAATTTAACAGTACCAGCACCAAATAGTTCTTTTAGTTTATCTCAAAGAATGTTCCTGGCTAATCCTCTCTTGGGGACATAGATAAACACTCTGAAGCTAATACAGTCTTAACATAAATTAAAATAAAGCAGAAAAGACATTTTAGAGCTTATAATATTTTGTTACCTTTGGATTTCTATTCCCATTTTGTAAGTCTCATTGTTGAAAAGAAAACATGTTCATGTTATTGTTCTGAAGAGACCAGTAACCTCAGCACTACACACTGGTAGAATTTTTCCTTTTCCTCCCTTGGTAACAACTTAGAAAACCCAGATGCTAAGCTATGGAAGAGGTTCCCACAAAGCACCTGGCTTCTTGGCACATATCTTAGGTAGCTGGGCTGGTAGCTGCTTTTCCATCTGAAATTTTCAAAGTTGGTTTTAGATCCAAGATTTACTTCTAAATTTAAACAACCTAGATTCTTGTCATATTGTCATTTTAAAACATTGAAATTATAAATGAAAATATAATAAAACTTTATCCAAGTAAAAGTTTTATATTATAAACTATAATATATTACATATATTATATGTAAAAGTGTGTGATTTTATAATATATCATGTAAATTATAAGGTATAATATAGATAATGTTATTGGATTTTAATATAATTTTATTTCTCAATATAATTAAATAAAATTTAATATAATTTTATTTTTAATGTATTTTAATGATAAAAATTCCATAATTATACTTCCAGTAAATCTTTTTCCTCCTAATATATGTATGTACCCTTATCTAACAGTTATCCTTTGTTTCTAAAACTGATCTAATCCATAAAGCATTATTGTAGGAGACCACTTGCTTCAAAATATATCTTAATTAGCTCTTTGTTATATACTACCTTGTCTAGAAATGATTTGAGATAAGACACAGTTTACAAATTTCTTTTGTGTGGATATATATCTCCCAATGTGAGAACAATTTTATCTTTTCTATGTTTTCTAAAATCCTTTTTCATTTCTAAAATTCTGTACTCAAGCTACTTGAAAGGCTTGTTATTAATAATTCCATTTATCTCTAGAACATCAATATCTTGACATTTTAATCATTTTTACAATAACTCTGCCAATGTTCCCTTTATATCTCATCTATCTAAATTTTGATTTTATTTTTTGCTCTATGATTTCATATGAACTATATTCTTCTATTTCTTGGTTCATATCTATTCAGTAATACTATGCTCCAAAATCAACCTTAATTTTCTGAGTGTTTAGATCTATGCTATATATTAGTAAAGCCATGCAAATAAAAATTGCTATAAGCTTTTCATAGCCTAAATGGTGTATTCCTAACATGTTTCTGTAGTTTTGCATTTCAGATGGGGTAATTCAAGAGGGCCTCAGTAATATAAACAAATTTGGTTAGAGGCAATAAAGATATGCTGTCTAATCACAACAAACTGGAATCTTACAATCTATACAGTAAGAAAGAATTAAGTTGTATGGTTATATAACTTCAATATTGAGTATGTTTCTTCCTGCTGTTTGTTATTTGTTATCTAAATATTTGTCACATCTGGGAGCAGTGAATCCCAAGAGTAAAAAAAAAAGCAAACAAACAAAAAACAGTGCAAGACCAAAAGATTGTGTTCATTTTATATGTGAAAACTTCCCAAAATGAAGCTCTTGGGTCATGTAACCACTATCCCCATCAACATCAGCATATGGAACACTCAAGATGTTTCAAATTAGTACAAACCATTTTTGGTTGATTTGTTACTGTTATTAAATGCTCGTTTAATTGTACTTTAAATACTCAATCTCTTTTATTTTCTTGCCTAAACTGCATCCTGAAGCTGCAAAGACTGAAGAGTGACTACGATTTTAAAGTTTCACTCTGGGCAACAGAAACTCTGAGCTGTCATTTGGTGTCTTTGATTCAGGTTGAATTGGGTGGACTTCTCTGTGTGCTTCTCTGAATGCACTTCAGCTTTTATTGGTCACATAAAAACTTTGTGTAGTTTATAAACTATCAAGTCAACCCAAAGGTTAAGCTTTTGTTTGACAGATATGGAAGCTGTATGTGATATGAGCGTGCAAATTCAACAAAAGTGACGGGGAATACATAATATAGATCGATTCTTATTCCAGAATTTATGGGCATTCTAAGGCTACCTGAACCTGATCATAAGAGTGGACTGTCTGTAACGCCACTTTTTGCTTTTAGACAATTAGTGTGTATACTTGTGATATGACATGTTGTAATCAGGTATATATCGGGCATCTGCATTGATTCTTAAAGGACCTCATTTGTTCTAGAGAATTTCCACAGACAAACATGAGAATCTTGAATAAAAGTTTAAAAAAGTAAATCAGTTCAGCTCAGTTCAGTCACTCAGTCATGTCTGACTCTTTGCGACCCCATGAACCACAGTACACCAGGCCTCCCTGTCCATCATCAACTCCCGGAGTTTCCCCAAACCCATGTCCATTGAGTCGGTGTTGCTATCCAACCATCTCATTCTCTGTCATCCCCCAACACGAATAAACAAATCTAAACTTTGAGAATATATGTAAATTAGCTACTGTTTCTCAAGAAGCCTGAGCTAGGTTGTGTGGGTTCTGTGAATCTATATACACATAATATGACTGGGTGATTGAAGATGTAATTTATATTTGTTTCAAAAATATTTTGTGAATATGAGCATGAATGATTCTTTCAGAGAAAAAGATATATCAATAAAAGAAACTGAGAAGCCATACCACCATACTTCAGCTTGGAAGGCAGTGTTGTCTTACCTGGCCATCTAACTATAACAAGGACAGAAGCTTGAGTCCTAAGGTAGAACTCATTATTTTCCTTCTAGACCTTTTTCCAATTTTATTTCATTTTTTCCTTCTTTTCGGCTTCCCTGGTGGCTCAGATGGTAAAGTGTTTGCCTGCATGGCGGGAGACCTGGGTTTGATCCCTGGGTCAGGAAGATGCCTTGGAGAAGGAAATGGCAACCCACTCCAGTACTCTTGCCTGGAAAATTTCATGGATGGAGGAGTCTGGTGGGCTACAGTCCATGGGGCCACAAAGAGTCGGACACTATATATATATATAACTATAACTATATATATAACTATAACAAGGACAGAAGCTTGAGTCCTAAGGTAGGACTCATTATTTTCCTTCCAGACCTTGTTCCAATTTTATTTCATTTTTTCCTTCTTTTCAAATTCCTTCATTTCCTTCCTGGTACTTTACTGCTGTCCCTTCATTATATCTCTATGATCTTCTATTTTCTCTTTGCCTTCTTTAGACTCAAAGGGAGTTCATATCTTTCCATGAATCTTATTTCCATTGGACTAATAATAAAAATGACTCGGTTCAGTTTACTTAAATCTAAATGCTATTATAATTCATTTTAAATTATTCATATAATTTCAGTTAAAAATTCCAATTGATTAACACTGTTTAATGATGAATAGATATTCTCTTTGCCTCCAATATCCTTCATAATGTTTGCCTCTTTCTTAAACATCACTGCCAGATTTTCAACTTTACAATTTTTTTACAATTTTATTAAGATACATTCCATAAAATTCACCAACTTAGAGTATACGGTTCAATGACTTTTTTTTTTATTATATTCAGACTTGTGTAAATAGCACCATAATCTAATTTTAGAATAGGTCTAAATCCCAAAGAAAGACAATATCCATTTGCCATCATTCCTCATAGCTGCTCCCTGCCCTACCTCTAGGCCAAGGCAGCTCCTAATCTTTCTGTCTCTTTAGGTTTGCCTATTTTAAACATATTTCATGAATGAAATCATTCTACATGTGATGTTTTATGACTGGCTTCTTTCACTTAGCATAATATTTTCCATTTTCATCATTTTATAATATATATCAGTACTTCAAACCTTTCATGGCAATAGTAATAAATTAACACTTTAAAAATGTATGGTTTCTTTTATAACAATGCTATTCTACATCAATTTTGTCTCAAGCACATAAAAAGAATTCAACATGATTTAAGTAATGTCTTTAGTTTTAATAATGAAACGTACATTAGTGTGTTTTCCCTAATTCTAAATATTGTCTTACTATCTCAATGGACAACTGTAAGAGAATAGTGTTTCTTTCCACCAACTAACAGTTTTCTGATTTTCATCTGCTAAGTTTCCTTAACTAACATTCTCTTCAATCTCATCATATTAGTGAGACTTCTCAGATAAGATAGATTTTTGTGAAAAGAATATATGATATACTTTTTTTCCCCACTGTTTTTGTCCATAACAAAAATTAGTCTGTTGGTAGGGAGCCATAGAAATGCATACATAATCTATTCCTGTTGGGATGATTTAGAAGGCAGAAAGATTTCTGCTATTAATTTGTTGTAGCACATAATTGAAATATCAATTGATTAAACCCAGCATTCAGTTACTCAATGAGCATTTATCCATCCTGATGCTCTCATGGAATTAGTTTTATATGAAATTAACTTTGTGTTGGATGATAAAATGCAAGCTTAAAAATAAACTGTAACAAAGACTTGTTATAAAATACCAGATGCTCTTTTCAATTTTGGTTCTGAAATGAATACATGTCAGTCAAGGCCAAGAGAAAAATTTTCTCCAGCTATATCAGATCTGCTCAGCTGTATCCCAATAAATGCTTCTTCCATAATGTTATTTTTCCACTTGTATACAATATTTTTCTGGCTTGTCTCTACAAGTGGAATTGTAAAGAGGTATCAGACATGTTATCTTTCCCAGGTTTAATAGGTTTCCCAAGTGTGCTTGCCAATCAGTGTGTTAACAACAGCACCAGCTCTGAAACCTAGAATAACACTCTAAAAATAGGAAAAAATGTATAAATTTTTCTATAGAGTAGAAAGCTGCATTAATGACCAAATTTAGCACATCTTTCTGGAGCCACATTCATTGCCATGTAACTGTTGTGTCTCCTCACTCTGCCTTTGGACTTGACCATGTGACTTGGCTTGGCCAATGGGATGTGACCCAAGAAGAGTCTAGAAAAAGCACCAAAGCACCTCTGCTCATTCTTCCCTGTGCTATCACCATGGGAAACGACTATGTGACCAGGCAGATTTCTGGGTGTGAGAGACAGTTGGGAAAACCCAAGTAACTACAATTCACCCAGCTAAGACTGCACATAACTGCTCACCACTAGTTATGAGTGAACTTATTTAATATTAGAAGTTCCCACTCAAACTCAACCTAAATTTCTGACCCACAGACCCAAAATAAATATTTAATCTTGTTGGATATTTGATGTGATCATTTTTAATGTAGCATGGTTGTGGCAATGATAATTGATATCATAAATGGATTCTCAAAAAATGATCAGTTCAATTCGGTCACATCTGACTCTTTGTGACGCCATGAACTGCAGCATGCCAGGCTTCCCTGTCCTTCACCAACTCCTGGAGCTTGCTCAAACTCATGTCCATCAAGTCGGTGATGCCATCCAACAATCTCATCCTCTGTTGTCCCCTTCTCTTCCCACTTTCAATCTTTCCCGGCACTGGGATCTTTTCCAAGGAGTCAGTTCTTCGCATCAGGTGGCCAAATTATTGGAGTTTCAGCTTCAACATCAGTCCTTTGAATGAATATTCAGGACTTATTTCCTTTAGGATGAACTGGTTGGATCTCCTTGCAGTCCAAGGGACTCTCCAGAGTCTTCTCCAACACCACAGTTCAAAAGCGTCAATTCTTCGGTGCTCAGCTTTCTTTATAGTCCAACTCTCATATCCATACATGACTACTGGAAAAACAATAGCTTTGACTAGACGGACTTTTGTTGGCAAAGTCATGTCTCTGCTTTCTAATATGCTGTCTAGGTTGGTCATAGTTTTTCTTCTAAGGAGCAAGTGTCTTTTAATTTCATGGGTGCAGTCACCATCTGCAGTGACTTTGGAGCCTCCCAAAATAAAGTCTGTCACTGTTTCCATTATTTTCCTATCTATTTGCCATGATGGGACCAGATACCATGATCTTAGTTTTCTGAATGTTGAGATTTTTTTTTAAATTTTATTTATTTTATTGGAGACTAATTACTTTACAATATTGCGGTGGTTATTGCCATACATTGACATGAATCAGCCATGGGTGTACATGTGTTGCCCATCCTGAACCCCCTCCCACCTCCCTCCCCATCCCATCCCATCCCTCAGAGTCATCCCAGTGCACCAGCTTTGAGTGTCCTGTTTCATGCCTTGAACTTGAACTGGTGATCTATTTCACATATGGTAATATACATGTTTCAATGCTAGTCTCTCAAATCATCTCACCCTCACCTTCTCCCACAGAGTCCAAACGTCTGTTCTTTTTATCTGTGTCTCTTTTGCTGTCTTGATTATAGGGTCATCATTACCATCTTTCTAAATTCCATATATATGTGTTAATATACTGTATTGGTGTTATTCTTTCTGACTTAGACTTCACTCTATATAATAGGCTCCAGTTTCATCCACCTCATTAGAACTGGATCAAATGCATTCTTTTTAATAGCTGAGTAATATTCCATTGTGTATATGTACCACAGCTTTCTTATCCATTCATCTGCTGATGGACATCTAGGTTGCTTCCATGTCCTGGCTATTATAAACAGTGCTGCAATGAACATTGGGGTACATGTGTCTCTTTCAATTCTGGTTTCCTTGGTGTGTATGCCCAGCAGTGGGATTGCTGGGTCATAAGGCAGTTCTATTTCCAGGTCTTTAAGTAAGGAATCTCCACACTGTTCTCTATAGTGGCTGTACTAGTTTGCATTCCCACCAACAGAGTAGGAGGGTTCCCTTTTCTCTGCACCCTGGAGGAGAGTGAAAAAGTTAGCTTAAAGCTCAACATTCAGAAAACGAAGATCATGGCATCCAGTTATTGTTTGTAGACTTTTTGATGGCATCCAGTTATTGTTTGTAGACTTTTTGATGGCATCCATTCTGACCGGTGTGAGATGGTACCTCATTGTGGTTTTGATTTTCATTCTCTGATAATGAGTGATGTTGAGCATCTTTCCATGTGTTTGTTAGCCATCCATATGTCTTTGGAGAAATGTCTGTTTAGTACTTTGGAACATTGTTTGATTGGGTCCTTTACTTTTCTGGTATTGAGCTGCATGAGCTGTCTATGTATTTTAAAGCTTAATTCTTCATTGATTGTTTCAGTCACTATTATTTTCTCCCATTCTGGAGGCTGACTTTTCACTTTGCTTATAGTTTCCTTCGTTGTGCAAAAGCTTTTAAGTTTAATTAGGTCCTATTTGTTTATTTTTGCTTTTATTTCCATTACTCTGAGAGGTGGGACATAGAGGATCCTGCTGTGATTTATGTCAGACAGCGTTTTGCATATGTTTTACTCTCAGTTCAGTTCAGTTCGGTTCAGTTGCTCGGTCATGTCCGACTCTTTGTGACCCCATGAATCGCAGCTCGCCAGGCCTCCCTGTCCCTCACCAACTCCCGGAGTTCACTCAGACTCGCTTCCATCGAGTCAGTGATGCCATCCAGCCATCTCATCCTCTGTCGTCCCCTTCTCCTCCTGCCCCCAATCCCTCCCAGCATCAGAGTCTTTTCCAGTGAGTCAACTCTTCATATGAGGTGGCCAAAGTACTAGAGTTTCAGCTTTAGCATCATTCCTTCCAAAGAAATCCCAGGGCTGATCTCCTTCAGAATGTACTGGCTGGAACTCCTTGCAGTCCAAGGGACTCTCAAGAGTCTTCTCCAACACCACAATTCAAAAGCATCAATTCTTCGGCACTCAGCCTTCTTCACAGTCCAACTCTCACATCCATACATGACCACAGGAAAAACCATAGCTTTGACTAGACGGACCTTATGGCAGAAAGTAAAGAGGAACTAAAAAGCCTCTTGATGAAAGTGAAAGAGGAGAGTGAAAAAGTTGGCTTAAAGCTCAACATTCAGAAAACGAAGATCATGGTATCCAGTCCCATCACGTCATGGGAAATAGATGGGGAAACAATGGAAACAGTGTCAGGCTTTGCTTTTTTGGGCTCCAAAATCACTGCAGATGGTGACTGCAGCCATGAAATTAAAAGACATTTACTCCTTGGAAGAAAAGTTATGACCAACCTAGATAGCATATCCAAAAGCAGAGACTTTACTTTGCCGACTAAGGTCTGTCTAGTCAAGGCTATGGTTTTTCCTGTGGTCATGTTGGTTTATAGTTTCTGGTCTTACATTTAGATCTTTAATCCATTTTGAGTTTATTTTTCTGTATGGTGTTAGAAAGTGTTCTAGTGTTCTTTTACAGGTGGTTAACCAGTTTTCCCAGCACCACTTGTTAAAGAGATTGTTTTTTCTCCACTGTGTGTTCTTGCCTACTTTGTCAAAGATAAGGTGTCCGTAGGTGCATGGATTTATCTCTGGGCTTTCTATTTTGTTCCATTGATCTATGATCTTGAGTTTCAAGCCAACTTTTTCACTCTCCTGTTACACTTTCATTAAGAGGCTCTTTAATTCTTCTTTGTTTTCTGCTGTAAGGGTGATGTCATCTGTGTATCTGAAGTTATTGATATTTCTCTCAGCAATCTTGATTCCAACTTGTGATTTATCCAGCCTGGCATTTCACATGATGTACTCTGCATATAAGTTAAATAAGCAAGGTGACAATATACAGCCTTGTTGTACTCCTTTCCTGATTTGGAACCAGTCTGTTATTCCATGTCCAGTTCTAACTGTTGCTTTTTGACCAGTATACAGATTTCTTTGGAAGCAGGACAGGTGGTGTGGTATTCCCATCTCTTTCAGAATTTTCCACAGTTTACTGTGATCTACACAGTCAAAGGCTTTGGCATAGTCAATAAAGCAGAAGTAGATGTTTTTCTGGAACTCTCTTGCTTTTTCCATGATCCAACAGATGTTGGCAATTTGATCTCTGGTTCCTCTGCCTTTTCTAAAATCAGCTTGAACATCTGGAAGTTCTGGTTCAAGTACTGTTGAAGCCTGGCTTGGAGAATTTTGAGCATTACTTTGCTAGTGTGAGAGATGAGTGCAATTGTGTGGTACTTTGAATATTCTTTGGCATTGCCTTTCTTTGGGATTGGAATGAAAACTGACCTTTTCCAGTCCTGTGGCCACTGCTGAGTTTTCCAAACTTGCTGGCATATTGAGTGCAGCACTTTCACAGCATCATCTTTTAGGATTGGAAGTAGCTCAACTATAAATCCATCACCTCCACTAGGTTTGTTCATAGTAATGCTTCCTAAGGCTCACTTGACTTTGCATTCCAGGACATCTGGCTCTAGGTAGGTGATCACACCATTGTGGTTATCTGGGTCGTGAAGAGCTTTTTTGTGAAGTTCTTCCATGTATTCTTGTCACTTCTTCTTAATATCTTCTGCTTCTGTTAGGTCCCTACCATTTCTGTCTTTATTGTGCCCATCTTTACATGAAATGTTTCCTTGGTATCTCTAATTTTCTTGAAGAGATCTCTAGTCTTTCCCATTCTATTGTTTTCTTCTATTTTTTTTTGCATTGATCCTTGAGGAAGTTTTTCATATCTATTCTTGCTATTCTTTCAAATGGATATATTTTCCTTTTCTCTTTTGTTTTTCACTTCTCTTCTTTTCTCAGCTATTTGTAAGGCCTCCTCAGACAACCACTGTGCCTTTTTGCATTTCTTTTTCTTGGGAATGGTCTTAATCATTGCCTCCTGTACAAAGTCATGAAGGTCCATTCTTTGTTCTTCAGGCACTCTGTCTATCAGATCTAATCCCTTTGTCACTTCCACTATATAATCATAAGGGATTTGATTTAGGTCATACCTGAATGGTCTAGTGGTTTTCCCTACTTTCTTCAATTTAAGTTTAAACTTGGCAGTAAGGAGTTCATGATCTGAGCCACAGTCAGATCCCAGTCTTGTTTTTGTTGACTGTATAGAGCGTCTCCATCTTTGGCAAATAATATAATCAATCAGATTTTGGTGTTGACCATCTGGTGATATCCATACGTAGAGTCTTCTCTTGTGTTGTTGTAAGAGGGTGTTTGCCATGACCAGTGTGTTCTCTTGGAAAAACTCTATTAACCTTTACCCTGCCTCATTCTGTACTCCAAGGGCAAATTTCCCTGGCACTCCAGTATTTCTTGACTTCCTACTTTTGCATTCCAGTCCCCTATAATGAAATGGACATCTTTTTTGGGTGTCAGTTCTAGAAGGTCTTGTAGGTCTTCATAGAACCATTCAACTTCAGCTTCTTCAGCAGTATTGGTCAGGGCATAGACTTGGATTACCGTGATATTGAATGGTTTGCCTTGAAAACAAACAGAGATCATTCTGTAGTTTTTGAGATTTCACTCAAGTATTGCATTTTGGACTCTTTTGTTGACTATGAGGGTTACTCCATTTCTTCTAAGGGATTTTTGCCCACAGTAGTAGATATAATGGTCATATGAGTTAAACTCACCCATTTCAACGCATTTTAGTTCACTGATTCCTAAAATGTCGATGTTCACTCTTGCCATCTCCTGTGTGATCACTTCCAATTTACCTTGATTCATGGACCTACCATTCTAGGTTCCTATGCAATATTGTTCTTTACAGCATTGGACTTTACTTCCATCACCAGTCACATCAACAACTGGGCATTGTTTTGCTTTGGATCTGTCTTTTCATTCTTTCTGGAGTTATTTCTCCACTATTCTCCAGTGTCATATTGGACGCCTACCGACCTGGAGAATTCATCTTTTAGTGTCTTATCTTTTTGCCTTTTCATACTGTTCATGCGGTTCTCGAGGCAAGAACACTGAAGTGGTTTGCCATTCCCTTGCCTAGAGCACCACTTTTTGTCAGAACTCTGATGATCAGTCATACTTATTCATAATACTGTCACTAGAATATCAACTAATCTAATTAAAATTTTGTGTTATTTAGTCACTTTGCAGCCCCATAGACTATAGACTGCTAGGCTCCTCTGTCCATGGGATTTTCCAGTTAAAAGTACTGGAGTGGGTTGCCATTTCCTTCTCCAGGGGATCTTCATGACTCAGGGATGGAACCAGCATCTCCTGCTTGGCAGGAAAATTCTTTACCACTGAGTTACCTGGGGAGCCCAGTTGAAACTTACCACTTAAAAAAGATAAATGTGTTTATTAGCTTAACTACTTAATAAACTTTTATGCAATATCTGGGATCCAAAATTCATATGATGAAACCTAATCCCCTGTGTGATGGTATTTGAAATAGGACACTTGAGATGATTAGGTCATGAGGGTGAGTCCTCATGAATGGGATTAGAGAGTTGGACTGTGAAGAAAACTGAGCACTGAAGAACTGATGCTTTTGAACTGTGGTGTTGGAGAAGACTCTGGAGAGTCCCTTGGACTGCAAGGAGATCCAACCAGTCCATCCTAAAGAGATCAGTCCTGGGTGTTCATTGGAAGGACTGATGCTAAAGCTGAAACTCCAATACTTTGGCCACCTCATGCGAAGAGTTGACTCATTGGAAAAGACCCTGATGCTAGGAGGGATTGGGGGCAGGAGGAGAAGGGGACGACAGAGGATGAGATGGCTGGATGGCATCACCAACTCGATGGACATGTGTTTTAATGAACTCTGGGAGTTGATGATGGATGGGGAGGCCTGGTGTGCTGTGATTCATGGGGTCGCCAAGAGTCGGACACGAATGAATGACTGAACTGAACTGAACTGAAGTGACATCTATTGAGAGCCCCTTGCCCCTTCTGTTATGTGAGGATATAGTGCAAAGGTGGCCATCTATGAACCAGGAAGCAATCTCAGCAGATACCAAACCCAGTGATACCAAAGTCTTGGGCTTTCCAGCCTCCAGTATTATAAGTGTTAATACAAGTCATCTAGTTTATTAAAGCAGCCCAGACTAAGAAGTCTTTCCAAAATAAGCAGGCAAAGTCTTAAAGATGTGCTTATCACTTGAGCCAGCATTGCCCTCTTCTAGTGCTTTATACTAAGTGTTTATTTTCATACAGTATACTGAGAAAATAATCATGAATATAAAGTGAAAGTTTCATTTTTAAGGGTATTTATTAAATAATGTTAATAATAATAATAACTGGAAAAGTTAGGCTAAATAAATCATGGTGAGCCTATTTAGTGAAATACCATAGTTATTAATATTAAAAATACAGAAAAAAAGTTGCAAGGGAAAATTAGGAGTGCATTAATTGAAAAAAATGTGTTAAAAGATGATATATAATATATACAGAGAGATATACTACATATACAGCATGACACCAATATTATTTTTATAAATTTGCATTCAGCTGCCTAAAAAGAGCAAGAGACTTTATAGTATACTATAAACAGTATTCTGTATGATGGGATTATGGTTATTTGTAAAATCTTTGTTGCCCTTTCTAAGCTTTCTACTTGCATGACTTAAAATAAGAGCAAATGGGTGTTGAATGAGGGTTTAGGATACTCACCTAAGAATAAAGTGCATGAGTTCTATTGCATGAATTTTATGCCATATATTTAGGTATGTATTGAGGTTGACAGATAAATTACTACTGAATAGCTCTACTATTACTCTTGCGTGATTGTACACTGAGAAGCTCTTTTGATGTTTTCCATTGCTCCTCTGTATTTCAATAGATATGTCAGTTAAAATATGAGCTTCATTACTATTCATCATTTTATAAGCTGAATATTTGAGATATGAAATTTATTAAGAGTCTCAAATTTAACATCCTCAGGGGCCAAGGAGGTTATGCAAAATAAGTAAAGCAGATTAACCAACAGCCAGGTGCAATGGGAACAGGTACTTACTATCCACCGATTATTGGCAAAAAGCAATGTGTGCCTTGTGGTGCCAGCTCTGATGATTTTCAAGAAAAACTAGATATCCAATTTTTAAAGCTATCTCTCTAATTTTATATTATCCTGGCTATTAATTCAAACATTTTAAAAGTTTACAGGCTACAGGAGCATGGCTAAAAGTTGCTTTTGTTCTATAAACAGTCAATTTGTGATTTCAGAAATGTCAACATGCTAAATATGAGGTACCTACAGGTAAAATATTCTAATATAAAGACCAATAATTTTGCCCTGAGTAACCAATTCATTTATTAAATGTGGAAATCTCGTCATGTGACTGCAAGCAGTCAAGGTAAATGAGCTGACAAATAAGAAAGCCAACACTTTTCAGTTTTAATCCCAGGATCTTTAAGTGTATCATTTTAGTTTGTATAAGATCAAGGTCAAAATTTATAAACCTCAATGTGTATAATTTTCCACTTCCAAAATAAATGAGCATTCTAAAGGACTCTGCAAAAGGAAACATCACAAAAATAAGAGAAAAGGACAGCCCGATAAGATTGCTAGGTGTGAGGTTATGTGAAATGTGAATTTGTGTTCCCAAACAGGGATATTTGTCCCTCATGATCTCTAAGGTAGAGAGGATGTATGACAGGGACATACAAAGTACGTGAATGGCAGAAAGTCGAAGTTACTGGTTACTGGTTATTTATGGAAATTGTCTAATAATAGAAAATGACCAATACTCCAGATATTTGAAGCTTTTGAGAAATTACAGCTCCTTGCATAAGGAGAAAGAACCCGCAGAACCTGCAGAAAGCTGAATTTGGGTGCTACCTCTACATTGGAGTGGATGAGGTTGGGGACCAATCTCATTTAGATTCCCCTGGAAGAGGCGGCTTGATTTTAATAGTCAAGCAGCTCAGTCAGAGATTCCAGGGTCACTTAGGAACTGTTCTCAGTGCATCACATTCAGACACCTCTTTGCAGCTGCAGTAGGACTAGAATCTATTACAACTTGAGGAAAATGAAACGCAAACTGTCACTGAGAGTGGATAGTGTTTCTGTCACGCAATTTCAGCCAGCGCTCAGATGATTCAACCACTGGAAGGGGTCCACAGGTCATACTTTGAGAAACCTTAGTGTATGTGTGTGTATACGCGTGAGTGTAACATATATAGGTACTGACATACGTGTGTGGACTTCCCAGGTAGCGCTAGTGGTAAAGAACCCTCCTGATCTTTTCCTCGATCCCTGGAAAAGATCCCCTGGAGGAGGGAGGACCCTGGTGGGCTACAGTCCACAGAGCCACAAAGAGTCGGGCACAGCTGAAGCGACTAAGCATGCAGGCACACGTTGACATATATATACACACACATTCAACAGACTGGCATTCAGTGGATTCAAGCATCTCTATCTACATATTCATCTCTGCCTACCTGTGATTGTATTTTCCCAAGAAGCCATAATAATGCCACATACTGTTCTAGAACCTTGCTATTTTCTTAGAAAATTGTAGAGCCTAATTCCCCTCTTGATTCTGAGTGGGATTCTAACTTGCTAATAACAAATAGAATGTGGTGGAAGTGACTATGAGTTCTGATGCTTAGTAATAAATAGCGATAGGGCTTTGGTCTTGAAGCCTGAACCCCGGGGCTCGTGCACAAATCTCCAGGTAGACAGTGGAACCTCCCTAAGGCTGTTGCCCTGTGAAAGTTCAAATGCGTTCGTGCGGAAAGACCACATGGAGAATCTCTGGGACTAAATGAAGAGAGAAGCTTTGCCAGCCCCTAGCTGCTCCAGCTCCAGCTACCATCTGACCACACCTGCATGAGTCCCTCTTCTAGGAAGAACAAGCCGAACAAGTCCTTTCCAAATTTCTGACCCAGAGAAACTGAGAGAAAATAAACTTCTTACTGTTTGCGCAAGTCACTACATTGTGGAATGATTTGCTGTGCAATGATAAAACAGAAATCATTTTATCTTTTCTTCAAAAAGAATCTTTAAAATGAGAGACGCTCTAATTTAAATGAGATGGTGGTCTCAGGACCATCTGCTCATCCCCTCTGTTGTACCCGAGATATTTCATAAACTGTGAAGACTATGTGGAGTGGTCAGAATGACCACTTGCTTGGTTTTGAAGGCAAGCAAGGAAAAATCTGAACTCTCTACCATCCATAAACAGGTCTCCAAAAGAGAAGCAGGAGATATGAAAACATGGGTTTGACTGTGTGCTCATTTGGCAGGGTGAAAAGCAATTGATTTTACTCCTTGAATAACACAGAGTGACTACATCTTTCAGAAGTGCTGATATGAAAACCTAACAAATATAGACTAATCCACCATGGTTCGGATAGTAAGACTTAGGAGCAAGCTCTCATCCTTGCTGGCTACGGCCTTCCCAGTACTTGAAAGGCATTTCAGTTCATGGGGAAACTAAATCACACAGATAAATTAAAAAGATGTTTTGGGGGAAATAAAAATTTGGAGAGCTTACTGCCATGAGTCACAAAAATTTACATTATCACATGTACTGCCTTAACATTTAGAAATATATTTCTAGAGTTCAGATGAAAAAGTTGAAGCACCATCAGATTAAATATTTGTAGAGTCACCCTGATAATTAGGAGCAGATGTTTGAACTCAGACTCGCCTCCTACCAGAGTCTGGGTGTCCTTCACATTACTGTTCTCCATAACATGCCCCAGGGCCTGCAAGGAACTTAGGAAAGGACCAAGAGAGATTCCTCTGATTCTGCCATTCATTACATTGAATAATGTGTGATTGTTAAGTAACAGTTTTCTCCAGTCCATGAGACAGGGCACATTTATTTCTGCACCTTAAATCTCAATGACAAATCTTTCCTTTCAGACTCCCTGGGCCTGAAAGCTAAGTGCAGCTCAGCTGAGAGAACAGCGCTGCCCTACGCTTCCAGCAGCTGAGATGAATATCCTGCCAGCGATGCCATGATCTTTTTGTTACTGCACCCCCCAAATCCATCACAGTTCCATTTCATTAGAGACGAAACGTGGTCCACATCCCAGTCCCCTTCCTCCCAAGGAGTTCTCAGTTTGGAAAGTGGGAACGAGATAATCAATAACAGGGACACTCTGAAATCACTCCGCCTGGATCGAAAGGTCTCATTACATTCTGGTCACGTGATCTTGAATGTTTTTAATGAAGTTCCCCGCTGAGTATGGTTAACCAAAATATGTCAGTTCCAGAACTCTGAGAAGCAGATGCAAGACAGATTTAGATGTGCAAGAACTAGAGAGAAGCATCTATAAAGCAGAAAAGGGAAAGAGAACAAGAACAGTCATGGAGAACCTCCCTACCATAGGGCAGGAATAACATCCATGAAAGGAGAGTGGGAGAAAGACTCCTGCAGGAAGAGTCTCACACTGCAGAGCAGTTCTGAGAAAGTCTTGGTCAGGCTGATAGGGAGCCCCAAGTAAACATCTTCCATTAAAAGAATACCATATTGAACACAGGTGTCTTGGCATTAGTACCGGTACTGTGCTTGGTCATTGACTGGGGGCAGACCGGAAACAGAGTGGTCGTGGAGGGAAAGCTGGGACAGACTCCCTAATATAGGCAGCTGGAGACTCTTGAATAATGATAACTATGGCTCCTCGCAGCCCATTCTCTCTCGAAGGGAGAGCTGGGAAGGGAGATCCAGAGCAGGGAACTCTGCTCTATGAAGTACTGAAGTACCGTGTAACAGGGCTATTGTGATGCTGAAATGGTTTAATCAATGGAAGTGCTTAGAACACTGTTCCACACATGAAGGTGCTCAAAATAGTATAATAGTTACAGTGTGATAGGAGGAACAAGGATGCATTTAAATGCCTGGCTTACGTGTGTTATTCAACTGAATGGTGCCACTTCAAATCCAGATTTGCAAACAGACACCTGGAAGGCGGATTGGGTCCTGAATTCATGAGTTAAAATTCTGGGAAGTGTCTGTTTTTCAGGCTGGGTATTGGAATTAAACATTTTTCAAATCAGTAAAATTATGAATGAAATTATATTCTATGAGCACTACTTCAAAGCACAACTTCCTAAAATGACAACGTCTATAATTCCTTTGCTGGAGTCTTTATTTCCTCTGTCCATCTCTCTCCTTCTCTCTCAGTCTTTCTCTGTCTCTCTCTTCCTCCCTTTCTCTCACTGTCTCCTTCAATCTTGGGTGTCGCTGTTGCAATAACTCGTTTGGTGGAAATGTTTGTATGCTTAAAATCAGCATCTTTCATTTTAACATGGCTTAGCAATCTTTCAACATCTGATCTGGAGAAATTCAAAATTCAGTGAGGTATATTCTCAGCAGGTGACCCATATTCCTTTCTGTTATATTTTTACTCTTTTCCCTGTCTTTACTTCACCTTCATCTAGAACTGGTCCTCTAAGAACTTTGCCTCTTGGCAACATTATGGTGAAACTATCACTTTCTTTCGTCTATCATTTTATTTGCCACCAGCTAAACAAAGAGTTTACTCAAACTGCTCTTGATAGTAATCTACCTGAGGGCAGAAGTGAGACAATGGAAACTTAGGAAGTGGTCTAATTAATTTACAGTCTTTCAGGCTTGAAGGCAATATATTTCAGACCTGAATTACTATATTTGATATAAGTAACCTTGTGCCCAGCAAAGTGGCCTGCTCAGGATGGCGTACAGTAAGTGTGTATTTAAATGAATGAAAAGAAACATTTTAACTCATGTTTACCTAAATGACAGTGTTACATGTGCTTTTTGTTTGGGAAGTCACTGTCAACCCTAGGGAGTTTTAGAGCACATTCCATATCAGTTAAATCAAAATTTTTTGTTGGTATAGCCTATACATGGGTACTTTAAAAAAACATTCTGACAATACTAATATGTGGGCAGATTTGGGAACCACTGGTTGCTAGAGGAAGTTATTAGAGGTATGTAAAATTGGGAAAGGAGTATGTCAAGACTGTATATTGTCACCCTGCTTATTTAACTTATATGCAGAGTCAGTCAGTTCAGTTCAGTTGCTCAGTCGTGTCCGACTCTTTGTGACCCCATGAATCGCAGCACGCCAGTCCTCCCTGTCCATCACCATCTCCTGGAGTTCACTCAGATTCATGTCCATCGAGTCAGTGATGCCATGCAGCCATCTCATCCTCTGTCGTCCCCTTCTCCTCCTGCCTCCAATCCCTCTCACGATCAGAGTCTTTTCTAATGAGTCAACTCTTCACATGAGGTGGCCAAAGTACTGGGGTTTCAGCTTTAGCATCATTCCTTCCAAAGGAATCCCAGGGCTGATCTCCTTCAGAATGGACTGGTTGGATCTCCTTGCAGTCCAAGGGACTCTCATGAGTCTTCTCCAACACCACAGTTCAAAAGCATCAATTTTTCGGCGCTCAGCCTTCTTCTATGCAGAGTACATCACGCAAAATGCCATGCTGGATGAATCCCAAACTGGAATCAAGATTGCTTGGAGACATAACAACCTCAGATATGCAGATAATACCACACTAAAGGCAGAAAAAGAAGGGGAACTAAAGAGCCTCTTGATGAAGGTGAAAGAGGAGAATGAAAAAGCTGGCTTAAAACTCAACACTCAAAAAACTAAGAACGTGGCATCTCATCCCATAACTTCATGGCAAATAGTTGGGGGAAACAATGGAAATAGTTGAGAGATTTTATTTTCTTGGGCTCCAAAATCACTGCAGATGGTGATTGCAACAACAAAATTAAAAGACGCTTGCTCCTTGGAAGAAAAGCTGTGACAAACCTAGACAGCGTATTAAAAAGCAGAGACATTACTTTGCTGACAAAGGTCCATATAGTCAAAGCTTTGATATTTCCAGTCGTCACATATGGATGTGAGTGTTGGACCATACAGAAGGCAGAGCGCTGAGGAACTGATGCTTTCAAACTGTGGTGCTGGAGACGATTCTTGAGAGTCCTTGTACTGTAAGGAAATCAAACCAGTCAATCTTAAAGGAAATCAACCCAGAATATTCATTGGAAGGACTGATGCTGAAGCTGAAGCTCCAATACTTTGGCCACCTATTGGGAAGAGCCAACTCATTGGAAAAGACCCTGATGCTGGGAAAGATTGAAGCTGGGAGGAGATGCGGACAACAGAGAATAATATGGTTGGATGGCAAAACTGACTCAATGGTCTTGAGTTAGACAAAACTCAGGGAGAGAGTGAAAGACAGGGAAACCTTGTGTGCTATAGTTCATGGGGTTGCAAAGAGCCTCAGGGAGAGAGTGAAAGACAGGGAAACCTTGTGTGCTATAGTTCATGGGGTTGCAAAGAGCCGGACACGACTTAGCAACTGAAAAACAACAGAGCCCCGTGCGGTATTCACAGTTTGCTTTCCCTCACTGGGCTACTCCCATGAAAAGTCACAACACACTGGCAATTACTTGAATTCTTACATTTTTAAAATTTAAAATGAATATCCTCATAGCTTTCTATTACATAAGAGATCCTGACTGGTTTAATATAAAATATTTTTTAGGACAAAGCAGTCTTTAAGTAAGGGAGCCATGATAACTCCAAGGCTTCTTGCCCCTGAACCCCAGCACACCACCAGTGCCCCTGTCTGCACAGCTCTAGCTCTGGGTTCAAGAACTCAGATATGGATGTCATGTACACTCTGGTTTGGAGTCTGTCTCTTACGCTTATATTTGCATATCCTAAGCAAACCTCTTCACCTCCCCAAGCCTTAGTTTTCTCATCTATCAAAAGGGCTTTTTGTGGGGATTAAAATGAAGGGCTTAGACCACAGATCTTTGTAAACAAAGTTTCCACTGTGTTTGTGTTACTATGTTTTGATGCACAAGCAAGTGCTTTTATGCTGTGTTGTTGCTGGGCAGAACTGGTGTCACAATACACTTAGTTTCACGAAGAGAGAAAAGAATGGAAAAGAGTAGTCCCTGGAGGCTCAAGGAAGGTACAGAGAATGCAGCCACGCCTGGAGGAAAGAGGAAAGCAAGCTCTTGTTCATTTCTTCCATATTCTTGAGTGCGAAGCTGCACGGTCTATCCTGGGAGGCAGGGCTGAAGTGAGAAAGGATTTGATCATGTCTTCAGTCCTGCCATCTCAGGAAGCTTCCCTGAGGTGATGCTTAACTTCCTCCAACGACTCTCAGCCAAGGGGATTTTTCACTGAGGTTTAAACTCTGAACAGATTCCAAGATGCTAGACCTACCTGAATGCAAATGAGGCCAGTGGTCACTTAGAATCAAAATGTGCTGATTTAGGTTTATGAAGCTCCAGTCAGTTGACCTGGCAGCTTTGGTGTGAGATGAGGTGGAACCTAAATGTGCAAAGTGGTCATTTTCCCGGCATCTGCTGTTTGGAGTTAGACTTTCCTGATGAGGAGTCTTGCTCACCCATTTTCTGTTGACAAAAGTGTTTGGGCCATGACTGCAATATGGAAGGATAATAACGCTTATGAAAAGTCACCTTACATTTGTGTCTCATGCCACATTGAACAACACAGTGTCATATCCATTACTGTATTTGATCCTTGAAGCAATTCAGTGAACTAGAAAAATTACTGCGCCTGGGATTAGGCATATTCTTAAAGGACTCACGGTTGCTAGCATTAATTTGAGTGTGTATTCCTAAGCTTGCATATACAATGATTGCCCTTCTGTTTGCATAGTATATGCATTTTTGCTTTTTTATAATCCAATTCCCTTTTAAAATCTCCATCTCTTCTGACCCTTTATGTCTTGTTCTAATGTCTCTCTAGCATTAGTAAAAATAATTACTGAGAAGAAATGCATATTTGAGATGAACTTGGCTAAATTTCTGCTAGAAATGCTCCCTGTGAGAAGTGTCAAATGTGTTTGTTTGTTCTTCATCCTTCCTCCTACCTTCCTTTCTTCCTTACTCCATCCTTTTTTTTGTTGTTGTTGTTGCTGCTTAAAAAATAAAAGTGTGTGTGTGTGTGTGTGTGTGGGTGTGGCCTGGAGAAAGGCAGGAGTGAAGGGGAAAGAAGATGATAAGTTGAATTGATCAAAGTGAAGAGCATCATAAAGTTTCAAAAGAGATCCTTTGGAGGTTAAAGGCAGTTATCTACATAGATATGAATTTATAGTAAGTCTGATTTTGTGGGATGTATTTCTTTTGATGGGAAAATGTTCTTAGGCTCTGCTTGTGCTACTTAAACTATTTCATGGTATAGAGTGACACCTAAAATCAGAGATAAATAATAATTTTTTCAGTAATTTTATAATTTTATGTTTAGGAAATGTATTCTATTCCTAGTTTTACTTGTTTATCAGTTGAGTTAATGTTCTTAAACGTATGCATAATAAATATTGCAGTGCAATTTCATGATCTTTTTCCTAAATGGTCCTTGTATTTCAAGATCTTTATTATGCAGATGGTATTGAGGTCGCCAATACAGCAATCAGGACTTCCCATATATGCAGCAATGTAACCATCAGAGATGGGTATTAACAGAGAATTATATTTTTTATACTTGAGAATTTTAGGATTCTTAGTGAGACACATATGTTTTGTATATTATAGGATATGAATGTCTTTTAAACAACTAAACATCTACATACATACCTATTCCAAATTATTAACATAATAATAATAATGATAGTTTAATAGACATAAAATTTTTGAAATAATACCTAACATAAGGTAGAAACATAAATCTATTTTTCTGACACTTTTAAAATTTGATTTACTGAATTTACCAAATATCTTGATGGAGAAGAGGCTGTTTAATATTGTGCTTAGAATGGAGTTGAATAGAGCTGGATTTGATTCTTGATTCTGGTGCTTACTAGCTAAATTATCCAGACCCAGTTTTCTCATCTGTACAATGGGAACCAAATTAGTAACTAAAAGGGTTTCTAAAAGTATAAAAGAAGATAAAGGATGTGAACTGCTTAGCACAGTGCTTATTATAAAGTCAATGCTCAGTAAATAGTGCTACTTGTATATGGTTACTTACTAACAGTCGTTAATTCAGTTGTGTAAGTGAATATTTGGCATATCTTATATCAGTTCTGGAGAAGGAAATGGCAACCACCCCAGTATTCTTGCCTGGAAAACCCCATGGACAGAGGAGCCTGGCAAGCTACAGTCCATGGGGTCGTAAAGAGTCGGACACGACTGAGAGACTTCACTTTTTATCAGTTCGGTTCAGTGGCTCAGTCGTGTCTGACTCTGCATCCCCATGGACTGCAGCATGCCAGGCTTCCCTGTCCATCACCAGCTCCCGGAGTTTATTCAAGCTTGTGTCCATTGAGTCGGTGATGCCATCCAACTATCTCATCCTCCGTTGTTCCCTTCTCCTCCCGCCTTCAATCTTTCCCAGCATCAGGGTCTTTTCCAATGAGTCAGTTCTTTGCATCAGGTGGCCAAATTATTGGCGTTTCAGCTTCAGCATCAGTCCTTCCAATGAATATTCAGGACTGATTTCCTTGAGGATGGACAGGTTGGATCTCCTTGCAGTCCAAAGGACTCTTAAGAGTCTTCTCCAACATCACAGATTAAAAGCATCAATTCTTCTGCACTAAGCTTTCTTTATAGTCCAACTCTCACATCCATTCATGACTACTGGAAAAACCATAGCTTTGACTGGATGGACCTTTGTTGGCAAAGTCATGTCTCTGCTTTTTAATATGCTGTCTAGGTTGGTCATAGCTTTTCTTATATATTATATATCATATATTCCATATTATATATTATATATCTTATATATTCTGTGTTATATATTCTGTATTATATAGTCTTATATTTCTGTCGTATAGGATTTTTTTCTCTCATACTATCCAAAAGCAGAATTTTCAGTGTTTATAAATATATTTATAAATTAGCTACTTATTTAATGACTGCTATGTGCTGTATACCTTGCTAGAAGCCAGATTTAGAACAGTAAGCTAAACAAGATCTCCTTCTTACATAGATATTTTAGTTAGTATGAGAAATAATTAATAAATAAGCAAACTGAAAAATCCACATTTATTTGTTTATTTAGCAGCACAGTGCTAAACAGGGATTCCTGCTTAAGTCCACTGGGAGCCAGGCTCAGAGCAATTGTCCTGGGACATTATCAGTGGGGAGTTATCAGTAGGCATGATTCTAGAAATTTCCCTGTTTCACTTGGGAACCCTGGATTCTAAGGTAATTCGCTGGACATGTGCAACTTCTGTTTTTTCCACCATTCCACAAAGCAGAATGAATGTGTGCATTTCCTTCAAATCACCTCATCAGTGCTCAGCAAATAACATAAAATGAAATAAATAGGTTAAGGGCCTTTCTTTATAAAGTCCCATCGGTCAAGATGCTCAGCAACTCCAAGGCATGCTGAATGCAGACAGTGCTAATTAATATAAGTCTGTTTCCCCACCTTTATTTATTCCCTGGATAAACAAGATACGCTGCCCACCTTCCTTAGTATTCAAAGTCTTAATGAAAACAAGAAAGAATTCTTAAAAGATAGACTGCTGGAGTACTGGTGCATGAATGGTAGAGGACTCTGGGTTCTGATGACGCAGGCTTCAGTAGTAGATACACAAGGGCCATGAATCTGGGTATGATATCCATGGAGGCTTCTTCCCAGAGTTCTTGGCTCCTGAGCTCAAGTCAAGCCTCTTTCATACCTTGGCTGGTCACTTCAAAAGATCCCCAATGAAAGCATTCAGAAGGAAGGAAAAAGTTTCCTCCTGGCTCTCCATCGTGAATTACAAACTGGCATTATCTCTTCCCATTCTTAAAACTCGAAGGGTGGTACAGGCAGAGATGCTGACAGTGTGCATTCGCAGATGCCACCATATGGGTCTCGAAAAACTAGTTGCACTGATGATTCCCTGCACATGTAGGAGACAGTTTGCATTGTTGGCACCGTCCCTGCACAGAAACAAGCACAGCTTAGCAAGGCTGAGCAGATGGCACTGGATCTGGTGCCAGGGAAGCAGTGAATTAAAGGTTATACCCACCAGGTTTGATGCGGTGCCAGTTTGAATTGGTACAGAAGCTTCAGCCCACCTGCTTATTGGCCTCATGACATCTGGCATCTTTTTATTTTATTTTTTTTTTTTAAATTTGGACTGAATTGAAGGCAGCAAGGAAAAATGTCATTTTAAAAGCCAGTTACAAGTCAATAGATTTAAACTCTTAACCAAAAAAAAGGCCTACAGGCCCTCTACATTAATGTTTTATATTAATGATTTTTAGAAGACCTTTGGGGAAGTCGCACACGGATGTGCTGAATTGTGCTGCAATTTATAGCATCATATAATGGAAGGGGGTGGATTGCTAAAACCTGGCCCAAAGTTGCTAAATAGTGACAACAGAAAAAGGCTATTATCTGTAGCTTGTATATGGTAAGGAGGAATTGGAGAGGAAAATAAGCTTGCTTCTATTTATTCTAACTATTTTCACTTTGTAATGAAAAGAAAACATGGTGGCATTTCGTACAGAAGCACAGTCTAGAAGGTGCTTCTCACCTTTGGTTTGTCTCATACAGTTTTTCTATGGCTGCGTGTTTAGTGATGCTGTATTTCAGCTGTAATCCCCACTTGCTCTGCACACATTCACACACTGTGTACACAAATATGCAACACACGCAGCCCCAGGGTAGCAGAGTGTGCATACTGAGACCTGTTTGTATATCTCCTCCATTTGGGATTTTCATGTCTGCTCCCTGGGTGTGAAATGAAAGCCTGCCATGGAGCTGCACTCGGAGGTGATTAGCTTGGTAACCAAGCCTTTTGATTCAAAGTGTATATAAGGCCTGGCTTAGAGTATCACCATTTATTGATTTTGAATTAACTTTTAATGATACTGTATCAAACCCCACGTCAGCATTGTAGAGGTGAAAGAAATCATTGTTAAGACGATGGATTAAATGTCTAAAATGGCATCAACTTTTCATCCCACAAATCTGGCTTGTATCGTGGTCATACTGACTTTTTTTCCCATTGAAATTGGCTTGGTATTTTTCTTTTTCATAGACTGTAACAACTTAGAAATTTTGTGGCAGTATAGTCTTTTCTTTTCAGAAAAATACCCAGAGAAGAGACATTGATAAGGAAAAAAAAGTAGGGAGTGCTTTCAAATTCTGCTCAAAAGAACTTGGAGGGAGAACGAAGAAAAACTAGCAGCATACCTCTAGTTATGAACAGAAACAATAGCCTGGAAATGCAATAGTTTACTCTTGTTTTGAACTCTGTAGACAGTCAACAGACAGAGACTGTCTGTTGCAGCCAGTAATACCAGTACCATCCTCAGAATATGCAGGAGAAAGGTTTGTTGTTTGATTGGGAAGGCAATCCAAATTCCATTAGTTCTGGGTATACTCTGGAAGTCAGCTGTCTGTTTTGAAGCCTTTAATTAAATATCATAATGACTTCTTAATATTAAAGGTATTATTAAGTATTAATGTTAAAGTATTAAACACATTAAAATAATTTTACATTATTAAAATGTTATTAATTATTGATATTAAATATTAATTAACTTCCAATTCTGAATTGCATGAGCCACAGCTATATTTTTCTCAATGGTAAATCCAGGTTAAAAGAAAAAGAGAAAAAGTGTTTCCCAAAATCATGAAACTACTAAGGGAAAAATAAAGTTCCAAAAAATGTAAGCAGCAACACTAGAAATGACGGAGTTTATGGAACCATTTGTTGTTATCAAAATCCTTAGGCTCATCTAAGTTTATGGATGGAAAAATAATCAAACTTTACTAATGTAAAGTGTAAAAGAAATACCAATTTCCTTTCAGCATTTCAATAACAGAGTGAAGATGGGAAAGAATAAAACCACCCACATAACAGGGCCTCTCTAACATTGGTGCCCCTTAGAACTTCCTTCTATTCAGGTAACTAACTCATGACACTGTTAGAATGACATTTCTTTCACAAGCTTCTACGGTGTTCTATAATAATGCTCCATCATCTTTGCTATCCAAGGACATCTTACTGTTTTCACAGTCAAAACGTATATATTATTCAGTGTTGTTATAAATCTTGTTATAGACCACATACCAAATTGCTACTTCATATTAATTGTGGCAAGATAATCTGTTTCAAACTTCTCCAGATAAACAGGTAACTCAATATATTCCAAGGAAATAAAATATGTTCTGCTCCTTCAACTGAGCAGTTTTAGCGAGGCAATGGTTAAAAAAAAAATCCCCAATGAGAGATAGCACTGAAAGTTGTAATCACAAGGAGAGGGTATCCAAGCATAATTTTATTTACAATGCATATGATAACATTGCCTTCTGGGCTATCTATAATATATTGCTGAGTACTCTTTTCTCAATACACTTAAGATCTACTATTTATTGTTAATAGATGCAAGAGTTGGTAAAAATGGGTCTGAAAAGTAAGTGAAGAGCTCTATGGATTAACTGGAAGGCAAGAGCCTAGCAACTTTTCTTACAGCAAAACAGATTGTGGATTTTATATTTATCTTTTTTCAGTACTAATTTTGAATATTTATGACCAAAAATTCAAAATGGGTGCTTTAAAAATACATCCAGACACAAGGAACTGAAACCGGAGCTCTGCAACAACCTAGAGGGGTGGAATGGGAGGGAGATGGGAGGGAGGCTTCTGAGGGAGGGGAGACACCTATACCTATGGCTGATTCATGCTGATGCTTGTTAGAAACCAGCAAAATTCTGTAAAGCGATTATCCTTCAATTAAAAAAAATTTTTTAAATATGTCCAAAAAAAGCAGTAATTTGCCCTCAAGTTAATGAAATATAAGATAGTTCCTCAAGATTGCATTTCCATGGACTCCGAAACTGAAAAAAATGGTCTCATGGATTTAGCTCAGCCAAATCCGGTTCTCCAGCTAGTATCATCATTAATGTGTATTTTTGCTTTGCTTAAGATATGATCATATTACAGACTAAGATAGAACATGGTTCTTGGCACAAAGTAGGAGCTCAAAATATTTCTTTAATGGGACTGATGCACCAGGTAAACCTTCCCTGATAGCTCAATGGAAAGAACTTGTCTGCAATGCGGGAGACATGGGTTCGAAGCCCGAGTCGGGAAGATCCCCTGGAGAAGGGAATGGAAACCCACTCCAGTGATCCTTGCCTGGGAAATCCCATGGAAGGAGGAGCCTGCGGGGTATAGTGTGCGAGGCAGCAAAAGAGTTGGACACGACCTATTGACTAAACAACAGCAACTATGAACCACGTAGTGAGTCATCCATTCACGCTTTCCTTCATCAGTATTATTGATGGAGCATGAGTTATGGAAGTGGCTAAGAACTCAGATTCTGGAGGGAGATTCCCTGGGTTCAAACAGGTTCTGCCTCTTGACAGCTGTGTGATATGGGACACATTTAACATTTCAGTGTCTCAGTGTCCTCCTCTATAAAATGAAGCAGCTATAAATACTAATAAAGTTTTATGAGGAATGTACTATATTTATTACACATTTAGAGCAATGTTGGGTACTTTGTGTCTTGTAAATATTTGATCAATAGGTAGATACATAAAGATATGTAGATGATAAATTTCCCAGCGCAAAGAACAGAATGAAGCAATATCTCAGTTCCCAATGTGCTCAGAATACTCAGATATTCTTCTAGCCCAGCAATGCCTAACATTCAGAAAATAAGCTTTTAATTTAAATGAGACTTTAGGTTACAGGCTCAGAAACATGAAATTTACCACAAGGTCATGTGATGATCAAGATCCCTTTAAGTAAATATGCCTTCTCTTTATTCTTACAGACAAAATGATGAAGTCATTAAGATTCATATTCATCATTCCCATAATCATCCTCCTTTGTAATGGCCCTTCTCATTTAAAGAAGAAATAATCTAATATCAGCTTATTATGCTTTTTAGTTCATACTTTAATAACTTTGTATGTTTGTAAATACTTTCTACTGTGTCTCTTCAACCATGAATGTAAAGATTTTTAAGACTTTTTCCATAATGATAAAATGAAAGCATTCTTCCCTTTAAAAAATGTTTAGTTAGGGCTTGACCAATAGAAGACTTAAGGAAGGGGCAAAGGGACCCCAGAAGAGTTACTATACTATAAACTACATGCTCATCATTTTATCAGTCTCAAACATCTATTGACTCCACATCATTTCTTTGTCTACCCCCAGGACCACTGCTGTAGTTCAGGTTTTCATCCTTGACCACCAGAACTACTGAAGTCTCCTTCTTTGCTTCCCAGCTTGCTTCTTCCCCTGTATCCCATTATCTGCATTGCAACTTTCCAGATGAGAGCTCTGGTAATGCTACTCTCAGGCTCAAAAATCTAACAGGATAGCATGCCTCAGTGGAGGTTCCAAACTTCGTTGCCTGTAAGACTCATCCAGCTGAGCTCCTTGTCTCCGAGGTTGTTGGCTCAGTATGCTTTTGATGGGCTCAAGGTTCAGCCCCAGGGATTTTGATGAAGCCTCTCCATGGCCAGTGTTTGAGAGCCACCAGCTAAGAGTCAGACATGACTGAGCGACTTCACTTTCACTTTTCACTTTCATGCATTGGAGAAGGAAATGGCAACCCACTCCAGTGTTCTTGCCTAGAGAATCCCAGGGATGGAGGAGCCTGGTGGGCTGCCGTCTATAGGGTCGCACAGAGTCGGACACGACTAAAGCGACTTAGCAGCAGCAGCAGCCAGAAGGAAAAGTCAAGGTACACCAGCCCTCCCAGGATTAGCCCTTGCCTCTCTCTCTCCACTCCCACACGTTCATGCCCCTCTAGCTGCAGTTCCTACGTCCACACCTTGTAGTTGCTTTCCCCTTGGCCCAGTAGTCATCTCCCCTCTGTGATTCATGGTAGCTGCTCTGCAAAAGTTGGTAGCTTTGTTTCTAGCATTTTCCAAAACACTCTGCCTAAACTGCATTGAACCTTTCCTTACTTTTACGAGAATTTATGTTGCATGAAGTGCTGGACTAATGGCATTAAAAATGCACAGTACACTTGGACAAAAAAAAAAAAAGAAGTTCATTTTTTCATTTATATCTGTTGGTAACATTAAAGACAGCTGCAATACATAGCACCCCTCCTCCCGATTCTTTCTCTCCCATTTTCTCACACCCACCTACCATAGTTCCTTTCTCTTCCAAACTCCCTGGAGATTCTCCCACACATCCAGCCTCACTTGATCTTTATCCTTCTCATCCATCTTCTTTCCTCCTGATTTTGCAATTTGAAAATCCCAAAGGAAAAAATAACACTTGTTTAGAAGACTGGAAATGTCAAGGAGACATAGCTCCTTTAGTGCCTAGAAGTTGCTCCTAGTCATAAGGGAGAAGGGAGACGTGGGAACAATCATACAGAATCCTGCCTCTCCCATTTCGGCTTGAGCTCCTTCAGAGCAATGATGTCTTACTGATTTTGATTTCTCTGTACAAACCCAGATCTCAAAAAATATGAATATTAGAATCTGAGGTGACAGGTGTGTCTTTTGCCGTGTATTGTATCTACCTACTGATCGGAATTGCCTTAAGGAAAATCTAACTTTTTTGCTTTAGGGTAATATACAATCAATAATGTTGGAGGATAATTTGTCTTCATCGTAATTTCCTCTTTTGCTGCCACCATCTGAAGAAACAGTCTCCTGATTCTGTGCATTCCAATCACCATACTTATGTAACAAATTGTTCCAAACTTAGTGATATAAAAAACTTCTTTATTTTGCATGCAGATTTCTTAGGATGGTTATTCAGGGAAGACTTGACAGTGTAGTCCTCCCTGGGGTTATGTGGGTAAAGTCAGAGGGCTGCTGTCACCTGCATGCTTGACTGGGGCTGAGGATCCACGTTCCTGGGGCTCTTGGGTGAATGTGTGATGCATATGCATAGGGTTGCTAGGGTAGCTTCGCAAAATGGCATTTGGCTTCCTCCAAAGCATGTGTCCAGGAAGCTGAAGTGTGCACTGTAATGCTTTATTTATGACCTAGCCTTAGAATCACACCCTGTCCACTCTGCTTTGTCCTATTGATCTCTTAGAGTCAGTATTGATTAGCTTTGAGAGAGGAAGACACAGGTTATGGCCAGTGGAGGTGTGCGTTGTTGGGTAGCATCCTGGAGGCTGGTTACCCTCCGAACGTCCACACTTTCCTAAAAGATAAATTGTGGACTACTTCAGTTGCTGTAACTGCTGTAAGGAACTGAGAGCATGAGGTCTTACAAATGTAACATTTTATAGCTGGAAAGATCAAGTGTGTGTGTGTGAAAGTCACTCAGCTGTGTCCGACTGTTTGTGACCCCATCGACAGTAGCCTGCCAGTCCCCTTCATGAAACTCTCCAGGGCAGAGTACAGGACTGGGTAGCCATTTTCTTCTCAGGGGATCTTCACAACCCTGCGATCAAACCCAGGTCTCCCACATTGCAGGCAGTTTCTTTTTAGTGTGAGCCACCAGGGACGCTTGGAAAGATCAAGGGATTATATCTAATTCAAGTGATCTTAAGTCATAGATCTAGAAGTAGCTTTGTGCATGCTAAGTCACTTCAGTCATGTCTGACTCTTTTCAACCCCATGTACTATAGCCCGCCAGGCTCTTCTGCCCATGGGTTTCTCCAAGCAAGAGGTGGCTTTAGGGATTAGCTAATTCAACCACTTAATTCACAGATAAAAAAAGAGAGGATCACTGATACCATTTTTCTAGAATCCATATGTGTGCATTAATATAAGACATTTGTTTTTCTCTTTCTGAATTACTTCACTCTGTATAATGGGTTCTAGGTTCATCCACTTCATTAGAACTGACTCAAATTCACTCTTTTTTATGGCTGAGTAATATCTCATCGTGTATTTGTACCACATCTTTATCCATTCATCTGTCAACATCCACGTGGCTTCCGTGTCCTAGCTAGGGAAGGAACAGAGACGCAGATATAGAGAATGGACTTCTGGACACAGTGGGGGAAGGAAAGAGATGAATGGAGACAGTAGCGTTGACATATTTACACTAACGTGTGTAAAATAGGTAACTGGTGAGAAGAGAAGGTGCTCTACAACACAGGGAGCCCAGCTTGGTGTTCTGCGATGACCTAGAGGGGAGGGATAGGAGGAGGGGAAGAAGCTCAAGAAGGACGTGAAATATGTGTAATTTTGGCTGGTTTGTGTTGTTGTGCAGCAGACATTAACAAAACATTGCAAAGCAATTTTTATCCAATTAAAAAATAAAAAAAGAAAAGAGAGGCTGAGAAAGAACATTTGTGGCAGAGCTGAGTCAAGAGGTCAGAACTGCTGTATCCCAGGCCAATAAACAATCAAAGGAAGCGAACACAAACAAAACTCTCTGGGGAAATCGGAGAAGAAAAAGTGCAAATGTGCTCTTTGATATGTAAAATAATCGGAATTTGAGAAAACATTATAAATTGCATACTTTTTATGACTAAGTATCATGCAGTATAGCTGTGGTTTTCTTTGTTGGTTAAATGTGCTACACACTAATTTGCGTGGGTTTTATTTGCTCACAACACTGTATTCTATTGACACGTTCCTAATTGTGTTAATTTACTTATCATACGGTGTAGTCAGTTGCTCAGATATTAAAATTAAATGGAGCATTTTCCACTCATTTATCACTTAACAATTATAGAAATATTAAAAGAGAACTTTAAAATAAGATACAGAGTAATGAAGATTTTAAAAATTAATTGCATAAGTTAATCTTTGACTTTAAAATCTTAGAAAACACTTAATTAGAAGGCAATCTGTACAAAATAGAATGTCTTGAATTCTGCTTTTCACTGCCTAGAAATTAAATCCAGATAAATTTCACTAATAATTTCTTTCAATGTTGTTGTTCAGTCATAAGTTGTGTCTGATCTTTGTGATGCCATGGACTGCAGCACATCAGACTCCTCTGGCCTCTAGTAACTCCCGGAGTTTTCTCAAATTCATGTCCATTGAGTTGGCAATTTAATTTAACCATCTCATCTTCTGCCATCCCCTTCTCTTTTCCCTTCTGTCTTTACCAACATCAAGGTCTTTTCCAATGAGTTACCTCTTCCCATGAACTGGCCAAAGTATTGGAGCTTCAGCTTTAGCGTCAGAACTTCCAATGAATATTCAAAGTTGATTTCCTTTAGAACTGACTAGTTTGATCTCCTTGCAGTCCAAGGGACTGTCAAGAGTCTTCTCTGGCACCAAAATTTGACAGCATCAAATCAAATTCAGTGTTCAGCCTTCTTCCTTTTTTTTTTTTTTAAATGGGCCAACTGTCATATTCTACATGACTACTGGAAGAAAACATAGCCTTGAGTATACAGGCCATGGTCAGCAAAGTGATGTCTTTATTTTTTAATATGTTGTCTAGGTTTGTTATAGCTTGCCTTCAAAGGAATAATTGCCTTTTAATTTCAAGGCTACAGTCACTGTTGCAGTGATTTTGGAGTCCAAGGAAAAAAAATATGTCACTGCTCCACTTTTTCCCCTTAAATTTCCATGAAGTGATGGGACAAGATGCCATGACCTTAGTTTTTTGAATGTTGAGTTTCAAGTCAGTTTTTTCACTCCTCTTTCACCTTTATCAAGAGTAATGTCATCTGCATATCTGAAACAATTGATATATATCCTGGCAATCTTGATTCCAAGCTTGTGATTTATTCAGCTCGGCATTTTGCATTGATGTACTCTGCATATGCTATGACAAACCTAGACAAGCATATTAAAAAGCAGAGACATTACTTTGCTGGCAAAGGTCTGTCTAGGCAAAGCTATAGTTTTCCCAGTAGTCATGTATGGATGTGAGAGTTGGATCATAAAGTAAGCTGACCACTGAAGAACTGATGCTTTTGAACAGTTGTGTTGGAGAAGACTATTGAGAGTTCCTTGGATTGCAAGGAGATCCAACCAGTTCATCCTAAAGGAAATCAGTCATGAATATTCACTGAAAGAACTGGTGCTGAAGCTGAACCCCAATACTTGGGCCACCTGATGTGAAGAACTGACTCATTGAAAAAGACCCTGATGCTGGTAAAGATTGAAGGCAGGAAGACAAAGGGAAAATAGAGGATGAGATGGTTGGATGGCATCACTTTCTCAATGGACATGAGTTTGAGTAAGCTCTGGGAGTTGGTGATGGACAGTGAAGCCTGGTGTGCTGCATTCATGGGGTTACAGAGATTCAGACATGACTGAACAACTGAACTGAACTTTGCATATAAGTTAAATAAGCAGGGTGACGGTATACAGCCTTGTGATACTTCTTACCCAATTTGAACCAGTCTGTTGTTCCATGTCCGTTCTAACTGTTATTTCTTGACCTGCATACAGGTTTCTCAGGAGCCAGATAAGGTTATCTGGTATACCCATCTCTTTAAGAACTTTACAGTTTGTTGTGATCGACAGTCAAAGGCTGTAGCGTAGTCAAGGGAGCAGAGTAGATTTTTCCTGAAATTTTCTTGCTTTTTCTATGATCCAACAGATGTTGATAATTTGATCTCTGGTTCCTATGCCTTTTCTAAATCCAGCTTGAAAATCTGGAAGTTCTCAGTTCATGTACTATTGAAGACTAGCTTGAAGGATTTTGAACATAACCTGGTAGCATGTGAAATAAGCACAACTGTATGGTAGTTTGAACATTTCTAAGTTTTCCAAATTTGCTGACACATTGAATGCAGCATTTAACAGCATTATCTTTTAGTATTTTAAGTAGCTCAGCTGAAATTCTGTCTCCTCCACTACATTTGTTAGTAGTAATGATTCCTAAGGCCCATATGACCTCACACTCCAGAATGTCTGGCTCTAGGTGAGTGACCACACCATCATGGTTATCCAGGTCCTTAAGACCTTCTCTTGTTTAGTTCTTCTGAGTCTTCTTGCCACTTCTTCCTAGTCTCTTCTGCTTCTGTTAAGTCTTTATCATTTCTGTCCTTTATTGTGTCCATCTTTGCATGAAATGTTCCCTTGGTATCTCCAATTTTCTTGAAAAGATCTCTAGTCTTTCTCATTCTATTGTTTTCCTCTATTTCTTGGCACCATTCTTCTAAGAATTCTTCTTAGAACACTGTTCTTATCTGTCCTTGCTGTTCTCTGGAACTCTACACTCAGTTGGCTGTATCTTTCCCTTTCTCCTTTGCCTTTCACTTCATTTCTTTCCTCAGCTATTGTAAAGCCTCCTCAGACAACCACTTTGCTTTCTTGCATTTCTATTTCTTTGGGATGATTATGATCAGTGCCTCCAGTAAAGTTATGTAGTTCCATCCATAGTTTTCTGGCACTCTATCCACCAGATCTAATCCCTTGAAACTATTTGTCACCTCCACTATATAATCATAAGAGATTTGCTTTAGGTCATACCTGAATGGCCCAGCAGTTTTCCCTACTTTCTTCAATTGAAGCCTGAATTTTGCAATAAAGAACTCATGATCTGAGACACAGTCATCTCTAGGTTTTATTTTTACTGACTGTATTGAGCTTCTCCATCTTTGACTGCAAAGATCACAATCAATCTGATTTCAGTATTGACAGTCTGGTGATGTCCATGTGTAGAGTCATCTCTTAAGTTTTTGCAGAAGGGTCTTTGTTATGACCGGCATGGTCTCTTATCAAAACCCTGTTAACTTTGCTCTGCTTCATTTTCTACTCCAAGAACAAACTTGCCTGTTATTCTGGGTATGTCTATTTTAAATAAATTTATTTATTTGTAATTGAAGGATAATTGCTTTACAGAGTTGTGTTGATTTCTGCCAAACATGTCCTAGGATGAAAAGAACACGTTTTTTGGTGTTAATTCTAGAAGGTGTTGTAGGTCTTCACAGAACATGTCAACTTCAACTTCTTTGGCATTAATGTTAGGGACATAGACTTGGATTACTGTGATGTTGAATAGTTTACCTTAGAAATGAACTGAGATGATTCTATTTTTTTTTTTTTTTTGAGATTGCACTGAAGTATTGCATTTCAGACTTTTGTTTGTTATGAGGGCCACACCATTTCTGCTGAGGGATTCTTGCCCATAGTAGTAAAAATAGTGGTCATTTGAATTAAATTTGCCCATTCCCATCCATTTTAGTTCACTGATTCCTGAGATGTCAGTGTTTAGTCTTGCCATCTCCTGCTTGACCACTGTGAGTCATGGACCTAACATTCCAGTTTCCTATGTAATATTGTTCTTTAAGTATCAGAGTTTTCTTTCACCATCAGATACATCCACAACTGAGCATCATTTCCACTTTGGCCCAGCTGCTTCACGCTTTCTGGAGCTGTAAGTAATTGCCCTCCACTGCTTTTCCCCAGGAACATGTTGGACACTTTCTGACCGGGTGGGCCCCTCTTCCGGTGTCATACCTTTTTGCTTTTTCACACTGTCCATGGAGTTCCCAGGGGCTTCCCTAGTGGCTGAGTGGGAAAGGATTCGCCTGCAATGCAAGAGCCACAGGAGAGGTGGGTTCGATTCCTGGGTTGGAAAGATCATCTGGAGAAGGAAGTGACAACCCACTCCGGTGTTCTTGCTTGGAGAATCCCATGGACAGAGGAGCCTGGCAGGTTACAGTCCATGGGGTCACAGAGTCAGACATGACTTAGTGACTAAACCACCACCACCACCACCACCACCATGGGGTTCTCATGGCAAGAATCCTGAAGTGGGCTGCCATTTCCCCCTCCAGTGGGCCCCGTTTTGTCTGAACTCTTCAGTGTGACCCATCCGTCTTGGGTAGCCCTGCATGGCATGGCCCATAGCTTTATTGAATTCCCCAAGCCCCTTTGCAATGACAAGGCCATGATCCATGAATATGTAATCCATATTTCTTTCAATATGGAGTTCTTTTACCTACTCTAATTAAGGTCACAGACTATCTATTTTTAAGCTACAGCTGTTATTTCATTGTTTTGACAACTTGAATATCCAAGTTACAGAGTGCAACTATTTTATAGACTTTCTTTGTAATTGGAAAATAAGGCAAATAAAATGGTCATTTGATTTGGAAAGTTTTACTGTTGTAGTTACAGATTGACATACATAGGGATAAAAATATTGGCCTTGCATTAGCTCTTCTGTATATTTTGCTTTGGTTTCTTAAGAGAACAGGATATGACAGGGGAGAAATACACATTCTCTATTTTTTTTTTTTTTTTTGAGAAAAATACACCTTATTTCTATGACCTAGGATAACACTACACTGGGATAGGGTGATGTGTTAATGTGAACATGTTGGGATTAACCCAGGTCAGAGGAGTCTAATAGTTTATTTACATTTTATCTACATCACCAAGTATTTCTTCACGAGGCCTTCATTTTTAATTTTTGAAACTAAAATAGTTTTAATTTGCTAATTATGTAATCTACTTCCCCTCCATTTAACATATACAAAGGTGATTTTAAATATTATTTTCCTGTAGTTGCAGCCCTAATAATTAGCTATTGTTACTAGATATTCAGCTAAATGTTAAATGCAGCAGGAACTACACAGAGTCCAAATGCAAATCATCATTTAATTCTAGATTATTTACTATCCTTGTATTTTAAAATCATCTTACATAAACTGTTAAAATTATACTTTACATATCTATTATTTAATGGCCCACGCTGCTATAGCCTAGTCTCCTATTATTATATAAGCAAACCACCCACAGAGTTTTCTTTGAGTAGCTGAAGGCCCACAGCATGCTCCTGAGACATAACTATTGACAAATATGAATCTTTTCAGGGCAAAGGAAATGACAGTGAGGAGAGTTAGCAGTTTTAACTTAAACTGTATTTTAGTTGAGGTCTGTACTTAAGAAGGCTTTAGAATTGATACTGTGTGATGGTCATAATGAACAAGGATTGAAACAATCATTAATAGACTGGTAACATTATAGGTAAAATAGCTAATGAAAAAATATATCTCTAACAGAAAACCCCAAATTGTATTATATTTGTAATTTAAATGTAGTTTATTTCTTGCCTCTGATTTATTGGCATTTATTCCTGCTTTATTATTTTGCTATTGTGAACTGCTTTGCACCAATTTGATACCAGTTTGAAAAAGTATTGTAGTAAATTATACAATAGTGGTACCAATTTTGTAAAATCTACAAACGCCCTCTCTACCACTCTTGTTTGTGCTTTCTTTCTTTTCTTCCATGTTTGCTTTGGCTTACAAACCAGTGCTTGCCCAATGAGTTAGCTGAAATGGCAACATTAATTTTTATGCATGGAAGCACATCAACTGTACCAAGAGAGAAGAGGGTGGCAAGCAGGGAAGAGACAGGTAGTGTGTATATTGCACCAAGCTGTACTGTTACAGGAAAATGCTCTGCAATCATAAAGAAACACAAGCTTTTTGCCAAAGATGATGCCAGTGAATGAAGGGTTGTAATAACCTCCATAAAACCTTTCTTTTGGCTTGAAACCTTCTCACCATTTGACTATTTAGGATATTTACCTACGTGTTCCTTGTTTTAAAAGTTCCAGTATCAACATATGACAGAGGGGCATTTAATAATAAGCAGACAACAAGAATAAAACAGACAAAATTAAAGTTGCAAGACTACCCTATAGCGCATTTAAGATCTTTACAGTTTCTGGGAGACAAAGGAACCTTGGCCCTTTCCACAGCTGTCCATGGGACATGCTCTTTCAGAAGTGTTGTGGGTCCTATCTTCTGCCGGCTGGCATTCCATTATGGTGAGACACCCAGAGAGCTTGATGAGTAAATAAAATTGGATCGTGGAGAGTACATTCTTTGGAGCTAGATCTTGGATGTAAGCCTGGACTTCAAAAATTACTGTATGTGAGAATATGAACAAATCTCTTAATCAGTTTGACTGTAATTTTTGGTGTATAAGTCACATTTTTAATCATAAAGTTACCTTTCCAACCTCCTAATTTACAGGATTTTGAAGGCTATCAGTAATAATAATAATAATAGTGTGTTCGCCAAGGCATTTTTATCAGTCTGAATGTGCTGGCCAGAACAAGCATGATTCTTTGAATTTGTTGTTGCTCAGTCTCTCAATGTGTCCAACTCTTTGTGACCCCAGGGACTGCAGGACGCCAGGCTTCCCTGTCCTTCACCATCTCCCAGAGCTTGCTCAAACTCATGTCCATTCAGTCGGTAATGCCATCCAACCATCTCATCTGCTGTCCCCTTCTCCTGCCTTCAATCTTTCCCAGCATCAGGCTTTTCTAATGTGTCAGTTCATAACATCAGGTGGCCGAGATATTGGTACTTCAGCTCCAACATCAGTCCTTCCAGTGAACACCCAGGACTGATCTCCTTTAGGATGGACTGGTTGGATCTCTTTGCAGTCCAAGGGACCCTCAAGGGTCTTCTTCAGCACAACAGATAAAAGCATCAATTCTTTGGCTCTCAGCCTTCTTTGTGGTCCAACTCTCACATCCATACATGACTACTGAAAAACCACAGCTTTAACTATACAGATCTTTGTTAGCAAAGTTTATGTCTCTGCTTTTAAATATGCTCTCTAGGTTTTTCATAGCTCTTCTTCCAAGGAGCAAGCATCTTTTAATTTCATGGCTGCAGTCACCATTAGTCTGTTGGAGCCCCAAAAACAGTCTGTCACTGTTTCCATGGTTTCCCCATTTATTTGCCATGAAGTGATGGAACTAGATGCCATGATCTTAGATGGAACTAGATGCCATGATCTTAGTTTTTTGAATGTTGAGTTTTAAGCCAGCTTTTTCACTCTCCTCTTTCACTTTCATCAAGAGGCTTTTTAGTTCCTCTTCACTTTCTGCCATAAGGGTGGTATCATCTGCCTATCTGAGGTTACTGATATTTCTCCCTTCAATCTTGATTCCAGCTTGTGCTTCATCCAGCCCAGCATTTCCCATGATGTACTCTGCATGTAAGTTAAATAAGCAGGGTGATAACATACAGCCTTGATTTACTCCTTTCCAAATTTGGAACCAGTCTGTTGTTCCATGTCCAGTTCCAACTGTTATGTCTAGACCTGCATACAGGTTTCTCAGGAGGCAGGTAAGGCAGTCTGGTATTCTCATCTCTTTAAGAATTTTCCACAATTTGTAGTGATCCACACAGTCAAAGGCATTAACGTAGTCAATTAAGCAGAAGTAGATGTTTTCTTTGGAATTTCTTGCTCTTTCTATGATCCAACACATGTTGGCAATTTGATCTCTGGTTTCTCTGCCTTTTCTAAATCCAGCCTGAACATCTGGAAATTCTCATTTCATGTAGTGATGAAGTCTAGCTTGGAAAATTTTGGGCCTACTTTGCTAGCATATGAAATGAGTGAAATGTGTTGATGGACAGGGAGGCCTGGAGTGCTGTGATTCATGAGGTTGTAGAGTCAGACACAACTGAGTGACTGAACTGAACTGTGCAATAATTTGCACATTCTTTGGCATTGCCTTTCTTTAGGATTGAAATGAAAAGTGACCTTTTCCAGTCCTGTGGCCACTGCTGAGTTTTCCAAATTTGCTGGCATATTGAGTGCAGCACTTTAACAGCATCATCTTTTAGGATTTGAAATAGCTCAACTGGAATTCTATCACCTCTACTAGCTTTAGTGATGCTTCCTAAAGCCCACTTGACTTCTCATTTTGGGATGTCTGGCTCTGGGTGAGACAATAGACATCTTTGCATTACTGTAGCCAATAGTGCCCACTGTTTCCATGGTTTCACATATAGAACTAGGAATACGTCTACTAGAATAACAGCTCCTCTAAAGAGGGTAATGTATTTTATGAATCTGGGGTTCTAATTAGTGCCTGATCATCTAATTATCAGGCACTAATAAATGATCAATAATGTTTGCTTAATAGACAGCTAAACAAATATGGTAGGCAAGCTTCTGAAAGGCAAAATAGTTTTGCATTTTATAATCTCCAGAGGTAAAATTAGTTTAATGATGGGTTGCTATAGGAAGACTGATCTAAGAAGGGTAAAAATTAAACCCCCAAAGAGAATAGGATTTCTTAATATTTTTCTTAGCAGAAGTTATTGAATTTATCAGGAAAAATGAGCTAATGCTGCAATAACAATACCAACGTCCATAGGTTCCGAACAATGTCATTCATGCTCTATATCCATTAAGGATTAGCATGGTTACTTTGACCATTTGAATCACCCTGGCTGATGGAACAGCCACTATCCTGAATGTTGCTAATCCTCCTAGTTGAGGGAGAAGGAATGTCCTGTGGAGGTTTCTGCATGGATAATTAAATGCTGCAGCCTTTGAGCTTTTCCACTCACATCTCATTGGCCAGCACTAGATATGTGGCCCTAAACAAAAGGAGACCAGGAAACTAAACTGTACCCAGAAGATAATATCAGTGACCACTATACCTGATCACAT